>NC_048429.1:13672477-13690032 GCF_013103735.1 Etheostoma cragini | reverse complement strand
CCCCCCCCCCACACACACACACACACACACACAGACACACACAAATGTGCGCGCACACACACACACACCTCCTCACCCACTTCCTCCCCTCTCTCAGCACACTCCCACCCTCCAACTCTCTCACTCCCCCGACGGCCTCCAACACCGGTGCGATCAGCTGACCCTCTCTGATAGCCGATAGATGAAACTGGAGGGGGAAACACATGGCTGCATTGGTTCCTGCTGTTGTTGTTGTTGTTGTTCATAGATGGGGGGGAGGGGGGTCTGGGATAAAGGGGAGAGAGGGATGGAGTCCTAAAAGTGATGTGAAAGAGAGAGAGAGAGAACATGTGTTTACGTGGAAAACAGAGACAGACAAAGGTGTCCCTCCAAGATATCTAGAGTCTAGTCATGTGACATGAGGTCATGGGAGGGTTCAAAGGTCAGGTGGAGGTATTGCATTGTCAACAGAGCAGGAAGCGACCAGCAGTGTGTGTGTGTGTGTGTGTGTGTGTGTGTGTGTGTGTGCGCGTGTCCGTTTGTTTGTTCCAGGATTTTACACTTGACATCCCTTTTTCTCTCTCCATCTCTTCTTCTTCCATTTCTTCACCCATCCATCAATTTAGACAGCTTGACTTGCAGTAATCCCACTATGTTGGTCCCTCTTTCTCTCTTACTCTCTTTCTCTATTGCTCTCTCTCTCTCACACACACGCACATTCACACTCACACACACACACACATACACACACACACACACACACACACACACACACACATCATTTACCATCCTTCCAATCTACAATAGGAGACAGTGTTAGCGGCTCAGAGCTCGCTCCCAGTGCGCTACAATGAAACCTCTGTCTTTCCAGGTAGTGAGTGAGGGAGAGAGGGAAGATTGAGAGGGAGCGAGTGGGGAAGGGGGGGAGGGATGGAAGATAGAGGCCAGCTGGGAGTGTGTGTGGAAGTATTTGTGTGGTGTCATTTATGTGAGAGAATGTTTGTGTGTGTGTGTGTGTGTGTGTGTGTGTGTCTGTCTGGTTTACAGGGGCAGGCCAAGTCACTGACAGTGAGACAAATGTTGTGACTCCTTTATGGATTGCTTAACAAATGCAACCCAAATAGTGGCCTGGCACAACAATGGAAAAACACTGTCCCTCGCTCAATAAACATCACGCAGCGTCTCCCCCTCGCAAAACACTAGGGGAGTGGGGCCGCCGTCCACCGGATGCACTTACCCTATCACAGTCTGTGTCTTTTCACCCCCTCTTCCTCTCATCCCCCCAAACTCTCTACTCCTGCCTCTCTTCTTCCCTTTTCTATAGCAACACTCAAGATTTTCCCACGAGTTGTCTTTGCTTGGCCTTAAACCAGATAGATAGATAGATAGATAGACAGATAGATTTCTTTCCCTTCCTCCCTCCGTCTGTCCATCTTCTATCCAACCTTTGTTCCATTCTAAAATGTCAGTGACGATCACATCGTCTAGTGACTCAGTGTAAAGACATAAATAAGGTTTTAAAGCAGGGAAAAAAAGCCGAAAACATGACAAGGAGAGTATGTGGAGCGATGCCTCGTGGTGACTAAAGCTTTGGCTGGATGAATGGACAACAGAGACAGACAGAAAAAGACAGGGAGAGAGGTAGTCCCAGAGGCCACACGGGTTAGCCCACGTCTTTTGCGCCCAACCCCTTTACTCTCTCTCTCTCTCCCCCAACACACACACACATACAGTACTCAACACATGACTGTCTCTCCAGCGTGTGTGTGATTAACAGCGGTGACATTAGGTTGTGTGTTATTGCCTTTTGTGGTTAAGCTGGACAGGAAACAGGGTTTGGGCTGTCGGCCGCCAATTTAGGGCACCTCACGGAGGATGCTTTGTGTGTGTGAGGCTGAGTGTGTGTCTGCGCCTGTGTGTGTGTGTGTGTGTGTGTGTGTGTGTGTGTGTATAAGGGTGTGTCTGTGTATATGAGCATATACAGGCAGGACCTGTGTTCTCCCAGTCAAACACTGTTTATAGTTGAGAAAGTCATCAGGGAAATCATTCTTAAAGCATTTTACATCAATACTAACGAGCAGAAATGGTTTCCTTTAACACGTTATGGTGCACACTGTAAACATCTTTGGAAATCCTTTTTTACATCGGCATTTTGTATATGGGAATTTGCAAGGTCTCCGGACATTTTTCTACACTTGTGCAAAATGTAGACTTTTATGCTTAGAAGTTCTTAACGCCTGCTTTTAAAATCTAATAAAGAAAATCAAATGCTTGTCAAGAATATTAAAAAACATAAAGAGCCACACTAAGGGGAAAAGGAACATCATTGACCCCCTTCTCCAGGTCCTCTCTTAATCTTTATCCCTCCATCTCAGCCTTTCCTCTATGTTGCTGCCCCACTCTTCCCACTGTTCAAAAGGACAGCCTATAAATAGATATTAGGCAATATCCTTAAGAGTCTGCATAGAGAAGAAGGGAGGGAGGGAGAGAGGGATGGAGCGACATTCTTACAAACAGCTGATTGTGTAAAGAGGGCACAGTAAGGAAGACAACACCAGGGAGGGCGAGAGAGAGGCAGGAAGACAGAGAGAGAAAGAGCAGGAGGGCAGACAATGTTAAAATAAGTTCAAGAGTGTGTGACGGAGAGAGATAGAGACAGAAAGGGAAGGAGAAATCCTTTTGAAAGCTAAGACAAGGAATAGCAAATGCAGCGAGAGAGAGAGAGAGAGAGAGAGGAAAAAAAGGACGGCAATAAAGCAATTGATAGCGCGACGGTAACATTTACGGTAACAGCGGAAACATTTGTTTAAATTTCCGCCTGAGGTGTCATATGGATGTAAATGTTGCGGTCGGCTCCGCCAGGGCAAGACGCCATGGGTGCCTTATCTAAAAGGCACATTCCGCCCAACTATTTTGATATGCCCTTCCATTCCCTTAGAGAACAAATTCAAAGATAGCTCACATTTCCACTCAAATAGACCCACACCTGAGTGACAGGCAGGCAGTTCTTAGCATTCACAATGTGGCAGGGAGAAAAAAAAAACCTCACAAATGTCACTTTGACTCTTGACAGCACTTTGGAATTAGCCGCCGTGTTTATTTTTACTGTAGACCATTGGATTTGACTGACTGTACGGCGTGTGTTTGTGTAGTGGTTGAAATAATGGGTTGTAATTTAAAAAGAGGCTGAGCACTCGCGCACAGACACACACACACACACACACACACACACACATACACATATACATGCAAATGCACACATACTTTACAGTGGAATTCTCCAGAGGAGGCTCCCACGCTCCCTGAAAGCTTGTTCTGGGTAGTGGAGTTAACAAGAGCAGTTAGCACCATGATTATGTTAGCAGCCAGACACACAGAGCGAGAGAGCGTGTGTGTGTGTGTGTGTCTGTTTGTGTCTGTTTGTGTGTATGTCTGTTTTAGTGATAGCCTGTGACATTTTGGCGATGGCGGCTTTGTCTTTCTCCAACTCTTCAATAAAGCTGAAACAAATCTTTTGCCCCCATTTTGCTTAATTCATTTGATGTGTGTGTGTTAGCGAGCAGCCCCTCTCACTCGTCCATAAGCTTGCTGCCTGTCCTGTATTTAAACACGCTTAAGTGTGCACGAAACTTGCCGCTGCTGACGTTGCCAACATGAAATGGACGTGTTGATTACAGTAAGCCGAGGCCAGGAGACGGTTAACCACCGTCCACGGCGATTATTCGGCCTGTTAATGGACGTACGGCGCTGTCCGATTAGTGACTTAGCAGCAGTGGACATATGTGATATGAGAGGGACTTAACTGAGGAGCCGCTAATCGTGAAAAAGCCAAGGGGAAGTGGCGCTTTAATCTCAGCTTAGTTCTCTCACCGCTTGTGTGTGTGTGTGTGTGTGTGTGTGTGTGTGTGTGTGTTTTTTTCCTTCAATGGGAGTTTGGGAGGATAGAAGAGACAAACACCACATTAGAAAGGTGTTTCTTTGGAGTTTACTTATTTGTTTTAATTCTAAATGTAAATAAAAAAATACCCTGCAATATTGTTGCACTGGTGTTATGTCATTTGAAATATCCCTGTGCTGCTTTGCGAAAAAGGCTAGCAGCATGTGTGTTTGTATTAAGTGTGTTAATGACTGGTTGGTGTGAATGACTGATTTGGCGTTGTTGGACGGGGTGAAAGGAGGCTAATATTTTCTAGTTATGACCTATACTACGCAGCCCATTTACATACTTGATAAAACCTCATCTTTTTTAATCCTTGCATCGCTCTGCGCTTTCAAGCGGTTTCCTCCAGGTCTCCGCCGGCATGACAGCCCTGGCAAGCTTTAAATGAAGTAGTCGGCGTAACCTGCACACCCGCCGTGCCCAATTGTATAGTAATTCGACTTCAAAGACAAACGGGAGGGTGAGGGGGATTTTATAGCCGGAGAGGTGCTGTGAACAGCCTCCCCATTCATGGACACCCACCTCTGAGGAAGTAGTAGCAGAGTATAGGAAGGGGGTGGACGGGTGTGAAGAAGAAGAGGAGCACAAAACCGCAAAAAACATGATGAAATGTTTGCCACCGAGTTATTTCCGTTAGAAGAGAAAAGGGTTGTCTTCGGCCACAGAGTTTTGAAGATATGTGTTGTTGTCCGTGTTAATGTGTAACTGCTCTTGTCTGTGGACTGCCTGTCCATCTAGATACGTAAATGTGGCTACTGTGTTTAAATGATGGATGATAACGTTTAAAAAAAAAAATACATCCTCTCATGCACAGTTAGGTTTTTGCAGCTGAGCCAAAGTGCAACATTAGTGAGGCGAGAAGTTTCAAAGCTGACCCCAGGTCTGTGTGAGGGGTTATGGCCAAGCAGACGTTTACACAGGACACAAGGGGAGGTGTGTGAGTGTGAGTGTGTGTGTGTCTGACTGACTGAAACAAAAGGCCCGAGTGTGAGAGAGTGAAAGGAGGTAAAGTAAACAGGCAGTGATGAAGAGAGACCTGCAGTGTTAGGGCCTCTGTTTAATGTATGTGTGTGTGTGTGTGTGTGCCTGTGCGTGCGGCTCAAAGCCCTGTAGTTTATACAGCTGGGCCTGCCGATTACATTGGACTGTGTGTGGAATGACACGCACACAGACTCATGCACACACACACACACACACACACACACTTCATTCTGGCATTAGTATCATAAATGTTATCACAAGTCAATTTCAGTGTTAATATAAATTGGTTTTAATGATACCCGCGTGCAATTTTATCGCTTAAGTCCTTTGTCATCACAACAACTAAAAAGTCTTTACTGGTCATTTATGACCCTCCGGTTTTGCTGAGCAAGAGCAGGAGAAAGATAAAGCAGATATGTGTGTGTGGGTGTGGGTGTTTGTCTTTTGTACACATTGTCCTACGTGAAAACACTGAGTCTAACGTCTTCAGCATTATTGTGACAGATAGTTTGATTAATCTAACCTTGGTGAAAGAGTACCCAAAACATTGTTAAAGTTATAGATTGTAGTTTTGCGCAGTTTGATTTGTTAGCCAAAGGTGTATGTTTCTGTAATAGTGATTTTTTTCTGATTTAACTTCCGTTAAGTGAGTGCAACCTTTAAAAGCCCCGCGGAGGCCATTGCAACTCATACAAAGAAAACTTGCTGCTTATCTGTGTTCCTGTAAACTTTACATTTTAAAGGGAAACAAGTTCTCAGCAATATCCAAATAATAACAGCACTTTGTAAATTGATTTCAATTACTAGATTATCTGTGACTTTTTTGTAATCTTTCAAAACAATAAAAAGGTTATTAAACTGCATCACTGTTAGTCACTATTTTTTTTTTAACGGTATTACTGGAGTGGAGCTCATTTATTTGTGACCATAACCTTTTCCCGCGATGTGGTATCGCTGCATGTTGCGTTTTGTCGCTGTCCTCGTCGCCTCCAATGAGCAGCACTCAATATTGTTTGCCTTTCCACTGTCATGAGGTAAATAAGCAATGAATTAGTGGCAGTTGCTGCTCTGAGGAACAATGCCAGATGAACAGTCCAGGGGAAACCAGATAGAGTCAAGAGTGTGGGGGCAAGCATTTGAGAGAGAAAGGAGAGGAAGAGCAAATCAGAGACAGACGAGGTATGGATGGAGGATAAAGCTGTGACGATCTAGGTGAAAGAGAAAATGAAATGAGCTGCAGAGTACAAAAACAAACGGCTCGTTCATTCAAAGGGAGTGCAAGAATGGGCGGACTTTGAGAGTCAGACGCCTGTTGCTTATTTCTCGTTCTTCACCGCTTCCAATTGCACACCCCTCAAGTTTTCACCCTCCCTCCCTCCATCCATCTCTCCCTCCCTCCCTGTCATGCGTGGCCTGTGTGCAACTGAGCTTTAGCAGCCTATTACCCAGGGTCATAGTCGCAGTGTCTTCAAGGCTGACAAGTGCATCTGAAAGCACTCAGGCGATGCTAGGCACCACATTAAATTCTATTATTGCCTCATAGTCACTACATCCCTATTCAGCTGAAGTACAGGGAGGAAAATTTACCTTGGGAGAGACAGAGTTCACCTAATAGATATTGCTATATATCCTTTCCTTCTTTTCAAGGGAACAAAGCCACAGTAACAAATGTAAACAGCGGGGCCTTCATGTTGTCAGCTCTTTTCCTCCAGTTTTTCTTTTGTCCAGAGGTTTTCATAAACACATATTATTGTCACTGTGCATACTGCCCTCACTCTCTGTCTTTCTCTCTTTTTCTCCCTCTTTCAAACTCTCTGTCTCTCTCTCTGAGAGCCTATTGTCAAGACATGGTCATTTCCTCCACAATGCCAGTGCAAGCGGGCTCCATTTGCAGTAATGGCCCCGTCTTTTGAAAATGTGAATGTTGAATGGACCTCATGGTAAACATACTGTAAGACCTGAGAGTGTGTATGAAGGTTTGCCAGGAAGCTGGTTGCTCACGAACTGACTGAAGGGGATATTGTTTGGACTGAACAAGCTGAATGTGTGACAGAAAAACTACATCCAGAGAAAAAGGGAGGAAAGAGAATAGGTGCAGGCTGATGAGCTAAATGGGATTTGGTGAATTCCTGCTGTGAGGACTTAAATATGTCTTCATGTCAGGTACTTTTACAGTGAACACACGGCAAAGTGGGTACAAATGTAAAGTCTAGGAGTTTACAGGAGCTAGTTTAACCCACAGGAAGGTCCACACTTTGTGTTTCCGCCATCATATACCTCCAGTCGTCAACCTGTTATATCATCCTTTGAATATTGCTCACTCGTCCCTTTGTTTTTCTTTCTCTCTCCGTCTTTCTATCTCCCTTTTTATTTATTTTTTCCAGGATGTCTTCCAAGCGACCAGCCTCTCCATATGGGCGGACAGATGGAGAGGTAACCATGGCAACCAGCAGACAGCGAATGGAAGATGAGGATAGCGAGGGACTGGGCGGTGTCATCCACCTCCCCCTGGTCTCCTACTGCGGCAAGGTGTCCCCTCGCTCGCCCCCCAACCGCAACTTGGACAGCCCCCCTAACATGGTAAGGACAGCGACAGAGTTTTGCATCCAATCTCATTTATTATATTGTGAAAGCAGCACCCACTTATGGGTGACGGCGGCCTTGAGCGCTGACTCGGGGTCCCGCTATGAAACACGTGCAGCGTGTAAAGATGGTTCCAACTGGTAGGACCCGCAGTGTGGGTTACTGTCTCAGGTTTAGCTTCTCAACCCACCAGTGTGGTCACATAAGTTTGGTCTCATTTGGGAAACTTTTTCCGTGTTGAAAACTTTTTAAAAGTTCCAATATTGTTTTTATGAAGAAAAAAAATTAATATTGGCAGAGATTATATGTACTTTTTCCCCCTTCCTCGTATTTCTTCTTAACCCATTGCACCCAATTGCCACAATTTGTGTTCAAACTACACTTTAATAAGAAGTCAAAACACAATCACATCTGAACAGGCTGACATGATACATATATGTTAAGATTCAGTGTGATATATTCAGATATGTCCATCAAGAGTTAATAATGCGTCATAGAAATCATAGAAATAAAGCTTTTTCTTAAAACTTACTTGGGAATGTTCAGTAGTTACATAATCCATTGATAGATGTCTGTACATTGGTGGTACACTGCAAACAGGAACTGCTAATAGCCAATACAACTTTTAATTGTGCCAGTTTGCCAAAATGTAAATATAAGATTAAAAAAGTCAAGTTGTAGCCGCTGAATCCATGGCACCTTTATGCTTCTCGTTTACATCCTCCATAGCATTATGGGAACATCATTGAGGAATCTGCCTTAACACGGCTATGTGTGTTTGAGAGGCTCGGGGTGACCCCTAGGGCAAAGACCCCAGATCAGATCATGTTCACGTTAATCCTGGCCTCCAGGGTTTTAGAGGGATAGGCAGCGCTGAAGGCAAACATAGCCCTTTATCCTTAATACAGTTATACAGTCTGGATCTCAAACACCACTTTAATATTGGTATGATGTTTACTCCTCTAATGATGACTGAGAGTCCCCTTTTAAACCCAAACACAAAACAACGGCACAAATCTCAAACAGTCAGAACAATGAAATGTATCTTTGGATATTCGGACATGAAAAGAGTGAGATTTCTAAAGAAGCAGAAATCGACTTTCTCCGCGTGTGGAAAGCAGTTTGGCGCTGGGAGCTGGAGTTTTTATTATATTTCAGAAAAAAAAGAAGGTTCAAGGCTACTGTTTGGGAGCACACGTGTTTTTGCTTTTATGTGCGCGCCACCAGCCTTGAGCCCATTTGATGCACAGTTGCGTGACTACAAAATGTGAGCCATTGCAGTGAGTCATTTTCTTCAGGATGAAGTGTGACATTGTGGTGTTGTTGGTGCTGTATGTATGGCTCTCTATGTGTACATGCATTTGTGGTTGTGCAAACTTCTTTAAGTTGGTGTGTGTGTGTGTGTGTCTGTGTATGTGCACAATATTTTCCTGCATGTGACTCATTCCACATTCTATACATGTGGTGTGATTTACAATGCATGTTCAGTACATAAGTGTGATTATGTGACTATATAGGGTATTACGTGTTGCTGGTATGCATTATTTATTTTTCTTTTTAAAATTATGCAATTATGCAACAAAATGTTGACTATGTTAATAACTTTTAAGGGCATCTGTTTGTACCAAAACTCTTTTATAGTGTGTTCTCACTCACAGTGTGCATACACCGCTCAGTGTCTTCCCTTCTCCTGAGCCCTTACCTTGATACACACCTTGTCACAGCAGCGCTCTGATAAACACCATCGACCTTTCCCCCATACTGACCATAAATGCCCTGCATGCTGTAAAACAATGAAACAGCGCTAAGGACCTGTAATGGAAAACTAATTCTGTAATTAGCCTGCTGATTAGCCTGCAGGCCCCTCCCACGGTGGACTCTGCATGTGTGGCATGTGCCGACTGTAAGCCAAAGTCCTGGGACCGTAGGGGGAACACTCAGACGTGGAAACACATGTGCACACACACTCTGGCTTATCTGTTGCTGTAAAGGAAATAAATATATTATTCCTGGTTTGTTTGGATTAAATTAATTTAGGTTTGTTTTTACAATACAAAATATGTCTTTAAGAAAATATACACTCTATAACTATCATTAATATTGCACAGAATTGTCCTTATCACTGTCCTCCAAGTCATTATGGAGATCCTGCTAGAAAACTCTGTAAATATCCTCAAAATGACACACAACTGCATTCAAGCTCATTAATTGACAGCAGAAGGGAGACTGTGCGTGCGTGCGTGCGTGCGTGCGCGCGTGCGTGCGTGTGTGTGTGTGTGTGTGTGTGTTTGGGGGGGCTATTATACACAGCATAATAGCTGATGTGGCTTATGAAGTGGCAAGGCTATGTGTCTAGTGGGTTGGATGGGGTCTTATCCGGTTGCCTGCTTGGCATGCTGTAAGATGTATGTTAAGTAAGTTAAAGGGGATGGGGGGGGGGCAGGTTACAGTGCCAATCCCTTTGCTGCTGACTGTCAGGGAAGAGTGGATGAAGAGAAATAGAGAGAGAGAGAAGTAGATTTACAGTGTGGCGGGGGTGTCGGCAGGACTCTGAGGGAGTGGGGTGGGGGTCTGTCTCTCTCAGGGCAATTGTCGTAAAGTGATAGGGGGAAGTAAATGGCTCACAGGCGACCGGTTGACTTGGAAGAGAGGCAGCGGGGGAGAGTGAGAAGAGGGGGGGGGATTACAGCTTTATCTTGTCATAGTAAATTAACACGGCGGCAGAGACACACTTAGCTACACACTGACCTCTCCATCCCGCGTGCCTCGCCTGCCTGCTCGGCTTTGGCCCGGCCGCTTTACCTGCCTGCTGCAGCTGCACACACACAGAGAATTGAAAAAAAAGCACTCACACACATTTTAGAAAGCTTGAAAGGTGTCACATTATTCACTTTGAAATTTTTATAAACCCTGGCTCTAGAGGAGATCTTTGCTTTTTGTATTGGTTTGCAAATGAATGTAGTTCAGCTAAAAGGGTGTTTTATTTAATGTGAAGTTCTCACTGTGCTGGTGGATCCTGATTGGTGGAGAGCAGCTCAGTTTAAATGCCTGATGGGAAGGATTGCAGCGGTAGTGCAGTGAGGTCAACCAATCAACACAGAATCCAGTTATGATGCAGATGAATTAGTAGTGGATAGATTTTTGTTTTTACTTTATTTTCCAGTAAATCAAACTTACAACAGACTGCTTTTAAATCTGTAGTGCAAAATACATTTCTTTCTTCCTTTCTTTCTTTTAGATCTTTTGTTTGTTTTAGAATCCTTGAAGACAACATTGTTGATACATCAGGCAGAGGCCAGCATCTTCTCTCTTAAATGTGTTAATGGACAAACACTTATTGTTTCATTAACAGGCGAGGTGCACACTACCACAATAGAGAACTATAAAAATATTTCATCAGGCATTATTTCTTATTTTTTTTCCTCCCTGAGCTATCTCTTTTTGTATAATTTGAATATGTGTGTGTGTGTGTGTGTGTGTGTGTGTGTAAATTTGACAGATTTAACACAGTCATTGAGCAGTCTTGAGACACAGTGGTCACACTTAATTTCTCATGCCAGTGATGCACTAATGAATCAACACACGCCTGCCTGTCAACAGCGAGGGGTCGTGGTAAAATATACTGGCGTACATCTAAGCCAAACTGCTATGTAAAATACAGAAAATACAGCTGCATGTTTTTCAGTCAAGGAAAGGGCAACTGTGTCATTAGACATACGATTAGAATTTTCAAATGAAATCAAGTAAAATGTGTGGTTTTCCATGGAAAAAGCTCAACCATATTGTTGGATTGAACAGGAGGATAAAAGTAATGCTTGTCCCAGCCTGAGGGACCTCGAAGTCAAAACTGACAGTGTCTGTGTTTAGCCATGGCATGTAAAGGGATTTGCTGCATGTGTGTGTGTTTTTGGCAGTGTAATCGGAGGTGTGTTAAGTGTACATCGTTGAGACTGGCAGCTCTAGCAGGAGAGCTAAGTCCTTACCCCCCCCCCGTGCAGGAGTGATCAGTGACATTCTCTTGGTGTGTGTTTGTGTGTGAGTATTTTAGTTTTGAGCAGCTGTTTCCAGTTCTTCCTACTGCCACATTGTCCATGCCTTGATCCACGACGACGCCTCAAATATTGTTTTTCACATACACCTTGCACAGCCCCAGACATGTCAGGCTATGGCAGAGAGAGAGAGAGAGAGACACACACAGAGAGACACAGAGAGAGAGAGAGTTTTTTCTGTCGGGCAACAGAGAAAGAGGAAGGGAAAAAGTGGAAGACATAAAATAACACATCAACAGCGGCATCTGTGCTGGCTGTAGGGGAAAAAAAATAGAATTTGGATTTTTTTTTGTCCTCTTTTTCTGGCAAGTGTTACGTGTTTTTAAACCAACCTCCCCTCACAGATGAGCTTAAGAAGACAAAAGTTGTTTAATTCGGTTCCATTGCAGAGGCTGTAAAAGGATAAAGAGAGTGAGGCGCAATTTTTACTTTGTTCCAGTCATTTTGGAAGAGAATTGACATCTGCAAACTAAAGGCAGAACCGCCCACACTGCCAGCCTGCCACATCCAGTGCATATAAATACATATATGCAGGCACTTACACATTAACACAAACACACACACACACACACCTACCTACAGGCTATGTGCACTCACAGTGTCACACATATACGCACAGAAATGGCAAAATAAAATAAATAAGCCTGCTCACACGCATGCACTGAGAGCAGGGCATAAACGTTTACACTATCCAGAATATCTGTTTGTACTTATGAATATATGCATGTTGATGAGAGAAGTTTTCGCAACCCGAGTTATTGCAGGAGGAGCATGTGGCCGTGTAGCGAGTGACACCCGTTTATAAAGGAGGAATGTGTCTTGTCTTTAAGATCCCACTGTCTTGGACTTGCAAATCGCCAGGGTAAGAATGTCAGCAGGGCATATGGATTATCATTATATCACGGGAGGTTGATGGGATGAGGGGGGGGGGGGGGGGAATCATAAGCCAGTTAAGTTGCCTCTGGGATGCTGTCTGTCTGACTCCCCACATAAAAAAAATGTCATGGGCCCTGATTTAGCAGATCTTTGAAGAAGCCTCGGCTCCCTGCTAATTCCCCTTGATTGGGAAATGACCTTCATTGTTGGACGCGGTGAGATGACATCTCCCTGGCAGAGTTTTAGGCCGAGCGAAGGGATCAGACCCCCCCCCCCCCCGTATTCTTGTTCTGTTTGTTTTGTTTGCGCGACATCTTTCTCGAAAGAAAGAGTGCGGCTGTTTTAAGTAGGCGCTGGATTAGATAAATGGGATGTGACAGGTGTGACCGCTGCCTTCAAGATGCCTGCTTCTTGCTCTCTCTCTCTCACTCTCTTACTCCATGTATCTGTCAACTCTCTCTCGCTCTCTCATTTCCTCTAATACCATCGCCTTTTGCTCTTTCTTTCTTTCTTTCTTTCTCTCTTTCTTTCTTTCATTGACTTCTACCCACTTACACTCCTTCTCTCCCTCTGTCTCGTTGCATTTGCATGTCGCTGATGCAACTCGTAATCACAAAGCCGCTCATTTGAAGTCTGAATTTCCCTAATCTAAAGAACAGGAGAGGGTGAAGGAAAAGAAATGAGGCAAGGAGGAAAGACAGGATCAGGTCGAGCCGTCACTAGGTCAGGTGGTGAGCGGAGAAGAGTAAAGTCTTTCAAGAGCTTTAAGATCACAAGACACGTCCCCCTCCCTCCCCCCCCCCCAGCGCAGCACAGCCCTCAGCCAGTGTGTTAGGAGCCTCCACAGCGACTGGTTGATGCCTCACCAGCGCGTCATACATACAACTGTTGAAGCCATATCATCGCTGTCACACTCTGTCCTTTCGTTACAATGCATGTGCGAGCGCACCGGGGAGAGAATTAGTGAATTATTGAGCGTGCTGACTTATTCAGAGTGTTGAAACACACAGCGCCAGAGAGAGAGCGAGAGAGTGTAGAAAGTGATAGTGGTTGGCTGTACCTCTGATTCAGTGTTTGGCCACCGACAATGAAAGCCGTCGTCAATATTGAAAAACCACTGCGTGGCTTTGTTCTTGAGGATTTTTTTCTTAACTCCTGCTCAAATGGATGAAAGTGAACTCAGCCTGTACGATAGAAAAGAATAGAATACTGGGGTCATCTGGGCTCTAGATGACTTCTTGTGGACTGTGATCTCAGTATGAAGTGATCTGCAGCCTGCGAGTTAATGATTAAAAAAAACAATCTCCCCGCCCTAATACACTGTATTGTCATTAATATGGCTGGAACGAGCAAGTGTTAACCACAGCAACACACAGACAAAGAGAAGTGTGTGTGTGTGTGTGTCCCAGGTGGCCTGCTCCATATTGTAGTTGGATGAGCCAAAGATTAACCATGTGGACCGTTGACCCTCCCGTCTACAAAGAGCTGAGCTTACGGACCAACTTACTTGTTTCTGTAATTAAAGTGCAGAGCACACACCTTAGGACACCTGTACGCGCCTGAGTGTCTGCTGGTGCATTCAGAGCACGTCACTCGTCTATATGTGTATGTGTGACGGGGCAGTGTGTGTTCTCTTCTGAAGCTGACGCTGTCTTCCGTCTCAGTGTCACTGTTAATTGGGCTTAGCCGGCATTAAGTCTATCATGGGGGCTACTGAAACAAACAAAGGTTTTATTTGGTCAAAGATTAAGGTGCTAGATGTTACTTACCAGTCAGCTGCTGTCGTGCTATTTCCTTTCTTACTGTTCCTTCAATCTACTTCATCAAAAATTAATCATGAATGATCATTTAAAAGATGATAATAGCTTAAAGATCACCATCCCTAAGTTTTAAGAAAAGTTGAATTAATTTATCAGAGAAGAGTGCTGGCGCCCAGTAAGCTCAGTTGGTAGAATGGGTGCCCACATGTAGAGGCTCACTCCTCGACGCAGCAGGACCTGGTTCAACTCCGACTTGCGGCCCTCTGCTGCATGTCATTCCTCCCATCTCTCTCTGCCCTTTTATGTCTTCAGCTGTCCTGTAAATAAAGGCCAAAAAAGAAAGAAAAATGCACAGTTTCTCAGAATTTTAGGAATTTTGTTTACTTTTTTTCCATTTATGAGAGGATTATGATTTCCAAACGTCGTCACACTCAATAATGTGACTGTGTAAACTTGAGACTCAAGACAGTAGGATCATTATTCCACATGACTGCTTGGAGAAAGCCACAGAGCTGTATATATTTATTGTATTTTTTTTTTTATCATGCTGATTTGTTGTTTTGTCATTCTTTTCATGAATTTATGGAAATGATTTGAAATCTCTCCAACACTTGTTTTGGGATCTATTTTTCCTGTTTGATGGAGTTGCATTCTCAGCATTAATTGCCACCAATTGTAAGAAAAATATAGCGCAGCGCTGAAAACTTGGGCTTGGGATGTGGTACAGCAGCGTTGGACGTCCCTCAAAGCCGAGCCGTTGAAGGCTTTGTAACATAGAGTTTGAATGACTCTTAAGAGTGTGGAGTCTTTTTGCTGCTGTTTCATGTGCTCGTTCTGTCAAGTTCCTCCAAGTCAGTCAAATGCAGATTTTCGAGGATGTGAGAGAGACAGAAGAAGAAGAAGAGTGCCCTAACTTGAGATAACTGGCCAGGGATGACAGTTGGTTGCATTGAGCTATGAGATGCGGAGATGGAGAGAATAAAAAGAGCAAGAGAAGGAGAGGAGAATGGAGATAATGAAGGTTGAATGCCAGCTCCTCCTTCGCCTCCTTCTGGGTTTTTTTTTCTCACAGTTTTTTTTATTTATGTCCCAGGTCATTTTTGAATTGAGTGATTTACCTCTTCCTTTCTTTTCTCCCTCCTCTTTCCCTTCCAGGAGCGGGACTGCACTAAGGGAAGCTCTCTGAGTCCTTACCCCCAGCACAATGCTACCTCACCGGGCAAAGAGGATGGCGGAGGCGGAGGGCGGCCCTGCAGCGACGGAGGCTCGGCCACAGGTACCCTGGGGACTCCCGAGAGGCGCAAGGGCAGCTTGGCAGATGTGGTGGACACACTGAAACAACGCAAGATGGAGGAGCTGATCAAGAATGAGCCAGAAGGTCAGTGATGAAAGGGGACGCTTGTGCGGCCAGATGTGTGATCCGCAACTCCCTGCCATCTCTTTGGCTCCCTGCCACTCTTTTATCACACTCTGTTGTCCCTTCTCTCATTTCTGTCTTGTTTTCTCTATATCATTCTCCCTCTCTGCCATGAAGCCACACACACTCAGTTGAGAGGCAACCCTTTGTTTTTCCAGCACACAGACAGACAGGCATCAGCTGTTTGGGCCTATTGTCCACCATGCTTTGCATATCAACCTGACAAATAAGATGTGTGTGTGTGTGTGTGTGTGTCTATCTATGTGTGCATGTGCGTGCGCGTGTGTGTGCGTGTTTGGTGGATGCCGGAGTGTGTGAAAAGCCTGATTGCTTCACAAAACCTTAACCCTTAACTCTCCAGATGTTTCCTGCCGTTACATTTCAAAGGGGGACATTAACATTACCTTTCTGCTGAATGATCAGTGAGGGTTAAATGCATCCTATCACCGTTCCTTCTTCCTTTGTCACCTTTGGGATAACACTTTCTCTCTCAACCCTCAGACAAAGATTTCGCTCACTGTTGAAGACACTAAATACAGATTTTTGCCCAGGGCTACATAGCTTAGCTTTATTAGCACCCACATTTCATTCACAAATTTAGCCTCCGGTTAACAGTTGGGAGTCAAGAGATAAAATTAGCCCATGGCCAGCTCTAATTTGTCAATGGGCTGATACTTGGGGGCTTAAGTCACTATGAGACGCATGTGATAGTGATAATGTAATAGGAGATTACTAACAGGTGTCCATCTGATGGGATTATATGAATAACGCTGTGCTTTATTGGTGGAGGATTTCTTTCCTGTTCTACACAGGGAGGTCAGTGTCAGTTTCAAAAGAGATCAGAGCAGATCAGAGGTCTTCATGGGTCCAAGTTTCTGGGGTAACCTACCCAAGCCCAACATGCAAACATTATACATTTATATACATATTTTTTAAACGTGATTTAAAGGGGACATGTGAAAAGTTGAATCTTGACATGAACAGACACAAGGACAAGGGCAGACATTTAGGCATGTTAGGCACATTTACATTTCTTTATCATTGACAGTGACAAAGACATTTTGGCAGTTCAGAGCCTCAATGACAGATGCATGCTACATATCGACCACTAGATCTTCTTATACACTTCCACTATCCCCGTTTAGCTCCTATATCCACCACTGCTGTGCGCTGAGATTTCTATTCAAACATCTCTGTACTGTGTGCAGCCTGTATGACACCATGCCCAAAAGGTGAAAGAAACAATGTAGCAGTACAGTGTGTATTTGTCTCTTAAGTGTAGGTGTTCATGTGTTGGTGTGTGTTCCTGCAGTACATCAACAGGCTTTCATTTCAAGCTGCGATGTGCTAACCTTTTTTTTTTTTTTTTTCAGGCTTTTCTGTAAGGTTGTTAAGCGTCCGAGACTGCTGGTCAGCTCTCGCCGTCTGGTTGTTTTTATACCAGTCGATAAGGAGGCCTGTTGTGGCACATTTTACAGAGAAAAAGAAAAATGAAAGAAAAAAAAACAAACAAAAAAACTGGGCTGTTTGTCAAGCTGAGCTGTAATTGAGGTGTGTTTTGGGTTGTTCGCTGCTTCTCTGGACCTCGTAAACTGGCTGCACAAGAAAAGGAAAAAAACAACAATAATGGATCTTTATGAGTCAGCCAGCGCAGAAAGAGATCGAGAGAAGGGGAGAGGGAGATGTAAAGACAGAAGGAGGAAGAGAAAAGTGAAGGAGAGAGAGAGAGAGTAGTGTCTTCACAGACCCCATTAGCAGAGTGCCACAGTGGTGCGGCTTCCAAACCCACCCGGAGCATTAGCTGCCCTACGTTTAAATGAAACGTGCTAACAAAAGGCCCCAGCGCCTCCAGACCCGGCACAAAAACCCAGGCCAAGCAAGAGAGAAAGGAAGAAAGAAAAGAGAGTAAAGGAAGAAAAGGGATGCTGATAAAAGATGAAGAGAGGCAGAGGGAAATGGAGGGGGGGGGG
>NC_048429.1:13659713-13672377 GCF_013103735.1 Etheostoma cragini | reverse complement strand
CCCCCCCCCCTCCCCTGGCTCACAGTGAGTGCCAGCTGAGCTCCATCCCTGGACCCGTCTGTTGACCCTCTGCTACCCAGCTACAGCTACCCGTCACTGGGGCTCCATGGCCTCTGGGACTTTTTATGTTCTCTCTTTTTTTTCAGTGTGAGGTCTGGAATAAACACGGGTCCTCAACTGGAATGATGTTTCTACTGGTTACTTTTTTTTTCTTTAGCTGAATAAACCTTTAGACATTGCATTTGGCCCAAATCACGTTATGTGCAGAGTTGCCAGTTGCAATAGATATTTTAGGACTTTAAAATAAAAATAAAAAGTTTACTTTTTGTAAGTACAGCAGCCAAATTCATCAATGTTCTTCAGTTTTCTGGACTCCCGGTGTCAACACCTTCTGTGAAAAAAAAAACAGTGATAGAAATGTGTATTGATTCAGCAGCAATTTGTAAAGGTATAAATGCCACCACAATTTTCGAAATTGATGAGATCACAACTAAACTTATTTAATGTGTAATCTCAACCATTATTTTGTCCTACCCTAAAAAGAAAAGACAAACACATTAAAATTGCCCACTTTCTTGTAAACTGACATCCAGTTTGACATATTGATCGATCTTCCTATGAAAGATAACAAGCTAAAGTACTGTAAACACTGAGCTTGATTGTGTGTGATGTCGTCAGGGTAAAAGAAATGGCAATATTCTTGTTGCTTTACTGAGCCGTTGTACAGCTCTGGGGTTAGACCCTGGCCTCGATACCGCACAGCCTTGACCTAAACACACGCTCAGGGAAACAAGAGACACACTCATGCCGTCACAACTTCACGGGCTCACACACACTCACGCACATTATGCAGGTTTATAGCTGCGTGCGCCAACCTTGAGGTCAACCAGAATGGTGTTTTTATGGCTGAGCGTACTCACTGCTCCAAGGCACTGGTTTCCATACTGAAAATGCCAACTCAATGACAGATGTCACACAACACACACACACACACACACATACAGGAACATGCTAACACATGCACACACAGCACTTTATCTATTTTTAAGGCAGGGAGGGAACCCAGGGCTTGCTTTTAGAGAGCACTGAGGCATTTTATAGGACAGCACTTAGGCGAGGCCATTGTGCCACACAAGCACACAGTGGCCGGAGCTCCCTCACGCCTCTGTACACTCCAATAGGTGACAATGGTAAGGGCGGATACATTCTGCCAATAAGAAGGAGAGAGAGAAAGAAAGGGAGAAAAAAAAGCCGGAGAAGTGAAGGGATCGAGGCAGTCCCTCGTTCATCCGTCCATCAGTCCACCCCCTCCTTCGCTTTGCCTAATCCTTCCACTGCTCTGCTATCTGGGGGGTTATGTCAAGCAAAAACACACACACACGCACACACACACACACACACACACACACACATATACACATACACATACGCACACGCACAGGAACATACACTATAAACATCAACAATGGCATATACAGCCCTTGCAAGTCATCACATGGATCTGTGACTTTTAGGCACAGATCCCTAAGGGGATTTGTGGACTGTAATACGCACGCACGCACGCACACACGCAGCAGCAGGTTCACAGCCCTAGCGTGGGAGCAGGCGAACGTCTTTATGTGATTTCCACCCTTTGTCAGTAATTAGTTAGTTGTATAAATTAACATGAGGTGCAGCAGGACTCTCACAGCCATTGTTTGTTGCGATCATTCTTCTCGCTGGGAAAAGGAAGGCGAATGAAATGAAACAGAGGGGGAGGTTGAAAGAGAGATTTTTTTTTTTTTTTAATTCACTACAAGCAAAAAAAGTAAGTTCAGGGAAGCCAGAAAATGCAAGAGTTTGTCCTGTTTGCCAATTAAAGGTCTCCTAATACACGGTCATCATTCGCTAAAGAGAAGACACCACGCTCATGAGACTAACTCTGCCTTGGACCTCTTCCAACGAAGATTTGAACTCTTTGAAGTGTTTTTTTTTATGCTACTCCTCATATCCTACGACCCGGTAGAGAAGAAGAACACCTTCAATGATGAAATTCAAACATTCTTTGCTCAAAAAGATCACAATGTTGAAAAAGAAGAGGGCAACCTTTTGCACCAATAAAACTCACTTTGAAGCAGAGAAAGCTTCAGCTTCATGTTGCCTATGTATAAAAAAAAAGGTCATTCATTATTCTTTCCGGTTATCCGAGTGTGTCAGTTAACTTTGCCGTGTTGATAGTAGACAGAGGGAAAATCATCACAGACATGGCTTACGATTTAAATCGAATCAATTTGTTTTTTTCTTCTTTTTTTTTGTGGCATGAGAAACAGGCAACGTCATGGGGCGAACCTGAGGCCTATTGTGGGGCAGGCTATTGTTGGCTCGATGAAAGGCGCATTCAAGTCACTTTTCTTATTGAATTGTTTTGCGTCTGCTTTTCAACGTGGCATTCTCTCTCCAGCCTTGCGCGAGACAATCAGTGGGGATGAAACTCCTTTCTACCATTCTTCCCAGTCCAGATGAGCGATATTAAGGAGCTGAATAGTGTGTGTGTGTGTGTGTCTGTGTGTGTGTGTGTGTGTCTCTGTGTGTGTGTGTGTGTGTGTGTGTGTGTCTGTCTGTGTGTGTTGGGGGAAAAGCAGAGCCCCAGCCTTTGTCCGACACATGAGCATAAAGGGGCTTAGAGAGAGGAGAGAGGGTCCTATGGTTATCCTGATTGTGTGTGTGTGTTACTGGCTTCCCGGCGTGGCATTAACTTAAGGACAAAGGCCTGAGGTTCATGAATCAGCCAAGGCTTCCATAGCGTAGTTATTGTGAACTACCCACACTGTCCTACATTAGTGTGTGAATGTGTGTGAATTTTCTGTGTGTGTTAGTACCTGGTGAGGAGGCAGGTAGGAGGTGTATTTATGTGTGAATATTCCGCATTTCCTGTGTGTCATACAATAATATGAACATGTTTGGGTGTCTGTGTTTGTAAGTGTGTATTGATGTGAGTCAGACTGTCCCACATAAAGGCCTCCTGTCACCGACTCCCAAATGTTAGACAGGCCCCAGTGTGTTGGCATCCACCCATTCACTTCCTTTCAGCGCCATGTCCCATGACCAAATCAGTGGAATCCATGATTTATCTATTCAGCTTTCTCATAAAACTCTCTTCATTTGCACGCCCTGTTGTTGTTTTTCTTCTATTTCTGTGATTTTCCTTTCTTGGTCTTTTCTCCCATTCCCATGGAGAGACAGAGGAATGTTTTTATGCTGCAAAATGGCTGCAAGATGAATGCATTTTGTGCAAAGTGCGGCCGACTTTTTTCCCTCAATCACTTTATCAAAAGGATATGTAATGCAGCTGAAAAATCTTGAACCTTTTCATTGAGGCACTTAAACAACAAAAACACTCATTGTGGAAAGGAATTGCTTCCCGGAGGATAACCCGTTTTCAACTGCCAGTCGACTGCACCCTCGAACACTTTTACTGTACGTCAGAAAAAGAGTTTTGAAGTTTGCAAATAATTTCTAATAAGTATAATCTTCCATTAAAGAGTTTACTGACATAACAGCAGTTAATTTGTGAGTAGGTGGATGTCACATTTTGAAATAAAACACTTGATTTTACATAGTATATTTATATCATATTACAGTATATTATTTTGTTTGTGTGTGTTTGTGTGTGCGCGCATAGAGGCATTTCTACATTTCCTTAAAATAAAGGGTGAAATAGGTGCTAGGGTAGAAGTTGCTCATAAGTTCTGCATTTATTACTTTTTTCACAGTTTTATATTGCGGGCTCAATAACAACAGTTTGTAACACTTTATTTATGGGTGCGTAATTTCCTAGGCAGTTTCCTGGAAAGCGTTTGCTCCTAATCATAGCTAAAATGGTGAGAAAGTTTTTCTGAGACAGTAATTTGAGTCCGAGTTTATTTAGCTGTGTTGAGGTTTGAAGCAGTTGGTAATTTCCAGTGGGGGAAAAAACATCTAAACCCAAGTTAATCCTTATTCATTGAATATTTGAGACATTTATTTCTGTATGTTGACTTGTATGCCTGCCTGTAGACAAATTTCCCACTTTTGCATGTTCATCTGATCTTCAGTGCACCTTCTTTCTGATTCTCTAGGTTAGTATTTGAGAGACTAAACTAACTGGAAGTTTTCCAATTGAACACTATTTCTATTTTGCCTACAGTATGATTTTCCAAAAGTGAACAATTAATCTCCAGGTAAATATTATACACCCCTAAAGTAAAGGGTTGAAGAACAATTTCTTAAATGTTAATACGTTTGTTCCAGGTATCAATATACACAGAGCAACCACAAACCAATACAGGAAATAGAGCTTAGTAGAACTAAGATAACTAGATAAGCAAATTAACCAGGCAAAACAGAGCAAGCTGGGATACCAGACATGGCAGGTTGACAATATTCAAGCAAATTTCTTGGGACCACTAGATAAAAGTGACGTCACCTATTGTGCATCGACAGTACAAATTTGCATGAATTTGCTTATGTGTTTATGCGACCTATATTAACAGGTTATATACCGTAGGTGCACATCCCCAGTTTGGCACAATGGCAGCTTTATGGCAGTATGTGTTCTTACTGTAGGCTATAATGTACTTTAAATAGACTGTAAGTAAGCTCTGTGTTAGAGCTTATTAGCTGTGAAGATTCAGTCTGTATGTGTGCTTCTCCATGCCCTAGTGTGTGTGTGTGTGTGTGTGTGTGTGTGTGTGTGTGTGTGTGTGTGTGTGTGTGTGAGTGAGACAGAGACTACACCCTAGTTTCCCCTGTACAATCCATGTAGGCTTGTGTGCAAAGCAACACAATCTTCTTAGGACATCTTACATCTCAGTTTCAACACACAGCGGAGCTGTAGCCCCCTATCACCTATGTCAGCAGTGTCCAGGGCATGATTTAAGGACTGACATGGATGCCTGAGTGGAGGAGCAGGATTGGTGTGTACAGTATCACTGCATAGCACTGCATAGCTATTGTTAGATTGTCTGCAAACTCTGAGTAAAACACTCATACACAGTATGTCGCCCCACTCGTGATGGCGAACGCACCAGCCTGTGTGACCTGACCAAGGAGCTACACATGGTTACTCAGGGATAGCGAATGGACACATACCAACAATCCACGTAATCATTGTTGTATAACAAAAGGGTGTGCATACTGTCTTTGTAGCTTTAGCACTCAGTCAGAGAGCAACAAGTCAATCAACTAGTTACTCAGTCTTTCAATGGGTCGGCCGGTCAGCTAGGGAGGAAGCCAGCCCCACAATGCATCAGCCGGCTTGGCAGGGAGTCAGCTTCTCAGACATCTATTCACTCAGCCGGTCCGTCAACCAGTCACTGTGTCAGTCTTTGAAGCCACAGGGTCTATATTAATTAACCTCTGGCTTGCTGGTCAGAGAGCGGTTCCCGCAGATGAAGTGCTGGTGTCTGTGTTGTCAGCCTCAGGGGGGCGTGACCCCAAGCCCACAGCGTGCCCCGGCCTTATTTGAGCCAGATGTTCAGAGACAAGCATCCCCGGTCGCCCCCCCCCCCCCCCCCCCCCCCCCCCCCCCCCCCCCCCCCCCCCCCCCCCCCCTCCTTCTCCTCTTCTCTCTGCTGCATTCTTTTTCCTTCGCTGCTGCTTGGCCATCAGCAGCCACTCTTGTCGGAGCTCTGATGTTCCTCCGGAAGGATCACGGCTGTATTTCTCTGTCTGCCCGTCTGCTCCCCCCCCCATCCCTATTTCTCCAGCCCTTCTTCTCTCTTCTCACTCGTTCCCTGTGGGATCCCACTATCCATCCATTCACCTCTCCCCTCCCTTCCCTCTATTTTCACCCCACCCTCCTTGTTTGGCCCACTGCCCTTTCCGCTTCGCTCAGGGGAAAGTATGCCGTATGTGTGTGTGTGTGTGTGTGTCATCCCCCCTCCCCCCTCCTTTTCTCCTACCTCATCCTTCCCTCTTCTCTCTCTTTCCCCCTCTCTCATTCCTTTCTCTCCATCCTCGCCCTACCCTCGCTTCTGTTTCTCTCCTCCGCCACCTTTCCCTCCATCCTTCTCCTCCTACCTCCTTTTGTCTCCCTCACTCTCTCCACCTGCTTATAATCACTCGCCCTCCATTTCTTTCACTACCGGGCCTCCATTCATACTCACTGTCACACTCTCTCCATCTCTCTCTCCTCCCTCCTCCTCCTGTCCCTCCCTCCCTCATGTCTTCCTCGGCTGGGCTCAGGAGCAGTGAACAGGTGTTGTCTTCTTTTGATTTCGGTGCGTTCGGATTAATGCTGTCAGCTCAGCTGTTAAAACAACTGCCACCGCCAGATGCCAGTCAGTTTGGGGCTGGAGCTGTCACCTACACACACACAAACACACCAACACACACACACACACAAACACACACACACGCATCCAAACATACGCACACTTGGATGCAAACATGCACATACAAGGCACCCACACAAACACACACAGGGCCTCTTGGCTCATTGTCTCATTGTAATACCGACAAAGCAAATCAGCTGCTGTACGCCAGTGTTGTCTGTAACCCAGGTGTGTGATTCTGTACCCTCTCCAGAACATCACCTTCAGTGAGGGACATTATGACAAGATAGTACAGTGACCATCAATAGTTAGTCAGAGACACCTAGACAACTATAGTTCATTATTTAATGGCTACATTATTTGGTAGCAGCCTTATTGAAGGATTCAAGTATTCTCTCTGGATGATGGATTTATTTCTGTATTTAAACCTCCAATACATCTTGTTTGTATAAGCTGGCCTTTAACAGTGTTTACTGTTGAAAAAACTCTCCATTCCTAAGGCAACACATGATTTCCACATCTCCACCTTTACCCTCCCTCCCTCCCTCCCTCCTTCTGTCCCTTCTGACCCTGCTCACACTCACTTGTTCCTTTCTTACATTCCTCATCCCTCTTTGCTTTATTTTAAAGTGTTGCCGTTAAACTTTCTCCTTATGCATCTACGATCTGTGTCTGCCTGCATCCCCATTCCTTCCTGTGCTCACAGCCATTTTCTGGTTGATTATATTCAGAAAATGTGAATCCTTGTTGTTGGTTTTTGTGAGTGTAATGATGATTAACTATGAATATCAAAGATCAGCAGTGTGTACTGTACGTGGTGTGTAACAGCACCATTTAAGGCATGTGGCTGGAGTTTGCAAGGTTTCCAGTCTGTCTGTCTGTCTGTGTGCGTGCGTGTGTGTATGGGTGTCAGATGGTGGAAGGGGGCTTCCAAATTGTGATGCTGGTTTATGGGTCCATTTTATACAGAAACACATTTATAGACCCCAAGTATTTAAGGGAAAAATTCCACAATACATCTTTTTCTTCTTGCAGACTTTTGATCTATCTTTATTTCTTTCTTCATCTTGGTGTCTGTCTTCCTCTCCCTCTCTCTTGTTCTTTCTCACTCTTGCTCTGTCTCCCTTTCTCTCTCGCTTTCACTGTTTCTCCCTCTCACAAATTGAACTCATGTACTCATGTTTGTCTTGTGATGCTGGTTCAAGGAGCCGTCCACACTGAGACACTGGACACTTGTTTGTAAGGTCATGTCGGTTTGTCTGACACGTTCTTACACCCAAAAGCACACACACACCCAACACACTTTTTAACATTGAGCCCTCTGTCCAGCTCTCCCTGCCCCCCATGGTATCATTTTACTATGCAAAAACAGAGGACTTTTAGCCCACTAACCGAATGGATTTTAGTTTAGATCACGCCCTCCTCATCTGTTTTGTTTGTTTGTTTATTTGCGCTTATGAGGTTACAGCCAAGGTTGTAATACCCAACTGTAGTCTCCTGTCTCATCTGAGCCAAACTTTGTTAAGACACTTAGCCCCCTCACAGAGTCATGGGTGTCTTGTCTGAAGAATGGTGGCAGGGAGGGAGAGGAGGCGCAGGAGGAGCGGGTCAAAGACAGACAGGAATGTTTAGGAAGAAAAGAAGTAGTGATGCATTGAGAGAAGTGGGTCGGAGAGAAGTTGAAGTCAAAGATTGTCTGATATTTATCAACAAAGGCCATATAAGTGTAATTGAATTGACACAGTTAACTTGTTCTGATAAAGATATGATGCAGGACTGATTTGATAAACATGCTAATTCTTCATTACTTGCTGTTTACTATAACTTTTTCCGGTGGTGTGAGCAATTATGTTTTAGTGTTCTGTTAGATATGTCAATTAAATTTAGATTTAGAATATATTGAATTTGAATGTGCACTTTTGATCAGTTTTGAGCTCCAGTTGGCACCTCTCCAATAAGTGGTCATGCTAACATTTTTGAAACAGTTTATTAATGCTAGAAGAAAATGTGTAGTCACAACCGTAGAAAGGGCTTGTAATTGACACAATGGTCAGTGCACATATTAAATGACAAATGTCAACACAAGGAATGAAAAATGAAAAAGAGGGTTAGACGTCAACGTGAGCAAATAATTGGAGCATAATGATTGGTAAGGCTCCAACAGGTCAGGCACACAAACAAACACACACACGCACACACACACACACACACACACACACGTTAGTCAGCAGAGCATTCCAGTGCCGTTTGGACTGTTGTTGCCATTGGTCTAATGGTTCTCACATGTCTGTCGCCCTATCTTTGAGCAGCACACAGGACAATGTGAGTTATTCTAAAGGCTTTACAAGACGCTCTGTCTCAGGCCGATTGGCACACAGATGGAACAAACCTTCACACATAAAGACGAACAACAGAAAGAGTAACAGACAGCGACGGATAGCAAGACTCAAACAGACACATAAATGGAGGGAGAAGTGTGTTTGTGCTTGTCAACAGCGTCCTCGTTAACTGGAATAGGCGGGTCCCGCCTCCCCCTGTCCGGCAAGGCAAAGCCACTCTCAAGCCAAGCCAACTGTCAATCAAACACACAACACAGGGCCAAAACTATGATAGCATCAGAAATAACAGTCTTTACCCATCAGTCTCACATGCACACACACACGAGCGCAGGGGAGGTTAAAGTCACAGCTCAGCCTTGTTTGAATAGGCTTCCAAAATGCAAAGCAACATTAGTGTATCAGGAGTGTCTTGCTGTTCTGTCTGTCTCTCTGCCATTGCTTTGACAGGCAGACGAAAAATGTCACGACTCACAAGAGAAAACTCTGAACTGTGTGTGTGTGTGTGCGTGTGCGTGTGCGCGTGCGTTCCATCTGTCTCCAACATAGTTACTGCGTGGGTCCGTTTCCCTCCTATACACGGCAGGCCCAATACACAATGTCTTCTTTTGTTGTCACGTTAAAATGATGCAATAAAGCTGTGCAGTGACAAGGACGGCCTGGGGGCTGCCGCAGTGACAGAGACATTGTGTGTGTGTGTGTGTGTGTGTGTGTGTGTGTGTGTGTGTGTGTGTGTGTGTGTGTGTGTGTGTGTGTGTGTGTGTGTGTGTGTGTGTGTGTGTGTGTGTGTGTGTGTGTGTGTGTGTGTGGAGTGCAGACAAGAGCACTGAAGAGGGGTTATTGCCACGAGACAGATTGCAAGTGTCATTTTCCATTACAGCTGCCTGAGCCACTGTGTACGACACACTTACACACACACATATACACAACGATACACATGCCTTGGCCTACTTCAACAGGATGCTTTTGACAGGGAGAGATGTGCGTGCATTAAAAGAGTGCTGGCCTTGAGTATTTAACCCTCTCCTCACTCTGAGGTTAAGGTTAAGAAAGTAGAATTTGCAGACACACTTTTTTTTGTTAAAAAACAAAAAATTGGTCTTATTGATTGATTCACATGTCAGTGATATATATGAGATTTTTCCATGAAAATAAAAGGAATCTGTAAAAAAAAAAAAGAGTGTTGCTGGAAATCTAATTTCCATACTGGGTATTCGGTAGAAGACATCCCGCATCTATATAAGTCAAGAAAACTCGACTTATAGTTAAAGTTAGTAGGTGCTTTTCTTACTTTACATTCAGGAGAGACAGGGCTTTCACCTGACAGTAGCATTAGGATACAATGTATCAAAGGATCCTCATTGAATACATTGAGTTTTAAATACAGCATGACTGATTGTTGAGTGAAAACCTCTGTTATCTATTCAAAAGTCCCTCATGACGCTATGTTTGTTAACCAGGCAATTAGTGGGCAGTATGTGGTGGTTATCAGTACCACTGTTGACACTTGGTCTCGTCCTTGTAAAGTATGAGGCAGTAAAATGAAAATGGGATCTGTGTTCGGTCCCATAGCTTGTCCCTAATAAGGTGCAGTGGCAGCGGCTATCAGGGGCCGAGCTGAATTAGTCCGCAGCGGATTCAAATGTCTAGATGCTATCAAACACCATTTAATGATAATGGAGGTCACAGAGGCAATTGGGAAAATGGTGTGTGCGTGCGTGCGTGCGTGCGTGCGTGCGTGCGTGCGTGCGTGCGTGCGTGTGTGTGCGTGTGAGTGCGTGTGAAATAAATGTTTCCCTGTCTCCCGCAAAAACACTGCATTAAGATAGCATCGCTAATTTCTCCAGCTCGGCACAAGAACAACATGCAGAGCAGGGGAGAGAGAAGAAGAAAAACAACAAGCACCAAGCTAAAATGAAACAACAAGGAAAGTTTTTCCGCGACTTTCTCGAATTCCGCTCCAGATTTTGCCCTTCATCGTTCTTTCACAATGTCGCGCCCTCTCCGCTGCTATTTCTGACTGCCAGTGTGTGGATCTGGCTTGCTGAGATTTCATGCCAGTGTAAAAATTGGCTGAGGGTTTGGTTCAAATCAAATTGGACATAAGCACCCACAACACCATCTGTTAGGGAAAGGCAGTGGAGTGAAGGGCAGAACTCTGTATTCAGATAAATGGATTTTCAATTTATGAAATTGTTGACTGACACCCTTGTAAATGTTCGCTTTATGTGCTGTGGTCTATTCTTAGAACGCCACGTTTGATGGAAACATGTTGCTATACATCCCTAATATTAGACTGAAAAAAGGATCCCACTACATCTGTTGTTTTGTGTGAGCTAAATTGCTTTTTTATCTTTTTTTTGCAGCACAGTGGCCTCACATTTACATGAGAGGAAAAAAAGCCAATTTGTAATTTTTTTTGAAGCTTCGTTCACCCCAAAACTTCATCTCACTTTAAAAAGACAAAAATAAAGCCCTCTCTCTGGTTAGGTGTTTTGGCAAGCGATGTTGTGTGTGTGCGATTTCTGAACAGGTGTGTCGCCCCGAAATGTGTTTAGAGACGCATCTGCGATTGTCACAGTACTTTAGGGGAGGACCATATGTCCCTTGTTGCTTCACCCAAAAACTTACTTTGCACGGTGAATAACAAGTCTCTTAACTCTCAGAATTTGATGTCATCTAGCTTGAGTGTGGGCCAAATACATTCTGTGTGTGTGTGTGTGTGTGTGTGTGTGTGCGCGCGCATCTGTGTCTGTGTGTGAGAGAGAAAGGGTCCCCTTAGCCTGCCTAGTGGTCTGGCTGTTTATTAATAACTAAAGTTGGAACAGCTTCTGAATTAAAAGTCACTGTAGACCTAGAGACCAACCGGGTACTGAGTCCAACACCCATATACACACACACACATACACACACACACACAGTATTATATATAAATGCACTTCCCCTGTTTCTTTCTGACTCTTTCTCATCGCGATCCTCTGATTCAAGGGGAAACTGGGAGCACTGGGAGGGCTATAAAGTAAGGAAGAGGAGGAGGAGGAGGAGGAGGAGGAGGAGGAGGAGAGGGATTTTAGTGTTTACACAGAGGCCCGGCCACCGCAGCAACTGTTGCCAAGCGCTGTTCTCCCCAACAACCAGCCAGTAATTGGTACTGTTAGCGGCTAACCTTGCGGAGGTGGTGGTGCGAGGTGGGTTTGGACAAAAAGCTTTTTGATACATCTCCCTCTCAATCTCTTTTCTCCTCTCTCAACTTGCCGCATAGTGCCCCTGTTTTTATTTATTTATTTTTTTGGACAAGAGATTGCCCGTAATCTTGGCACGGCCCCCTTCGCTTTGGAAACGATTGGACCGTCTTTAGAAGGAATCGATGAAAATGTGTCCAGACACATGGCCCAGCTCAACCAGACATGAATTGATCATCAAAATATCAACATCATCATTTCGTAATGGAGTATGTTGGTGCCTTCAGTGCGAGGGGAATAGCCAGACTGAAAAGCAGAAGCTACAGTATCAAGAGAGTGTAAATAAGTGAGGAGTTGTATTCCAAATGCTGCCTTTTTCTTTGAGCATCTCCATAATGTAGATGATCCAGTTCGTTGAAGTCGTTACATCTTATTACTGTAAGACTTAAGTTACCTCATAATATTGAAAAAGTAACGCTCATTTATTCATTACAGCAGTGACAGTTGCATATGGTGAAGTATTAAGACAGTAGTTCAGGCCAGCTTTGGGCCACCTTGAGCACACAAATGTTTCTTTCTCCCTCCGTCTGTAAGCCAGGTTATAGGTTCAGAAAAACGTGGACGGACCTATTTGGGGTCTATTGTTTACCATGAAGAATTCCTTCCAAATTTTATACTGTAATTGAGTTAAGATAACCTGCTTAAGGTGTTAACATGACCGTTATAATCTAATCTTCATATCACATGTAAGCATGCTCTCTCCGTCTCTGTCATGGCCGCCAACGAATGTGTTTTCCCCCCAGAAATCAGCACACACCTCTCTCTCTCTCTCTCTCTCTCTCTCTCTCTCTCT
>NC_048429.1:13657995-13659613 GCF_013103735.1 Etheostoma cragini | reverse complement strand
CGCCTACACACACACACACACACACACACACACACACACACACACACACACACACACACACAGAGTTTCTCTCTCTCCTTCTCTCGGCAGGTGGACTGGGTTGTTTTGGCTCGGCCGCAGGGCAGCAGCTTGACTCCGTTTGAGCCAATGAGCCAAGATAATAGCCGACGATTCCAGAGTTATTGTCAGCGTTTTCCCCCCTCTGCTTTTCCCAGAATCCCTCTCACCGCTGTGCGGGATCAGAATGGGAACGTCACCCATTAATGCGCTTTCCTATGAAAATACAACAAGCGCTATTCACTGTCGTATTTTCAAAACCAGACATTCAAAGTAAGGAAGGATGTTTTTTCAAAGTTTACAATGTCCCATTAATACCCCAAAGTGATTGATAATGTGTTTTTAATTTTTTATCCAGAGGAAAACATCATATAGCTTTAATTAGAAGCTGGAACAAGCTGACACCCAATACAAATGTTTAAAAAATAAGATCTTAAAGCTACTTAAGAGGGAAAAGAAAGGGGGAAAACTGCATTTCAAGGGGTTGACATGCATATACACACACACACACACACTCCTTTACTGCCCTGTGTGCCTTACACTTCCTCTCTCCCATTGCTTCTGTTCATTTCCTCTCCTCACCCATTCATTTTTGCCCTCAGCTCCCAACACCCCACCCTGAAACTATGCGGACCACACCCCTGCGTGGGCACCAAACTCCACCCGCTTACCTCACAGAATACACACACACACACACACACACACACACACGTCCTATGTCTCAGAAAAACAGGGAGTAACTGCGCTGATTTTCATGGAAAGTGTTGTGCTGTCCTCCTTTATTATGTGATATTTGGCCTTAATTGGCAATACTAGACGCTTGCTATGCTTCCATCCCACTGTCAAGTTTTTGTAAGATAAAAATAAGAACACGTTTGAAATACTGCAGACCAAAAAATCAGGTGCATTTCCATCACGCTGGCCTGAAGCGAATAAATCCTTGAATTTGAGAGAAGTGGAAAAAGTCTTTCAAGAGTTGATTTGCAGCAGGCAGGTTGTTATTGTTGTGCAGTGTCAGGTAATGGTGGCCATTTTCCTGTTCTGATATAAAGATGAAAACAAGGAAATGCACTTGGCAGTTGAAGGTATCCTAATGCACTAACAACCATGATGAGAAGCTAAAGCATAACAGAGGGGAGGGTTTTTGTGAAGTCAGTTTCAGGATATCCAAACACATCTTTTAACCAATGCACAAGCTTATGTGCGTGTGCGTGTATGTGTATGTTTATCATAGGTGACAGTGAGGGTTCATTTCCCATAGTGTTCACTACATCAATCAACATCTCACTAAAAGCTGCAGAATGCCAACTCTTCTTCTCTTCTCTTCTCCTCTTTTCTCTCTTCTCCCCTCCAATCCTCTTGCCTATATCCTTCCATTTTACCATCCACCACACAATGAAAGAGCCTCTTGGCTTTTATTAATAGTTAAAGTGGCCCCGGCCTGTCACTGGGGACAATAACTGCAGCCCTGTTAATAAATAAAAATAATAACTAGGAGATGGAGACAGAGAGGGAGTGCAATGGAAAGAGAACAGGCGACACTGCCATTTGTTGTTCCCTC
>NC_048429.1:13646036-13652895 GCF_013103735.1 Etheostoma cragini | reverse complement strand
GGGGGGGGGGGGTGTAGCGTAAGGTGGCAGCTACCAACAGTAAAGACAAATGGATGGCTCTCACCTCCTCGAGCGGTCAAAGGGCAGGTCAGCAGCCGTGACTCCTCGCCTTCTTCCCCGCCATCCTCTCCTCTGACTCCCTTTCATCCCCGTTGTTTCTCTTTCTTTTCCGCTCTGCTTCCCTCTCTTTCTGTCCTTCTCTCTTCCTCATCTGGTTTGACTGGCGCAGGAATGTGGCCCTGTTAAAGGTAGCAGCTGAAGAACAATGGGGGATTGTGCTATTCCACACATGCACCTACACACACACAACAAAAGGCATGTAGGCAAACATTGGTACATAAGACCAGACATGGGCGCACACACTCATGCTGATTGTGCCCCGGTGTGCCTCTTTCTAACTACATCCTGTTGAATGATTTAGGCTCTGTGTGTGTGTGTGTGTGTGTGTGTGTGTGTGTGTGTGTGTGTGTGTGTGTGTGTGTGTGTGTAATGGAGCTGGTATGTCAGGATCTGAGAGGTCAAAGGTCAGGCCATGCTAAATGTGAGCAGGAGGTTGGCTGACTGCAGAGTAAACACAGTCCAGACACACTCGCCTTCTCTCTTTCTCTCATTTTCCCCTCTCTCTTTCACACACATACACACACACACACACACACTTACACAGTCACAACATATAGCTTGATAGCTACAAACCAATCTCTGTACTGACGTTGAATTCAGCACCAGTCAAATACATTTAGATTTTACTTTAACTTTTAGCATGAAATGTAATTTTCAAACCTGGTTGAAAATGTCTTTTGTTTGTTTCACATAGGACTATGACTCAGATTTTACATTTGCTTTATCGCCACATTTTGCCTGTTTATGAGTGTTTCCTCAGCCAGATTTATTTTCTTTGTTTCAATAAGGCAATAAAGGCAATGATGGATGTGGCTTGAGTAATCACTGCTGGCCCTCTGTGCCCGAGAAAATAAGTCAACATCTGGTTTTACAACTCTGCAGCGCACATATGCACCTTCTGCTGACATGCCCCCTCCTACCGTCCAGAGGCCCTTAACAGTCATATATTAGGTTGACCAACAAGCCATGGATAGCTTTACACTGCTTTGTTGTTGTTCCTTCCTCCTCTGTCCCTCATCTTCATGCCTCTGACCTCTAACCTCAGCCCCACAATCCTTTCGGGCCTCCGGATAGCCATGACAAACTCTTAAAGAAGAAGAAGAACAGTGCATGACATCTCAGCTTTTGGCTCCCTTTACATTTATATCTTATAACTTCTTCTGTGAGATGTATGTATAATGACTGACACATACTGTACATTAACATTAACACTTAGAAAATGTTCTTTTTTGGAGGATCAGCTAGACGTTCTTTTAAATGACAAAAGAACCTTCATGGCGCAACCTCAACCGAGTCTCAGTACCATCTCACCTTTGACCCCTTTCTTCCACTCTCCCCCTCTCTCATACCCTGCAGGTACTGCAGACAGCCTGGCGGAGAAAGAGCGCCAACTCATGGGCATGATTGGCCAGTTGAGCAGCCTGAGGGAGCAGCTCCTGGCGGCCCACGAAGAGCAGAAAAAGCTGGCCGCCTCGCAAATGGAGAAGCAAAGGCAGCAGATGGAGCTGGCCAAGCAGCAGCAGGACCAGGTACAGGGGCACTGCATTTAAAGGGCTCCATTTTAAAACATTGTAAATTGTCTACGCTACAAAACAAATCCATCCTAACAAGTCATTTAGTCTGACTCTAATTCACAACATAAAAAAAACACCTGAACTATTTGTTATATTGCTTCTTTCCTATTAAGCCAGCACTTTTCAACAATTTTCCCCATCTGTAGATTCGTTAGGTATTACACCTTATGTTACAGTAATCATTTCATAGGGTTCCCCCACTGTAATGCCAGCAAGGAAAATCCTGTAAATGTGTTGCACGTGATCAGTAAACAATGGCCCATGATTGGATACTGATTTGGAGTCCCAAGTTATAAACACACACACACACACACACACACACACACACACACACACACACACACACACACACACACACACACACACACTCTGACTAGCTTTATAGCTTCCACACAGCCAGAGACATACGCTTTTGGCAACTTGAACACAGGGACATTGCACAGGAATAAACTGAGGGTATGTAGTGTAAGAGCGGATGTAGCACAGACATCCACACACACACTCCAAGTTCCCAGGCGACAGTCTGCCAGGTATTTGCATAGAGAAGGGTTTCCCTCTTTGTTGTGCTTTTTAGCTTCTGGGAAGCTTGGGTTTGCAAGAGGAACACATACATACACACAAACGCACACACGATCGCGCGCACACACACACACACGCTCACATGAAGAAACACAGCTGTAAGGACAAATCACCTGTGATAAACGCAATGCCTTACAGTGCCCTTGGCTGCATCTAACAGTGTCCACAGTGTGCACCGAGTCTGTGTGTGTGTGCATGGGCTTCTTTTCCACTCCATGAGCCACTGTATAGTGAACACTTAAGAATAGGCAAGCTTAAAAAACAGGAGTAAAATTATATTACAAAACAAGGCAAATAAATGTGTAAAAGTGAGAAAATCTCCACAAATTGATTTTGACCAATAGATCAGAATTCAAAATGTGGACTATATAACATTCCAGTCAGTAAGTGTGTCGGTGTGACACAGTTGTCCACTTGGCTGTGAGCTTAGTCCAGATGAGATAAGCTTTTTAATATTTCATACCAGGGCATCGGCCCTCTGTCGTGCAACTGGCGCCTCAGAGACCTGCAGATGTGTCGCATCTCCCACAGGCCCTGCACACACACACGACAACACATGCACACACTCCCACACAAACATACTGCATATACATTATAATAATGTGTTGTGTTTGCCATCCTCAGATTGCCCGGCAACAGCAGCAGCTTCTGCAGCAACAACACAAAATCAACCTCCTGCAGCAACAAATCCAGGTGAGGCCGGTGTGTCTGTGTGTATGTCCATCCACATGTGTAGTCATGTGTATGTATCTTTCCAAGTGTTTGTGTAGATGTGTCCTGATGTGTGTCTGCGCGGCCCACAAAGGCAATGTTGTGATTGTGATTGTGGCAGCTTGTCTTTGCTCAGCCATCAGCATTTGGGCTCTGGAATCAGGATTGACTTACATTAGCCACTCCTCCTCTTAACAAACACACACACACATACACAACCTGTGTAATCACATAAAAGTGGTCAGTGTGGTTGGAAAAATCAGCACTAGTATAGTATGTCATTTTGAATCTTAACCATATAAATCAATGTTTGTACGTTGTTGAAGTTCACTTTTTTCATATTTATTCCATTGTGTTTGAGTGGCGGTAAGGGTGTGTTCACAGGCAGAGCAGTAGATTGGCTCTAGTTAAACAACTCAAACGTCGTACATACTCAAATTAGGCAACCAAGTCAGTGGGAAAAGCAAAGAAGCGATCGGGAAGACGCTCAAAACAACACTGACGATAGGTTAACCCTTTCTGTGGTTTCACCTTCTAGCCAAAGAAATGTTAGAATTAGGTCACGTTATACCTCTTTATATGTTTACCATGGCAAGCACAAGGTAGCTAACGGACATTATTTTTAGCCAAACACTTTCTTTCCTCACATGGGCCGATAGCGAGTCCACTTGGACTTTTTGGACCCTTCCTTGGTTAAAATTATACTTAATTTAAGTTGGATCCAACCTGACTTGGGTCTGAGGTTGGTTTGTGGTTACTAAGAACCATGTTTGGCCCTAATTTAAGAAATTCTTCTTACATTAGAGCAGTGGTACTGTCACTGATGGAGCAATTGAACATATTATGATACTGAGAAAAATTCAAGTTAATCTATTGAGTTAAGTCACATAGTTACTCCTGATCGTTAGCTCTCCAGTGTGTATTGCACAATTATAAGAAATGACAAAACTAAAAATACAAATACATGTGGTGTTGGACAGTACATAGAATTAAGCACATTTGGTTTAACTTCAGCTTTTTTTCCCTTACCACCTATTTGCAAAGGCTTCATTATGAACAAGATGTTAAACAGATCTAATAATGCAGATTGTAGACATAGTGAATAACCTTGTATAGAAAAAAAGAAAAGTCCTTTTGAATGTGAATCTGTGTCTTAAGCTTCAGAGACCATGGGTGGGTATATATGTAACACTTAAAAATGGAGGTATTGTCCTTTTGAGTGCTACACTGGAGCCTCTATCTTGGTCCAGGTGGCTTGGAACGAATAGCCCAGGCCTTTGTAAAAGCAGATGACACTGAATTTTGAGCTGAGAAAGCCGGGCTTTGTATCATAAAGAGACACCCTGTCCAAGAGAGAACACACACACACACACACACACACACACACACACACACACACATACACATACACACACACACACTCTCTCCCTTTCCCCCAAGAGTTTAGCCATACACAGTTTGTGTGATAAGAGACCTTGTGATAGCATGCATGCGAGACGTGTGTCCGCGATTCTTTGTAACACAGCTGTGTTTATTTGCTTTGTGCGAGTTCAAATTCTGAATTGTTCGTGTTTTGTCTCTCTGACAAAAAAAAAGAAGCCTTGTTCTGAGGATTTCTCTGTACATTCTCGAGCGTCCATTTCTTCATCCGCGCATACGTGCGTGTGTGTGTTCGCCGCAGCTGTGTGTGTGAAGCTATAAACACGTCTGCTCATGATTCACTCCCTGACGACCCGGCGGAGACAAAGCTCTCTTTTCCCATGACTTTGCAACCTTTTCCCAAACAAGCGTCTCTCCATTGAACAGGCCCAACAATACTTTCTCACAAGCAGGGGCAGCTGTAGGCAGCCTCGTTGAGAAAGGGACACAAGCAACGGGCTCGTCACAGGAGCGCAAAAACACACACATTCACATATATCACACACATCAAAGTGCGCACAAACAAAACATACAAAAATATAGGCCTTCACACTTATCGCAAGCAGTAACAGCAAGCGCTGCACACTCGCCTGATGATCAAACACACACTCATCATCAAAGACTTGGTCGAGAAATACACTGCTTAATCATTCATGAAGAGATTGTCCGCACAATCCCACAATACAATGGCCTGCCAGAGAGAGGGCACCAGGTTCAGTGTGTGTGTGTGTGTATATGTGTGTGTGTGTGTGTGTGTGTTTTGTGTCTGTATGATAAGCCCCTTGTGATTGCATTTCCCCCTAACGAGGCTCTGAGTTCAGCTGTCCCTTCGTGTGTGTGTGTTTGTGTGTGTGTTTGTGTGTCTTGTGTGTCTGCGTCCTTGGCTTTGTTAGGCCTCAAACCCCCCAAAGACCTGTGAAGAATGCTTTCAACTGTCCACTTGGAAGAGGTGATGAAATGAAACGAATAATCAAGCTCATGAAAAAGAGAGGAGAGTGACACACATCCCTTCTAAAAGGAGGACAAATTATTTATTGTCCTCTCGTCCGGTTTCCTATTTTTTCTCACCCTGAAACCCAAATCAAGCTGGTGATATGCGCGTCAGCGTCCGCTATTTGGACCAACGGGCACTCGCAGAATGTGGGAAAAGCAGACGAACAAGCAAGTTAATTGACAGAGGCGGCCATCCCAGCTACACAAGCTAACGACATACAGGACACACATGCACACACCAGTCATTAGTCTCCAGAAGTCAGCGATTGGATACTTCATCGCTCCCACTAATTGATTCTACCTGGAATTAGCTACGAATTAGCATCCATTATGATGCTTTCAATTTGTGCCAATCTTGACCCTAGATTTTCCTCTAATCATAAACCTAAACCCAAACAACACCAGAAATAATTATACCGACTATGGAAGACATTGTGCTCAGTCTGATGGATAACATAACTTGCTCTCTACAGAATAACTAAACAAGAGCATATGTGCACGTAAAGACACACACAAACACACATGCACTCCTACCCCCTGCTAGGGGCCTTCTTGTTAAGCTCGAAGGGGTGAGCACATTTCCTCAGACTTGCCTTTGCTTTGCCCCTCGTCTTCTCTCATTCTAATTAAACAACTTGTCTCCGAGGCTCCCTCCGGTGTCGCCAGGGACGACTGTTGCCGCTGTGCGGGAAAGCGCAACGGGGATGAAAGGAGCTCACCTGCCGAGCGGCTCAGGGCTTACCTTGAGAGCGTGCACACATTTTTCATAGAACAGAGGCGGCACAAACACTCCCCATGTACATTGAAACAGAGGGACGAGGGGACACGAGTGTGTCCTGCCTAATGAATCAAAACTCACTCAACCTAACCACACACAAAGACAAGTGTGTGTCTGTGCTGGCTGTCTTTCTTCCCAACAAGCGCCGCCGTTGCTCTAGCTGGGAGAAAGCAAAGCACACAGAGAAGGAGTGAGAAGGAATCAGAAAATCAAGTAAAGCCACCTGATGCTTTGACTTGTTTAAGAGAGGCCAGACGCGCCGGCGACAGCAGATAACAAGCACACTATTAAGGCTAACCTACATTGGTAACTCAATTTCGCAGGCCCACAACCACACAACCCCACACACCTCCAGGTGTATTACCTGATGCAGTCATAAGTACAAGCTTTTGTCCATGTTGAAGATTTTTAATTTTGTTCAACAAAAACAGAAAAACTAAAGCAAAAACTCTAAAAAGCTTTTCATTCTTTTCCACATATATATACAGTAAACCCCACACACACACACACACTCACACACACATCAGCACCTCTGTACTCTGTGCATAGGAGCAGCTAACCCAATTGCCTGTGTAATTGTTTAATCACTCCCATTACACCGCAACCAGTGTAATTTTTGTTTTTCTTACGCACTTTATCTGTTGATGTGCACACACACACATTCACACACACACACACACACACA
>NC_048429.1:13638439-13645960 GCF_013103735.1 Etheostoma cragini | reverse complement strand
TGTGTGTGTGTGTGTGTGTGTGTGAATCCCAGCCATTGCAGTCATTGGGACATGAACCATGGCCCTGCATTCACAGCAGGCTGGCCTCTAATAGCCCCTGTCCATAGAAAGTTAATGGGCTAATATTAAAAGCCAGTTCACTCTCTCTCTCTCTCTCTTTTTTTTCTCTTTCTCTCTCTCTCTCTCTCATCCCGCTCTTTTTTTCCCTCTCCCTCCAAATTAATTATTGGTTCTGTCGCTCGCACGTCCCTTCTTTAGCAATAGGTCATCCAGGTCTTACATTAATTGCCGGAGCATATGGTCGCCAACAGATTTTAGCTGTGGGACTCGCACTTTAGCGGGGGCTATTTTTTTCCACGCTCAAATGTGAGCCATATTGTGCGGCGCTGGCAGCTATTGTTCGACGCATTAACTTCATAGAGCTAATTACTCCCCAATAATAACTTTACCTTGGAGTTTTTAGCGTGCTGCGTGCCAACCAACCTGTTTCGCACCCCATATGTTAATTAGCGGCCACATCTTCATTATGCCGCAGCGGCGCTTTAAGTTCAAGCTGTGCCGCCTGGCGCGTGGTGAACGCAGCATCGACTCGCTGCCAATTTTCCAACTCTTGCTCCCCTATCTGTCTCTCTTTCTCCCTCTCTTGTTCATTCTGTTTGCTCTATCTGCTCTTTATTTCCTGGGAAGTTCTCTTGCCATTGTGGATTGTTGACTTATTTCTTTCTTTCTTTTCCTTTCCGTCCTCTTTTGCCCCCTGTGAAAGTTTCACACTTTTTCTTTATATATACAGTGTATATATATATATATTTATTTACAGTACAGATATGATTTTTTTCATTATGAGTGCTTTTCTTTGTTCCACCGATTAGAGGACTTTTAGTTAGTTATTTTAGGTCCAGTTTTGTTTGTTTCAGGTTTCTTTTTTGGATTGGGAGAAGGGGTTTACAGATAAAAAGGGGAGCACGTCGGCAGCCTACAGTAGCAGCAGTGTGATGTTTTGTCTGTGTGTGTTGTAGGTTTTCATGTTCGCATTGGGCCTGATGTGAAAGAGAAGCTGAGGAGTGCGTTATTCCCCAAAGCACCGGCTGTTTCAGATGTGCCTTTTCCCTTTATGTGGGATCTGGAGATTGTCTGATACTGTAGTTCCGGCCTCGCTCTCACTTTCCCTATCGCTTTCTCTCTCGCCCTCACTTTCTTTCACAGGCTTTTCTTTTTTTCCTGTCAATGCATCTCTTTGTCTCTGATTCCAATTCTCTGATTTGGGAGAGCTCTATCTCCCTGTCTTGTCTTCCACTCGGTTTCAAAGTTTACTCAATGATCACGAGTTCAACACAGAGCTCATAATCCAATTTAAGGTATTGCCTTATTTTACATCCAATATGAGAAGAAATATCAGATTAAGTAATTTTGTACATGTTAAATCAATATAAATAGGAAGGAATGCACAGGGGGCCATGATGAGGGAGACTCTGCCATATCATATGATCAGCGGGTGGACAAACCCCCCCAACACACACACACAGTTTTTTTGTCCCGCTTCTCACAGTTTCATTTAACTTGCTCTGACCCATGTTTTCTGCCTTGTGCGTGCATGCGTGCAGCGGTGACCATGGTAGGCAAGTGGTGCTGCTCATCAGCTCAACAGCTGTTTCACATATATCCAACTCTGCAACTATTATAACTGCTCCATATGGTAGGGAATGATCCTCCATAAACCATTCTCTGTCTTTCATTCTCTCTGCACATTTCAGCTTCTTTTGTGTCTCTTTCTTGCCTTTTTTCTGTTGCTTGATCTTCTTATCCCATTGTGGATGCTTACATGTATTGTAAGCCTCTGTAGAATACAGTTTTGTACAGTTCTGTAGGCTGATTAATATATTCCTATTGTGTGCAGTCTTTTTGTTATGAGATCAAAAATGAGACAGATATAGGGAGGAGAAGACATTATACGATATCTTCATTTTCTTTTGTAATAAAAGAAAGCAAAGCCATCTGCACATACACAGACAGCCGTCATACAATATACTGTATGTGCCAGTGCTTCTATGTATGTACCGGTATTACAGCTGCCACAGACTTCTCCTCTCCTCTCCATTTTCCTATCCTTTTCATTCTCCTCTCCTCTCCTCCCTACGGTGCATTACAGTATTGCTAGCCAGCTCCACTCCAGCATATGTCCAATTATGCCTGAAAGGCAAAGCGGAACTGTTCTGTCTGTGATTTGTCCCCGCGGGGGTCCTGTCCGAGCAACGCACTGGAACGCCTCTCCCTTCTGATCGCGCGGCACAGGCGGCACGGTGGTTTATGGTTAACCAAAATGGTGAAGTAATTATTGTTTTTGGTGTAAGGGGGAAACAGGAGCCGCTTGAAGAGAGCTGTATTCCCCTGTGCTATGATAGTTTGATTACAGTGCTGCTGGCTGGCGCATGCCGACACACAGGAGCAGGCGGAGGGGGAGGAGGAGACACGCTCACACACACAGTAACACAAACACACACAGGTATTTACAGTACACAGGCATGCATACGCCCAGGGAAAATTGAGTATACACACATGCAGGGAAAGTTGGGAGCGCTTCTAGCACTGAGAGATGGCCACAGTCTCTCGCTCTCTCTCACTCTTTCTCTCTCTCTCTCTCTCTCTCTCTCTCTCTCTCTCTCTCTCTCTCTCTCTCTCTCTCTCTCTCTCTCTCTCTCTCTCTCTCTCTCTCTCTCTCTACCTCTACCTGTCTCAAGCACTTTAAGTATCCATATCACTGAGATATTACCTGATTGTACCGCGGCACCGCCGCATCCTTATGATTGTGCAGCCATTTCCATCATTCCAGATCAATTTTCCCACATCAAACAGCTTTTACCTGCCCATTATCCTATTCGGCCATTACCCCGCTGCCCTCATGGCAAAGAAAGAGAGGCAGGAGGAGGAGGAGAAAGGCAATGAATTGTAAAGTGGGAGCAAAGTGCTTTGCAACCTGGAAAACAGGTCAAAGGCCGAAAGACCCATTTAGCGATTTGATTTAAAGGTGCCCCAATTTTATGCATGCAGTTTAGTCTCGCCATGTGAAGTATTAGTCTGCCTTTGAAAACAGGTTCTGGAGGAGCTTTCTTTGTCAAATGCCCTGTATTCTTGTCCAAAATCAAATTTACGTCTTTCTCTGCTGATGCACAGGAGTTGTGTAGAAGTATATTTTGAAGAGTACTTGTAAGAAACAAACAAGCAACCTGTGAATTTGTTAAAAAGGCTGAATCTTATTAAGTCCCAAAAGACATCACAGATGTAAATACAACACTTTGTCTAAAGTCCTTCATACACCAGTTTTAAGGTATTTTTTAAATGTGGTGTAAAAAAATACATAAGTAAAAAAAAAAAGGTAAAAGTTTATAAATAATTACATTGCAAGATCCGCCTCTTCTTTGTTTAATCATTTTCCATTACAATGTAGGCGTAGCATTGTTGAATTTTTACCATCCTCGAAGATTCAAAAAGCAAAACTGGTGGCCAATGAAAACGCCACATTGAATGTTCCAACTAAGTTAATTAAAATAACATAATGTACTGAAGCTAAAGAGTTACTGGGGCTCTGTTGAGTATGCAATCTTGTTGCATCCGACACATTGATTTTCTTGTGTTGACTTTTTGGAAAATTTGAACAGAATTTGGCTTGAGCTCCTTCCCTCTTTTCATATGCGTGCTTTCTACATCATACCATCATTACATCTAGGCTTCACAGCTTGATAAGTGTCCTTCTTTTCCTCCTCGTCTCACCTTCTTCCACTCTCCCTCTCTTCCTTTCCTCATCTTCTCCTATGGTTCCTCTCAAACTGTCAGTCAGTCCATCACACGCAAGTCTTTGTGCGTTGTTTTTGGCAGAACGCTGTTTAGTGCAACCATCTGTCTCCTACTTCTCTCTTTTTCTGTCTCTATCTCCTTCTCCCTCTCTCTCTATCTCTCTCTCTTAGTCTCCTGTTGTCTCTGCCAAAGCCACCCATCGGAGTAGCTTTTTTCTGCTTCTCCTTTTAAAATCCTGGAAACCTTGTGAAGTCGTATGGCTCTCTGCCGACGGGCGCGCAGAGAGGGTTGTGTGTGTTTGGGTTGTTGAGGGGGTTGATGTGGGGAGAATGGAGAGAACATCATCTTCCAAATAAAAGGAAAAGGCCAGCTGTTGTGCGAGTTTAGTGAACTGTTCTCATGACTTGGGTCCAGAAAATGGTGTGTGTGTGTGTGTGTGTGAGAGAGAGAGAGAGACTTCATTAGTGTCTTTGCATACGGATGTCATAAGTGTGTTCCATATGTAGTACGCCATGAATATATGTATGTGAGCCTGAATGCATATGATTCTGAGAAATGATCATGATGTAATTCAGATGTAATTGTCTTCAGAATGATACTTAAGGATGTCCTGGAATCAGTTACACACATTACACAGCACTATTGTTAGCATTGTGTCTATTGGTGGTTACTGAAAGAGATGACAATGGTGCTCATGTTTTCTTCTCATTTTCCCCCCTTTTACCTCTTTTCCTCCATTTACCTTCCCTTCCTTGCTCCTTTTCTACTCTCCCCCGCCTCTTCTTGCGCCTTCATCAGCAGGTCCAGGGCCAACTCCCTCCACTGATGATTCCCGTCTTTCCTCCGGACCAGAGGACTCTGGCAGCGGCGGCAGCCCAACAAGGCTTCCTAATGCCCCCTGGCTTCAACTACAAGCCTGGCTGCAGTGAGTAACATCCACACATAGACTCATAAAAAGGTGCAACTTTCAGTGTAAAAGTACTTTTTATGTGTGATGTTGCAACTCTTTTTTTTCACCAAGCAAGGTAGAGTCTGACCGTTTTTTCCCACACAAGGAGTCGGATCGTTTCCCAAAAGACAAGCTCGCCCCTACAACAACATCTCTCTCTTAATAGAAAAAAACAGTCCAAATACACCCTTCCTGTTTACACTCTCTCTCTCTTTATCTTCCTCGCTCCTCTCTCGCTCAGTCCTTTTGGCTCCATCCTTTTGTCTTGTCTTTTTTTATGCTTAAAAGCAACAAAATACAGGCATCCTGCAGGACATGTTTTTTTTTGTTTTTGGCTATCACGCTCCGGCTGTGTGGCAATGTGTTGTTTACCATGATAGAGAGAGAGAGGGAGAGAGAGGTGGGTGCTTGCCAGGGGATGCTGGGAATAAATGCACGGTGGGGGGGATAGCAGAGGGGGTTGTGGTAATGTGACCTGCCCCAGGTTCTCCTCACATTAACACGGGAAGCAGCCAGAACATGTATCCAACACAGCCCACACACACGTACACACATAGACACACACAAACGTCCAGGCAGCCAGAGAATGCTTTGTGATATCACAAACACACACAAAAAAATACTTTGACACAGATATGCGAGCGTGCACACAAGCTTGTGCGTGCACAGCCCCGCTCCCCCTTAGAGTTTCACAGCTTCCCAAACAAGTCCATTCCATTTTAATTAGTGCCATGTTCACCCACGCCCACTGCCCACGTAAATACCCTGTCAAGTGGTGGGCTTGTCTTTTCACTGCCTCCGCCAACTCCAACCGGACTAGCACTCTGCGCCAGGCTGAGCCGCCCCTGAGAAAACTCTCTGGCAACTTTCAAAGTTGTTGTGAGTTGATGTAGTTTGGTGCTGCAGCTCTAAATAGGACATGTGTAGCATTGTGCTTTAACATATTCTCACAGCGCTTCATAGCTTCAACGAAATGAATAGATTTTTATCCGCACATTATGGATATCTGTGCACAGTTGGAACACTTTAAACAGTGTTTGAACATGTTAGATCGAAAGATAAGTGTTTCCCTTTTGTGAGGATATATTGAAAATGAACAGCACTGCATTTTTGGGTACTGTACTGTTTACTTCAAAAGCTGAATTTGAAGCTGTAAAACTTTTGTCAAAAACTTTTATTCCAAAACTGGTTTGCTTAAAGTGCTCATATTATGCTCATCTTAAGGTTTATAATTGTATTTAGAGATTGTATCAGAATAGGTTAATGTGGTTTAATTTTCAGAAAACACAATATTTTTGTTGTACCGCACATTGCTGCAGCTCCCCTTTCACCCTGTGTGTTGAGCTCTCTGTTTTAGCTACAGAGTGAGACATCTCACTTCTGTTCCGTCTTTGTTGGGAGTTGCACATGCGCAGTAGCTAGGTAAGGACTACTAGCCAGTCAGAAGCAGTGTATGAGTATGAGGGTGTGCTACGCCAGCAGCTAGGCGAGCATTCTAACATGTGTTACAAAGTGACTTACGTTCGTCATGGAAGTAAAAGCTGGATTACAGTCGAGATGTTTGGAGGTGTCTGTGAACAGTTTTTTCTGTTGGAGATGGTAAGTCCCTTTCGGGGTAGACGTTGGCCTATTTTCAAGACCTATAACATGCACAATAATGATAAACACAATAAAAGGAAGGCACAATTTTTTTTTTCAAATAGAAAAAGAATGTGCATCTCAGCTCTCAGTTACTAAAGACAAATATTTGAGAAGGCTGTTAATCTCAAAGCATGACATCAGGGTTAGTCTCTTTAAGAGAGAGCCCCGGAAGACATTACACAGCTCTTTTTACAGGTACTCTTTATGACTTTGTTTTAAATCTGTGAAGTGCCCCTTTAAGAATTAAAAAATGTAAAATTGGGCACAAATTGACACCAAAGGAAAATTGATGGCATTTTGCCTCTCACTTCTCTCTGTCTATCTCCTTTATCGTCTCTTTCGTCAGTGAGAAATTTCATCCGGGCCCGCCGATCTCGCTGTCCCCAAGCCAAGAGCAACATGTTTGCTTTCCTCCGTCCTTCTCCCTTTTGTTACCGCGACCCCCAGGAGGAGCATAAATATCCACCAAGCTCAGTTTATCTAGGGAGCGAGGAGAAAAGACCCATCTCCTAGAATACACAGTCCTGAAATAATTCTTTAATCCCTTCTGCCTTCCCTCCTCGCTGGAGAAAAGAATGTCTCAGCTTCATTTTTTTTTTGTTTTAAACAAACCGAGTTATATGGGAAAATATGTCTGAAGGAAAGTCTTGGCTTATGCCAAGCACACACACATTTAAACGGGGAACACACATAGACACACAATAGAATTTTGCGATATGGCCAAGTAGCTGACTGCTGTGCTGAAGGTTCAGGTCAAGCCCTGAGAACATTCCCAATGTGTTTCTCTATTAAGAATACAGCGTCCTCGATGTAAAAGTCTGACCTCTGAGTACTGTATTTTGGTTAGTGGGCATGTCCAATAACCAATCAGAGCAGGCAGGTTAAATTCAATACAACAATACTTAGGTGCAATATTTCTCCTCTCCTCTTCCCTTCCTCCGCTCATTTTTAACCTTTCTCTTCATCCTTTTATCTCTCTCTCGAAGTAATTACAGCACAGCCTATCTGCACCTGGTCACTAATAAACCACTCGTCCTTTTACTGTCTCCGTCTCCCTGCACTTCTGTCATCTCCTCCGCCCTGTTCGTCAATCTATCTCTTGATTTATCAGCCCTGACAGAGGGGAAGGGTGGGGGGGGGGG
>NC_048429.1:13632894-13638339 GCF_013103735.1 Etheostoma cragini | reverse complement strand
CAGCGCACACAAAGGACGGCTTTAACAGCTGCAGAGGGGGACTCAGGTGGTGGTGGTGGGGGGAGGGGTGATGGGGGGAGGCGAAGGGAGGAGAGGGATGAAGGTGGGATGACAGGGAGCAGAAAAACAAGAGGATGAGGGGAAAGGGAGGGGGTGCAGAGACAGAGAGAAAGATGGAGGATGAGGGAGGGGAAGGGGAGATAGATTGAGGATAGGGTGAGGGATGCGTGGCGGAGGGGTCACAGAGCGGGAAAGAAGAAAGGGAATGCTACAGGTGGAAAAAGTGATTAATGCAAGAGAGATGGAGGACATGCATGGAGAAGGGGATCCTAGTGTGTAAAAATGCACCACAAACAATCACTGACGTGCTTAAAAACTGTGTGATCTTGTGTGGTTTTCTTCAGGTGACCCCTACCCTCTCCAGCTCATCCCCACAACAATGGCTGCTGCTGCTGCTGCCACACCAGGCCTGGGACCCCTACAACTCCAGGTAAGACTACAACATCTGCAGATGACATCGCAGAAACAGTTTTAAAGAGAGAGAAAACAGTAAATAAAATTGTTAACTAAAACAATCCCTTTTTCCTTTCACTTGGCTGCTCCCAATGTTAACAAACACCCTCACATAGTTCACACCACATACTCGGGGTGGGGTGTGTGTGTGTTGATGGGAGGGTTGGGGGGTGCAAGGCTGTCACTTTCAGCCGATGTGTGGACAGTGACGTGATCCCATAAAAACGTGATCTTCATGATCAGAGCTCAAAAATCACACAGAACTGATAAGTGTAACCCTAGCGCTTGGCTTTGTCCGGCAATGTTCGCATTGACTGTCAAAGCTAATGCGTGGGTGATGTTGAAGAGATTTCAAACTCTTTTAAGAGCATACAGGCATCTTTCTTTTCTAAGTTGTCATCATGATCAAAATAATTATTACTTTTTGTTCCACAAGCACCTGAACACACCAAAAAGGAAACATTGTTAAGCATAATCTACTCTTATCTTTCAGTACAAAGTAATAAGAAAAATGCTGTCCACTGTGATGGATCACACATTTTAGGCAATCTTCATGCCTCTGAAATCAATTTCTTTATGTACTTACGTACATATCGCAGAACTTTCTACTATTAACCTTATGCGCAATCACATTTTTCGCTGAAACGCACAACAACACTCAACTGGGTCCTATTTTCTTATTAAAGTCAATGGCTGTTCACTTTTCGACTTGTAGGTTGTTTTTTTGTCTTTTAACCAGCAAATGCCTGCAATTAGGTTATGATTAAAGACCATCCAAACAATTATATTTTTTTGCATTTTGGAGATGACTGTAGAGGTCTAACACGTAAAAAAATTTCGTTAGAGGATTTGACAAAGATGTATAAAATGATCGGATCCTGACCGCAAACTGACGTTTGAGAAAGTGGTGTGCTTGTTTTCTCTGCTATTATGTCATAAATTTGGTGGCCAAACGGTGACAAAGCAAGAAAGCAGAAAGAGATGACAGGGAGAAACAAAACCACAGAGAGGGAAAACCGTAAAAACAAAACGAGTCACATCTGTTATCTCGCTTATAAGGAGGATGAGTCTGACTGTGGTCCTTTTCCTGTCTGCATATTCAAAAATAAGTGGGTAACCCCACTGCTCATACACGCACTCTCTCGCAGACTGGACCTCATACTTCCACTCTGATCCACGTGGGCTTTGGGGCCCCCTCTCCCAGGGGTTAAGAGCCTGCGCGGGCGTCCCACCCGGTCGCCTGTCTGAAACACATTAACCTCCAATGTTGGGCTCGGCCTCTGCACAGGCTGCCCTGGTGCCTCCTTGACACACATTATGATAAAATATGACACACATGAATATCTTAGAGAAGCAGCTGCACTGACACACACATTTACCACACACATCCTTTCACTTACTGTTCACATACATGGGAAATTATGTGAAAATTTGGGTTAAAGGTTAGGCAGTGTGTGTAGTACATTTGCACCTGTCAGCCAAACGTGCCGCCCCATATGCTAGACACTGCGGGGAGAATAGAAAAACTGTGTAATTCTATCATGGAGAACGGACCCCGCTGTCGTCACTGATTTCATTATTACTGTGGGTGTTGGTGTGGGGGGTGTGGGTGTGTGTTTAGCCTGAGAATAATGTCCTCTGTGCTGTTATCACTGCTTCAATCTAGCCGTCCATATGTTCGTCTGTGTTCAGAAACACTCAATCTTCAGTTGAACTGCTTTGTCCACCTTGCAATTGGATTTTCTGTATCTTTTTTTACCAGCAGGGAGGGTTGAGAGGACACAGCAAGTGCAAAAAAACATCATCACTAGCAGATTTCTTTCTTACAATCCTCTCAGACAAACACAATCACAAACGCACACACACACACACACATAGTCACCCATTGAGATTAAGGCCTGTCAGAGAGAAACGGATTTGCCCAGGCTAACACAAGTACTGATGTCTCAATGTGGATGGATTTCCTTTGGGATTGTCTCTGCGCCTTCATTTGATAAGGAGGTGTTTCTGTTGCTGAGACAAGACATGACAGTTAGCTCAGGCCTCAGGTCGCCACGGCAACACAGTGGTTTGGGGGAGAGGACACAAGTGAACTCACTTAGCTGAGACACACACATACACACACACACAAATACAGAGAGATAGAATATTAAAGATGTTTAGAGAGAGTACACAATGAACTTTGCTGCTGCATTCAGGAGCGCATGGAAACATGCTGACACATTTCGACACTTGAACTACACACATACAGACACATTAGTCGTTGCAGTGTAATTGGCATACATTTCTCACATATTCTACGTCATGCATCCCCTCCCATACACCTATGAAATTGCACTAAAAAGTTGACTTTTCAAGATCTACAGCAAACAGCCATATTTTTGGTTTAAATCTAATAAATCTTTAATTTTCTATCAAGTTATTTAGGTTTATTTGACTCCACCACATGCAACACACATGTAACAGTGGGTTACTTATCTCAGGCAATGAGAGGACAGAATTAAATCTGGTCCAGGCCATGACCCTTGGAGCCTCAGTACTTTCAACAGGCTTTAATAGACTCACTTGGGTAACTGGTACATGGATCTTCATACAATTACTGACACAGTACACAACATTAAAGCTGCACATTGCTGGTGACCACAAATGGCTACGATATTGACAACATTGTTCCCTGCAAATAATCTAATCTTTTTACTTGTCTGAACAAAGAGCTTTGTAAAAATTACTTTATTTATTTATTTACTTCCCTCTTAAATCTTGATTTTATACATTGTTAACTTTCTTGTTATAAAAAGAAAATCATCAAAGGATTAAAGGAGCAATACAGAAATTTAGCTCTGCACTTTTGAAAAGTCTCAATTTATATGCACAATAAAAATTGAAAACTTCATTTCCCATAAGGCAACTCAATAGCATCTTCTGTTTGAGCCTCCCTGATTACATGCTCGTTTTTTAAACACCATTGCCCCATGCACAAACTGAATATGGACAAATACTACAACATTTTGACTATCTTAAACTTATCAGGGGGGCCTGATGCTAGCTAAACCATTTTGCAGAATCCACATCCTCTCTGTGTGATTTTTTTTGAACAGTGAATATTTTTGAACACTGATAACATAAAGAAGAGAATTAAAAAGGAACAAAGGCTTTCTCCGTGATTACACTGGGGGAAAACTGTATACATAGAAATATTATTTGGATAAAAACTCAACAGCACAGCTTTGTTAGGTGCACTTCACAGAAAAATGCATTAATCTCTCAATGATTTTAAGCTCTTTTTATGTGTGTAAAACATCCTCTATAGAACTCAACAGAGAAGCTCTTATAGTCAATACAAGCTTAACGCACAATCCTTCACAGACGGTTTTCGAGGCAATGGAGGCTTTAGCGTGTACAAGGTTGGCATTTAGCATCTTAATCTAGGAGATGAGTGTGACATTGTGCATTAGAGCATGTTAATCTGGCTCCCTGTTGACCATTGATATCATCCACAGATGGACTAAGGACAGATAGAGAGCTGAAAATTGAAAAGAGAAATGCACTTATCCAGGCAAGAGAGAGGGATAGGTGATAAAGGTGAAAAGCAGAGAGGTATTTAGAAGGATGAGCAGTTAAAAGGATAAAAAAGAGAAAATGAGAGATGATGGATAGATAGACAGATTGATACTTTATTCATCCCGAAGGAAATTGGGGGGATGAAGGTAAGTATATAGGAGGAAAAGTGTGAATATGTGCAAGAGATGAAGTGTTTTTGTGTGTCTGTGTGTGTGTGTGTGTGTGTGTGTGTGTGTGTGTGTGTGTGGGGCGTAGTGTAAAGAGGGTCAATGGCGCGGGTCAGGCATCATATGGAGAGGCAGATGTTGGAACATATTGTCCTGGATTAGCGCACTGTACACCGGAGACATGGACGAAAGAACAACAGACAGGCGGTTAGAGGGAGGGAGAGGGGGACAGAGGACAAAACAGACAAGGACAGATGACAGAAGGTAAATGAGAAATCAATCGAGCAACTCGTTTCTCCACGGAACCTTATCTGGAGGGGAGAAAGAGTGCAGCTAAGCATTTTCTCAGATGTGAGAATTGCTTCAGTGTTGGTATCTCCCTTTTTTGGTCTTAAAGACTTCTTGGAGTTGCAAGGAAATGCCAATTTGTGATAACAGCATAGGATCAATGTGAAATCAAAAGGCAGCAGAGATAGGGGACTATAGTTAGGCAAGTTCTGCCTTAACCACTTCAGAACACAAGAGTAAAGGACATTTATAAATCCTCTATGATGTCATTTCTGTAAAATTATATTTACATGTTGTCTGCAAATTGTGATGAAATTCCCACAACTAAACATTGCAATGTTGAAGTTATAGCACAAGTAAAAGCACTGATATCAGAAAATGTAAAGGGAAAAGTAACTTCCTGCATCTTGTTTAGTGTTCTTTTCAACTATCTTAAACTAGCACAAACACTTGAGATATTTGTTTAGTTGTTGTTGGTATTTGCCCCTGAGGCTGTGCCATGAAGATACTGCATAAGGGAGGCATTGTCATCATTGTATCTATACTCTACTGCTGGATTCATCTTTCTACATTTGGGTTGTTTTTATTTTAGTTGTTGCTTTGTTTAATCACAAATACAGTTTCAGTTAATTGAGAACAAAGGCATTTCTTTGAGCACCAAAACACGCAAGTGAAAAAAACATTCCCAGACAGACAGACAGACAGACAAGAATCCATTGAGATCCATACAATAGTTCTCGGTGTCCATGTAAACAATGGAGCTCAGACTACTCTGAAGCGCCGCTAACTCCGACAACAAAGACCAGGCTGCCTGGTAATCTCACTAAAGCTGCAGATTATTGACCAAGTCTCTCTCTCACACACACACACACACACACACACACACACACACACACACACACACACACACACACAC
>NC_048429.1:13628528-13632794 GCF_013103735.1 Etheostoma cragini | reverse complement strand
ACACACACACACACACACACACACACACACACACACACACACACCGCTTGTGGTCCACTTGCTAGGGGGTTTGGCTGGTAGGGATGGGAGGGGGTGAGGGGTGTTCATGCTCGGCTGAACCCTCCTCACTCTCTCTTCCAGGAGCCACAGTGCAGCTAATTGAAGAGAAATGAGCGAGTGGAGGCTGATGTGATCTCTGCGAGCCGGTCCTCCATGCCGTGTAGCTTGCCAGAGCATGACCCATCTCCCGCTGATTTGCACATCATCAGCAGCACACCCTGTGTACTGCATGTACCTCAATTATCATTGTTCCCCTCAGTGTCCTTAACAGCGGCAGATGCTGACACTCTGGGCATGGGTTGCTTTTCAAAATGAAAAAAATAATGATGAACCTATACTGTCTGATATTCAGTTAAGACATGCTCATTCACATCATTTTCATCTTTTTTAGACTGCTTGTGACAAAACACTCTGTAAGAGTCAAATCCAGAGAAAAGAAGGAACTGTCACTAGAACTTCTGAGGCGCCCTCTTTTCTCTGGAACTGTCCATAATCTCAGTTTATTGTAATGAATATTTCTTTAATGTAAAGCATGTAAGTAAGTAAGTGCTTGTCAGGAATAAAGTTACAAATCATCCTATTTAGATTCAGATTCAGGATGCATTGCCTCTTTTTGGAATGGCAGGTATCTCATTTAAGAATTCAATCATAGCAATAGAAAAGATAGAAAATCATAAGTGAAAACTAACTGAAAATTGCCTTTGCAGTGTTGGACAGGGAATATAGTTGTTGCCACATGTGAGTGACAGTCAGGCGGGGAAAAAAAAGTACTTCTTTGTGTGGTGGAGTGTGTTTGCTGCCAGTTTGAATGGCTCATTTTTCTTTTTCTTGTTTGTGTGAAAAGAGATAATGTCTTTATTTAAGATAGCAGAGGAGAGTAGGAGCAAATGTGGCTGTCAAGAAAGATCGAGAGAGAGAGAGAGAGAGAGAGATAGCAGTGACAGCATCTCTTCCTTGTCCATTTGCATAAACCAGCCTTTGTTTGACGCCTGTGGCCGCCAGCCAAGCACCAACAGAAGGACGGAAGTTAAACTAAAAAAAAAAAAAAAAACTAAAAAAAAGGATGGTCCTCATCCAGAAAAATCTTCCACCAGAAATAAATGATAACAATTATAACTATTTAAAAAAAAAACATACATACACACACACACACACACACACACACACACACACACACATCAGTTTCTCCTCGCTAAACAACCGTTCTGTTGCTCTTCAGAGGAAGGAATAACAATTCTGAGAAAACAAAACAGCGTCTTAGAGATTTGTATTAGCCGACATGAAAGTAATTGCAGGAGGATTTTTGAGGAGGAAGCTAGAGAGACGGAAAGACTTGTTTATGAACATTGAAGCTCCATCCAAATTGTGAATATTAAGTCTGTTGCTGTGGAAATACTGGCGAGAGACTGTTTAGTGTGATACAATGGTATTGCATAAATATTCCCTAGTATGTTCACACCATAGCAGCTCAAGCCATAATGCTTTTATTTAATTGGAAACTAATTAAATACATAAATAAGAATAGGGGGAACCTGTTTTTGTGTTGTTTCCCACAGCAGTTATTGAATCAATTCATCTCAATTTGATAGCGTTCCAGTGTGTTTTTGCGTCTTATTGTCAGTACACTAAAACCATTGCAGGGGCACAAGCCACTTCTGGCATGTCCCATCTGGTATGTAGCTTCACAAATCTCTCTCTCTCTCTCTCTCTCTCTCTCTCTTTTCCTTCTCCATCATCACTTTTTTTCACCTTGAGAAAGAGGCGGGCTCTCCGGCGTGACCTCGATAGCTGGAATGTTTTCCCTTTCTCCCACGATGCACCTGGAGGGGACATGGCCATCTCTGGGCCTGTCAGAGAGGCTGTTAGCGTTTCTCCCGTGGGGTGAGGGAGGGGGCTGACAGTGGAGATGTCCCTCTGTCACACAAACAGAGGCAGGGCCACTAATGGCCTCTTCTTCCAGAGCTTTTTAGCCGCCGTCTTCTTTTTTGTTTTGTGCGCTCTCAAGAATTCATTTATTCATGTTGCCCCTTTCTTATGCGTTTCTTTTCTCCTCTTCCCCTCTCTCCCCCCCCCCCCCCCCCCCCCCCCCCCTCTTCTTCTTTTTTTTCCTACCACCCCCTTCCCCTTGTCGGTCCCTCCATCATCGCTCCCCCCATCTGTCTCTCTGTCTCTCTACCTGTCTCTCTGACCTCCTTGCAGCAGTTGTACGCAGCTCAGCTGGCGGCCATGCAGGTTTCCCCGGGAGCCAAGCAGCACGGAGGCAGCCTGCCCCCCCAGGCCAACATGGGCACACACTCCCCACCCACCAACACACACTCACAGAGCGACAAGGGCCGCAGCTCCCCGCTACCAAACAAGGCCAAGGTAAGGGGGAAAAACAAGGAAGGCCTTCTATTTGTGTGCATGCGTGTGTGTGTGTGTGTGTGTGTGTTTAATACTAGAAATGCCAGTGGATTTGAGGACTTGAATATTTGCTTACATGGTTGGATTGCCAATATTAACCATCTTTTCCAATTAAAAAAAAAATAAGGTTGAAAATGTTGATTTAGAAAATTCAAATTAGCCATCAGACTTCAGAATAACTTTCTTATCAAGTAATTTTTTTTATTCCTTAGATACTTATTTTCTTGAAATAAGCCATTTTTATATAGTTACCTGTTTGCAATGTAAATCAACTTATAAGAGGTATTTTCCTGTCTTATTATTTCTTATTGAAGAGTCAAATTTCTTAAAAATTCTTGAAACAACTTTGTTTTAAGTTTTTATTCAAATATTCTTACTGTGCTGGCAAATCCATTCACATTTTCTTTTAAAGAAATATAATTTTAGTCAGAAATGACCTGCAGTTAAACTGCGTACACGTTGGCCTTTCTAGTGTTACAACAGAGAGTGAGAGAGTGAATGTCTGCTTGGACGAGATTGTGTCTCACTGCAGTGCATGAGCTGAACATGTTTCCAAGCTTGTTTGGAGGTTGCATCCCGAATCTTTTCCTCATTTTTTTTTTTTTATTTCAATCAAACGTGTGTCCTGAGCAACGGTCAGCTCCTCATACTAATGCACACCTTGCTCCAACTTGGTCCCTGACTAACCTCACAGTCACCTCTGCAAACCAACTTTATCACAAAACTCCAGCTGGTATGTAGTCGCGGGGCATTTGAGGCTGTATTGGTGTTTGTGCCGTTTTCTCGGCTGGCTGCACAATAAGGGTGAAGGGAAGCCTTGTGTCCATCCGAGTGGAATTCTATGAATATCTGGTCAGCCGTTGACCCTGACCAACTCCCCACCCCCCCTTCCTTACACACACAGAACCCCCATGCCCCCTGCCATCCTCTGTCCACCCTCAGACCACCCAAAAGTGTAGTGGTCAGTCACAAATCAACACAAACACACACACACACACAGGATCAAACTTCTTCCATTGATCACATCTTATCACATGGTAGACATGTTTCCCAACTTCTTTTCCGTTTTTATCATTCTTCTGTCCTGTCCTGTTCTTCCTGTCCTGTCCTGTTCTATCCTAGCCTGGCCTGGCCTGACCTGGCCTGCCTCTCCTCTGCTCTATCACTTTACTTTTTTCTCCTCTCCTTTCCTTTTTTTCCACGTCCACATCTTTCACTTTGCTACTTACTTTAACTTCTCCATCCGTCTTCATTGCCTTCATTTGTTCTTGACCTATGCTTGTACACAAACACATGAACACACATACAATCAGGACTAGTTCATGGCCCTGACTAAAGCTTATGATTGGCAAAGAGCTCTGTCAAACACACACACGCATACACACACACACACACACACACACACACACACAAACGTGCTGCTATCCCGCCCCACTGGCACACTCGTCTTATTACCATATATATGGAGTTGGGCTGATAGGCAAGTGTTGCGGCCTGTGGTGGAGGGGAAGTGGGGAGCCGTAATGGCAGGAGTGGCAGACTGGGGAGTGGACTCATAGGCCCCATGGAGCCAAACTGGCCAATTGATAGCAGTGCTGTTTTGGTGTTAGTCCCCCGTGCACTTGCGCTGTTTGTGAGCAACTAAAGACAAACTTTAAAAAGGTCTTTGCTTGCTTTTCAATTTTTCCTTCTGTCTTTTTCTTTTCTCTCTGCCTCTCTGAATTCTTTCCCCCAGACTGACTACCCACTCAATCTTTCTAACACACACTCTCTCTCTCTCTCTCTCTCTCCCTCTCTCTCCCT
>NC_048429.1:13568958-13628428 GCF_013103735.1 Etheostoma cragini | reverse complement strand
TCTCTCTCTCTCTCTCTCTCTCTCTCTCTCTCTCTCTCTCTCTCTCTCTCTCTCTCTCTCTGGGTGAGTGACATGTATATTTCAGAGGTGTGCTCCCCCTGTGGGCTCTATCTCAGGTCTCTAGTCATTTAGAGACTGCCTCTGCCTCTGCTCACAGCTGTTTGGACTCAGGCGCACACCGCTTAAGTGCTTTACCCTCGGGTGAGACACGTACACACTCACCTGTGTGCAAACACGCACACACTCACAGGTTGAAGAAGACACCATGCCAACTGGGCCCATTTACACACACATACCCATGCACAAATCACTGCAGCATACATGCTGCTTTCATATACCCAAGAGTGGACCTTTAGATTTAGGCAGGCATGCATACAGACCCATACAATAGTGCAATTCAAATGATGCACCATGTGTAGCCCATTCGCTGACATGCAACACACACACGCAGTGGTAAAAAGTAACATTTTTTCAAGAACTATACTTAGGAACATTTATGATGTACTTTTCCATTTTCTGTCACCTTATACTTCTACTGTACTTCAAAAGAAAACTATGTACTTATTGGTGGACTTCAACAACAATTTTACAACAACACTTTAACTCTATATAAAGTAGTTAATATAGTTCATGACCAGCTACATTGTTAAAAAAAACTGCTTGCATGGGAATGCATTAGGGATAATAAACCAATAATAGAAGTAATATAACCCAACACTTCTAGTGAGTACTTTTACTTTGGCAACTTTAAGGATATTGTACTGATAATGGTGGTGTTAGTATTTCTACTTGTATTTAAGTGATTTCAATCTAATGAATATGAGACTCCAAGAGCCAACAAGCCTCCCATAATTAGGAAAATAATACAACCAGTCTAGACTGTCAAGGTAAAGTCACCTCCACTTGTCTCTTTTCTCCAAATACATATTAGTTGAACATGTAAAGTGCATATACATTACTTGAGAAGTTTAGCATTTGTATCGGTGCCAAATAGTACAAGACACTTCTTTTGTGTCCTCTGCTCTCTGAGATAACTTGATTTGACAATATAATTAATATCAAAACAGTCAGTTATAGCTAGAAGGAAAAGAAGATAGGAGGAAACAGTGAGAGGAGAGACAGAGAGATGAAAAGAGAGAGGAACATGTAAAGGTCTTGACATAGCCATTGTAGCACACAAACCACACACACACACACACACACACACACACACAGAGAAACCTGCCCAGGATAAACTTTAGTGCTACACACACTTGTCCTGTTAATTAAACCATCAGCTCCAGTGATAAGATGCAGAGCCCTGATGTCGCTTTCACATGTTGCCATCCACTGCAGTCAAATACAGCCCACACACACACATTGTATCTCCCCTCCTGCTTCCTCTCTGTCCCTCTGGCTCTCGTTGTCACTCTGCATGTTTTCGGTCTCAAAGCTGGAGACTGTTTCATCAGCCAAGAGAGACACAAAAGCAATTGTATTAATTCAAGATTCCAAGGCTTTCAGAGGCTTTAGAGGCCTCGCACACATGCACACGCACACACACACACACACACACACACACACACACATACATACACACACACACACACAAACACACACAAACGAGTCGGTCCAAGCCTCTCAGCTCACTGTCTAAACTAATTCCTCCACACTGGCATAATGCAGGTTGGCCACCTTCCCACCATAGGATTTGGCTTGGCGCGGAGAGGAAGCTCCCCCCATCCACTGTACAAGAGGCTGAGGCATTATCTATTTGTAATAAATATTCAAATGCATTCCCAGCCAAAGCCCACTATAATATGGGTCAGGATTGAGAAGATCCCGCTCGGTTTTTCTATCCTCCTTTCTCTCCTGTTCTTCTCTGGTCCATTGTCTCACTGAAGGCATCTTTGGGGGTCCTTCGTCTATTTAGAAAGACCCCCCTAATGAAGGACAATCCGGTTAGGCCTCATCCCACATGTACACATGCACGCACACACACACACACATGTACACACACGCATACACAGACACATGCACAGACACAGACAAAGTGGTGATCGCACACACCCATAGGCACGTACACATGTAGGGGCTTAATTGGAAGGGCTTAATTGAGTTGTGAGGGGCTCATAAGGCTTAGTACGACTCAAGGAGTGGGAATCAGGAAAAGTCGGCCTTAATGAGTGGATATATCACACACACACACACAAACACACACCACTGTATGCTACATTCTACCTTGGTTAAGCAGCAATTAGACTAATGACCAGAAAATAAAGAAAAATAATTTCTATTCTATTCTTCGGCTTAAAGGTTACTACAATAGGACAAGACCTGTAATGCTAAAAGTTCCCTATAATTCATTTTTTAAATAAAATGTACAGTAAGAAACAATGAATATATTACTGTAAAAATACCATAATATTTAAAACAGACTCTATTTCTAAACCTAATAGACACTATTGTTATGCATCTTTACCGAGCCGTCCCTTGCCCCATGTGTCTGCCTTTTAATTGCGGCGTTTTAATTACACAGAGTGGTCTGTGTACATCTGGCCCCTCGGTGATCTAATTCCTTCCTTCCTGTCATGTGACCCTCTGAGGCTAGGCCTGATTGGATTAGGTCATCAGCAGGGGTGGTGTTGCCATGACAATTAACACGATAACAGCCCCCGGCGTCGTGCGGTGGTCCACATGCCGATTCATTTAGGGGGCCGCTGTCTGTTGCTTGTGTTGAGGTTATTGCTTGGGGCAGACATCCCTTGATCTAGATAAATGACTGAATTTAATGATATACTGTAGATATAGTGAGTCCTGTTCCCAGCTTCTTAAAATGTTATTGACTGGTTGCTGGGACTGTGCGTACATGCGTGCGTGCATGTGTTTTTGTGTCTTTGAGGCAGAAGTGCCGCATCGCGCATTCCCATGTTCACAGCCATGACTGTCCCTTGTTTCTAATGGAGCAAGTGCACATTGAAGTGGCAGACAGTCCTCTGTTCTGTTCTCCGTTTGAAACCTCAAGACATCACAATGTCTTTAGATTCTCACAGCTGTCTCACTCTCAGACTCAGGGAGATGTAGTTCTTTGTGAAAGACAGAGAGAGGTGCACGATGTAGTTTTGAGAATGATTTCAAGGTGTTTCTTTTTCTCAGGTGTGTGATTGTCAATCTTACCGCTGGCCTTGTTTGAAGCATGTTGAGGAGGAGAATTATAGTGCATGTTTACTGCAGCCTGCATATGGAATGTGCACATGCATGTGCATGAATCATCTCCACTTTGATGTGATAGGAAGCCAGTTTCTTTGCATGTAAATGGCAGTGGTGTGCACTTAAAACATATCAATGTGAATTGTCTGTGCTGCAAATTTTGGATACAGTCAGTGGCATGCACCTTGTCTTCTGTCCCATTGCTGTGCATGGGCACCCGTTTCATGCGTACTTGTTAAAGCCTCAATTGCGAGTGGTGTCGGTCAGGTAAGGGGAGGGCCGGGCCCACCCCCCCGCCTCCCAAATTCCTACGTTGGTCACAGCAGGCGAAACTGTACTGTTTTGGTTTTTGCAGGACAGTGAGGGTGCACAGCCACTGAACCTGTCGGCCAAGCCTAAGGCATCCGAGAGCAAGTCACCCAACTCCACCTCAACTTCCCCACAGGTCGCTGCTGCTGCTGCCACCAAGCTGGGCCCTGCCGGCTCCATGAAGCACAGCGTCGCCCCCTCCAGCATCGGAGGTCCACCGACCAGAGTCAGCTCAATAGGTAAGGGGACTTAGCATCCATCACACACACACACACACACAGCACAGGAAAATCCAAGGACATTTTCTTTTTTGTAAAGTTTGATTTGTATAACTTTGTACTCAAGTTAATTGCTGAGATCTGGGAACACGACTTGCCTTCTACTAGACCCTTGAAACACCAATCTAATCTTCAATATATTTTTGTTATTTTCTTGGCAGCTCGCCTGTGTAGAGAGACATTTGACCAATCAGAGCCTTTTATATGAAAGTAAGAATGGGGATGTGCTCTCCCTACAAAAGCTTGCTGCTATGCTATCATAAAAAAATAGCGCTTTAAAATGAATGTTGATAAATATGCACTGTATATAAACAGGCTTGCACTGTGGCATATTTCTTACTGTTCTTAGAAACTGTTACGACAGTTTCCTTCTTTTTTTTTGAGGTGATGTTGCGCTGTTCCCCTCTCAACAATTAATAAATTTGGTGAATACAGCTTGATTGTTATTACCTATACATATGATGGACACAGATAAGATTAAAGTTGTAATAAACCCTCATTTTCCTACAAATGCACACACACTCATACACAACATGTTCCAATAAAAACACTTTAATATACATTTATGAAAAACAAATTGTTCCTACACCGACTATGTACACTTTTAAGGAACCCAGTAATAAACTCTGGTTTTTGGTAGTGGAGATGACAAGAATAGCTTTTCCCTGGTAGTGTTTCCATCGTTGCCGCTGCCAGTACCATAATCATACCCGGCCATATGCACACATACATGAAATATGACATAAATGAATCACTATTTTGTACTCTTAATCCATTTTTCACGCAACACTGATAGTTTAAATATTACACATATGTAACAGGCTATAATTAGTGTGTTTGTGTTTTTCCTCCGTGCCGCTATTTGCCTTGCGGCTGCTTCATTGTTATGTGTTTATTAGTGACTGAAAGAGACAGAGAGACATAGGAGAGTGGGGAAGGAGAGAGAGATAGGGATTAACACTTTTTTTTTCCCTGAGTGATGAAGCGGGGGAATAATAAAGAGAAGAGCGCATGACAGACAGGAGGTATCACCAATGAGATTAGACAAGCCTCTTACATGAGCCAGGACAGCGCAAACACCCAGCATTAATAACACAATGACAGCACACACTCCAACACACACAAAGGCTCTCACACACACACACACACACACACACACACACACACACACACACACACACACACACACACAAGCACAATCCCACCTCCTTCTCCTATGCAATAGGCAGTTAGTCATTTTTTTCTGACTTCATGGCTAATCTCACTGTTTTTCAACAAATCGGCGGATTTAATATCAGATTAGTGGATTTGCGGTCCCAGATGTTTTTTGTTCAGAAAAATGGATTACAGTGTTTAAAGTTTGTGTGTGATCCTCGCTGAATTATATGTGCGTGGAGAACAGTGTGTTTTGTGTCGCAGATTCTAGTTATGTTGTAGCTTTTGGTCCCATCTGTTGCCACTAAGTTTAGCCGGTCACCAGAGCGTTTGTTATTGCAGTTCATAGTCGTATTAGGATTCCCGTTACACGTTCAGAGGGGATAGAAGGGGCAGACAAATTGGAAAAGAGTCGTTTTGATGTGGGAGGGAGTGTGTTGGAATGTGTGGGCGGGTTTGACACAATATGAATGTGTGTGTTCAGGTTATTTAAATTCAGACAAGAAAAAGAACAAACAAATTAAGATTTTGCATGCAAACTATATGGTCACTTAATAGAATATGATGCATTTTTATAAATTAAAACCCCTCAAAGTGTTAAGATAGCGTATCCTCATTCTACGTAAAAATGTATGCCTGGAAACATTTGGGATACATTTATAGACTTTAACCCTCTGAGAAACACTCCTACTCAAAAAGCGATATTACCACATTTTAGGTTTGACATTTATTTACTATTTTATGTATACGTTACGCAACTTTTGTGAACCCAAGACTTTTGTAAACTTATTACAAGCACCCAAAAAATTGAGTGTAGGTGGGTTTGAGAGATTTGAGAAATATTTCCGCTTTAGGGGAAAAATATCATTTTATGCATTGCTCTGGAAAAATGTTGGGTTTGTTTTGAACACATTGATATGAAACACATAGGGATCAGGTTATATGCAAATACCCTTAAACAGAGAATTCAAGAAGGTATAAGAAAATGCCCTTAGATCTCAGAGGGTTAATAATAACACATATTTAAATATAGCATAATTAAGTGCAACACAGCAGATCTGATCGGTCTTATGCTAAAGCAATGTTTATGCTCACAAAGGCTTTGTGAATATCTGGGTCATATCTGCAGGTAAAAAGACTAAGTTCTTTTTAGTTTCACCTTCCACTATATGCATCCGGATGAATTCCAGTTTGTCCGTCCCTGCTCCTTTACCGACAGTTCACCTATTTTTCTTTTGTGACACCTACCAACCCAAAGGCACGTTTCTCTTCCTCATACTTAGTCAATCCATCCATCTATCCATCTTCCCATCTCAAAGCAAACTGAAGAGCTGTCAGCGGCTGTAACTTCTACCACAATCACACGTTTGTCTGTCATAAAAGTAATACAGTTCCCCCTGACCTCCCTGCCGGAGTGTTTTTGTGGTCAAAAAGAGATTTGGCGCTCAGAGAGGGACAAAGTGTAATGGTATGGAGGGAGAGGGAGAGAGTGAGAGACCCCTCCCCTTCTATTTGGGTCACATTTACTTGTCTGAATAGTTGGCATCGCTGTCAGTTTAAGCGAGATTCACACACACATTCATGTGCACAAGAATATCTATCCGTCCCCCCTCCCTCTCATTTGACTCCAGATTAAAATTGACTGCCGCCCGATTCCATCACCCTCTCTCCCTCTCTCCCTCTCTCTCGACACCCACCACCCCCTTTTGGTCCGTCTCACATCCAGATTTTCCGGTTATGACTTCTGAAAGAGTTCACGGCTCTGTCATTACCAATCTGAAGCTGGTAATCTGGCATGAGATGGCATTAGCGGTGCGGATTAGCGCCGATAAAGGCCCTATAAGCCAGCCGCGGCTCTTTGTTAAGAGCTAACCCGACTGATAGAGAGAGGCGATAGTGGTGCACACAACCTCACAAACACACAGTCAGAGCAGATGCCTCATTGGCGACTAAGCTGCGGAAATATTATAAATAATACGTGGCAAGAAAGAGCAGGGAGATCTGATCTTTGTTAGGCGGCAGGGCAGTTGTTTGCAACTGGGGAAATTAACAGGACGTTTTAGCCGTAATAGGAGTCATGTAGCCACCTCTCTTGAAAGTACAACTGTGAGGGTTCAGATGAAAAGATGTGTTGTGTGTGTGGGTGTTTTAATGGGATTTAAAGGAGATATCCAGGGGTTGAAGTTGTGAGCGACTGCCCATGTTTTCTAGTTTTTTTGTCTGTCTGTGTTTACGACTGAGGGCAGGTGGGGGAGGCAGTGGGCTAGCTAGGGGCGCACTCTGACTCACACACCCACCTCGATAGTCAAGTAGTGAGTGTGTGAGTCTGAGAGAGAGGGGGGAAAAACACACAGACACACACACACGCACACACACTACTTGACACACACAGAAGCCCCGGCAAACTCCCCTTATCAAGTGTACGATAATGTCTTTACTTTATGGTTCAGGGGAAGATTTATTCTGGATGAAAACCTCCTGCCATCTTTCCAAACATAAACACACACACACACACAGGCGCGCGCGCACACACAAACACACACACACACACACACTGCTATTTCACATGTATTTTCTATTATTCTACTTCTAATTTTTTAATACACTTAAAGTACAAATAAAGTAGACAAAGACATGTAACTTTGATACCATTCTAACTTACTACGAATGAATATGCAAAACCAAATTAATCATCCGTCCCCTCTCCATGTCCTTGTCTCTCTGTGTCCCTGTCTCTCCGTATTCCTGTCTCCCCGTGTCCTTATCTCTCCGTGTCCCTGTCTCTCTGTGTCCCTGTCATTCTGTGTCCCTGTCTCCCCTTGTCCCTGTCTCTGTGTCCCTGTCTGTGTCTCAGCAGACTTGTTGTCGACGTTGTCCACGACCGCCTACCTGAACGACCACGAGGCTGTTAGCAAGGCCTTCGCAGAGGCCCGGCAGATGAAGGAGCAGCTGAAGAGAGAGCAGCAGGTCCTAGACGCCAAGGTTTCTGCCGTCAGCAACCTCAGCCTCAACAATGGACGCTCAGAAAAGGTAAATCACATTAAATCATATCTGTATGACAGCGCCTGGTATTGGATTGTGCCTTAGCAACAGAAGTGTGACAACCGCCCCAAAGGGTTTAAAGGCGCCACAGAAATCTTTCATATTGTTCCATTTCTTGAGGTTAACAGAAAACGTGCCACATTAAAACTTAGAACATACAGTAAAGCAGTGCTTAATTAACACAAACAACCGTAGGTTTTTGATAATGCAGTCATGAAGTGTGTTATGGCTGAAATAGTTTATAACAAAATAAATTCTTAAGGTCAACTGTCACTTTAAATATTGTGATATGATATATTAACATTACATTGAAAGGTCCATATTAATACCTTAAAGGCCGCTTGTTTTCATTCATATTTACTTTTATGCTGATGTACAATCTGTATTAATACGTTTCTTTCTTGAGTCTGTTAAAATGCAAATTAGGATATTATGATTTCTAGAACAAATGACTCCCACTCATCAATAGCTCCAATAACTACAGGGAGAAAGAAAGAAGGTCATCACAAGCTGCAGCGTCTCATTGTCAGTGTGTAATAATTTGTCTTGCCATATGCCATCCCTACTGCACTATGTAGGAGGTAAATCGCTGTACAATGCACTCGCTGAAATGTGTTGAAGCTAAACAGGGCCAGATAAGGTAAAACCAGAGGTATCTCTGAGGTAATGAGTGTGTCTGTGAGGCACACTGCAGGGCCACTGTGTGTGTGTGTGTGTGTGTGTGTGTGTGTGGCAGAGCGCAGCATTGAGGAGACAGTAATGTGAAGTGACGGCGCCGGCTCCTCGGCAGCATGGCTAAATTGTGGTTATTTGTTAAACACATTTGGAGTCAGCTACTGCACACACACACACACACACACACACACGCACACACTCAAAGCTACAGTGTGCTTGAAGCATCTGCAACGCTGACATTCAACAGCTCTATCTGCCTCTTTGTTTTTCTTTTTTTAACTCTCTCATCTGATGTGTTTCAAACAGTCAAAGCCACACTGATTTATTTATTCGCCCCAGTGTTTTTGTACACATTTTGACAGGTTGTAGATTGTAATATACTGAAGATACAGTATAAAAGATTCTGTCTAATAGCCAATTAGATTCACACCAGGGGAAGGGAAGGAACACTGCGAAATGTAGCTGTTTTTCAGGAGCATGTTTTACAACTTGTTCCAAACATTTAATGCCTCCGATAGAAGTATTTAGATGTTTTACTCCACTGCAGGGGATAGTAAAATACTGGTACTGCTCATTTAAGAATTCAGTGAAATTAGGTGAAAAAAGGACGCTTTCCTTTTCAATTTCTCATACCAGTTATAATGGTGGAAATGATTCCTTTTGTAAGCCTCATTTAGGAATATATTTTTACCATAAATTCTTTTTTGTAAGAATTAGAATATTATGTATATATGTATGTATGTTTTCCGTTTTGTGTAAAATAAACAGCGAAAAATAAATAATAAAACTGATATGATAGTCTTTTTAGTGTAAAGCTTTTAGGTTACTTTTTTGGGAAAATAACTCTTCCAAAGGAAGGCTCTGCGCGCCGACTCCTGTTCTCTCGGCCCTTTGGCTTTTGTGCTGCGGGAGTGTGAAGCCGTTCGGATAGAACAGTGTCATCTCTGACACACTCAGAGGATTAGTTTTGTCACTACTTTGTGTCTTGGCTCCAGTGTCAGCCATTCAATCCACTTTTCTCATGTACTGTACTGGGGCTTAATGTCAGACTAGGCTGTCATCCACTCTGTCTCCCTGTTCATCTCTGTCTGACACACACACACACACACACACACACACACACACATAGTAAAAAGCTATTTGTAACAGCACATTGAAGCTTAAAATCTAAAAGTGTAAGGCACATTATGTGCTCGTTTTTTCTTTGAATGAGGCTAATCATTTCTGTGAAATTAGGAAAATTCCTAAAATATATCTGATTTACATACAAAATGACTAAATCTGGCAGATAATTGTTCATTTATTTAAACATTATGAATTCAAAATAAAATACTTTTTAAATGACTTGCAAATAAAAAATAAAAATGTTTCTGCAGAGTTTCTCCCTCTTCATTCACCGTCGTTTTAGTCGTATTTATTTTAATGCGGGGGGGGGGGGGATTATCTCTAACAATTAAACTCTGCTGGACTAAAAACGGAAAATGCATTTCATTATCATTCTGCCCTCCTCCTCCCATTCAGCCAGCCAGCTCGCCAGGGTCACATGTAAATGGAGAGGGACACTTTTTGGAAGGTTGTTTTAGAAGACGACTGTATTTTGGGTACTGCTCCTAATCGTGTAATTAAACTGTAAAATGCTGGTGTGTGTGTGTGTGTGTGTGTGTGTGTGTGTGTGTGTGTGTGTGTGTGTGTGTGTGTGTGTGTGTGTGTGTGTGTGTGTGTGTGAGTGTGAGTGTGTGAGTGTGTGTGGTTGTTCGTTCGTCGGTTGACAGTCAGGTTCTATCACAGAGTGTGCCGGCTGCTTGCATTAAGCATGTAAATGCTCAGTAAATCAGCCTTTTATTGGTTGTAATAAATACCCAGGGGGCCGTGCGGCGTGGCCCTGCGCTCGTCCGCGCTGCACTATCCCATTCTCTCTCTCTCTCTCTAATGCGTCGACCCTCGGGGCCTCTGCGAGAGCGAGGAGAGCCGCTGCACTCCACTCTCGCAGGTGGCTGCCAGAAGTCACTACACACACACACACACACACACACACACACACACACACACAAATATAATATACAGTATACAAACAAAACGGTAAACATCCAAATAGGACTAAATGTAATCAACATTCTCGCACATGCAAACCTACACACAGATGTGTGTTTATGCATGCAGGCGTACAGCACTCTAACAATTTGCTGTTGACATTAACATATCCTCAAATTTACATAAAAACGAACCAAAACACAAACTGTCTATCTACTGAAACCGCTGCTGTTATTTGTCTGGTTTCTCTGTGATCCAGTGATAAAAAAGAATTATTATTGAATGATTTATTTCAGATCAAAGGAAAATTGACTGAGATGGAGTTCATACATCTTTAAAACTGGTTTTCTTGTCTACGGATTGGCTTTGGGCCAACGGACATCTAATCTGATTTCTATGGTTTAGATTTGGGACATTAACCAATTGCTCTTTCTAAGCTGTAACTATAAAATAAAGCCTGGAAAACAATCAATTTTAAATCGTTTTAAGAATGTTTTAAAGTTCACTTCAGGTCCGATGTTCATTCATATATTCACACTCAGTGACTCACTTCCTGACCGACTGCAACTGTGAACTGTTTGTGTTGTTTAGGACAAGGCTGCCTTGGAGAGTCTGAGTCAACAGCTTAAGCAGCAGGCGGAGGACAAGTTCAGCCATGCAATGCTGGACTTCACCATGAGCGGAGACTCTGACGGTAGGGACACACACACACTCACACACACTCACAGACAGGCATATGGTCATTTAGGTGACAAAATGTGGGATTTTTTCAATTAAAGGATGATGATTCTCCTACTTTTAGGAGTTTCAATTGGCTACAGGTTTAATGTGACTCACTGTCATTAGGTTATATCATAATATACACTATGTGGCTATCCTGTGATGACCATGTATTTTCCAAAATATAAAGCTAAGAAAATAGGCATCTTTTCAGGTTGGTGCATATTTAACAATAATTAATTGAGTTTTGATATGGTTATTTGGCTTAAGAAAAGCAATTTGATCATTTTAATTCTCAAGCCATTAGCATAGCCTGATGGAGATTTGCTGTTTTGTTACTATATTAGTTTTTAGTGTATTCGACTTCTGTCTGCCTCTCCTCAAGTTGTTCCTCCCATCTTCTCCCCCTCCTCCCCCCTCAGGCTCCCCCAGCGTGTCAGACTCCAGAATATTTCGGGAGGCTCGGGGTCGTGGCAGCGCCGAGCCGCACATCAAGCGGCCGATGAACGCGTTCATGGTTTGGGCCAAGGACGAGAGAAGAAAGATTCTCCAGGCCTTCCCCGACATGCACAACTCCAACATCAGCAAGATCCTCGGTAAAACACTCTCTCCTACACACACTCTCTCATACACACGCACAGGCACAGTCTGCTTTGAGTGACAGGAACCTTTGCCCCCACTCTTGTCACCTAATCCTCTGCTACCCACTACACAACCCAAGCGAAAGGAAGACGCATGTACTGCTGTTCTATTTCCCACTTTCTCAAACACGCACAAGGATTTGATTACAAGCGGTGGCATTGTGTAAGCGGCTGTTAATGAACGGCTGGGGAGAGCGCGGCTCCGACAAATGATGATATAATTCATTATGCATTAAACAAGCAGCGCGAGGCCGCCTGACATTTCCCCTGGACCGCCGGGATCGGCCCTGACATTTTAAAGAGCTCCTAAGCGTTTTATAACACAGGGAAATCTGGTTTTAATAACCCCCCCCCCCCCCCTCGTTCTCTCTCTCTCTCTCTCGATTGCTAACAGATCGCACAGCAGAGAGATAGAGAGAGAGGGAACAGCGCTGACAGCTTTTACCCATTAAACATACAGTAGTCAAGCGCAAATTCAGACCAGATATGAAACACACAGGGGAAGACATGCTCAAGATTACACCCCCCCACACACACACACACACACATGCAGAGGACTGACAAATCTGTGAGCAGAAACTGAGCTGAGAGAGATGACAGCAGGTTAAGTGAAGTCCTCATTAGTTTAGATAAGTACCTGTCGTCCTCATCGCTCTCCTCATTAACCTTTTTTCCCCCTCTCTTTTGCTTTTTTATTTCACGGTGAATCTATCACTGTTATCTGTGTGTGTGTGTGTGTGTGTGTGTGTGTGTACGCGAGTGCATGGTCACACATGCCACGCAGACATTTGTTCCTCACACACAATGTACTTGATCTATAAGGTTATGTACATGCTCAATTTGCACACTTCCTTAAGCAGATTTCTATTACTCTGCTTCTCTAAATAATGATCACAAACTCCCTTTAATGATTTATTTTAATGTTTTTCCTTCAGTTTAATGCTCTTATGTAAAGTTCTTTGAATCCAAAGAGATGCAGTACATAACTAAAACTGATCATCATCACTAATAATAATGATGCGTCCCTACCCAGGCTCCCGCTGGAAAGCCATGACCAATCTGGAGAAGCAGCCCTACTATGAGGAGCAGGCTCGCCTCAGCAAGCAACATCTGGAAAAATACCCAGACTACAAGTACAAGCCGCGACCCAAACGCACCTGCCTGGTGGACGGCAAAAAGCTGCGCATCGGCGAGTACAAGGCCATCATGAGATCCCGCAGACAGGAAATGAGACAATACTTCAGTGTGGGGTAGGGGAACTGATGGGGGGAACTTTAGCATTTAATACTTATAATTCCAATTAGCAAATAATTAGCATTTACTCTTTATTAAAATTAATTAGATGTTTTGGTAGAGCAGGTGTCACATCTTGTGATATCAGTATAAGCAAAAGAAACAAAAGCACACTGAGCACAAAGGTATTAGTTTTTATATTGTCAAGTCAAATCAGCACCAACTTCAAGGTTTGAAATAACTTCTCTAATTTAGATTTATTTTTTCCAATTCTCCTTTTTTTTAACTCTTTGTGTTGTTGGTTGGTTCAGACAAGCCAGACCCACATCAAGATGTTGGGTCTGGGAACTCACCATTGGCAGGGCTTAATCCGAGGGGCGGAATAAACGGTTGTCTTTCAGAGTCCCTCTGCACGCAATAAACAACCACAGGTTGATAGATTAAATTTTTGCCCTATCCGGTCGGCAAAAACACATCTACCTTTTTTAAGAATGACTTCCATGCTTAAGTCCAAGTCTTCCAGAGTCACAGCCAAAGCCTTCTCTGATTGGCCTGACCTGAATTTGTTTTTTCCAGCTCATAATCCAACAGAGAGTTGCCAGACTGACCCTGGCTGCAAATTACATTTGCTGCCACTGGGGCGATCTAGATTTCTAGGCTAGTTTAATTTAACTTCAGGTTTAATTTTGTTAAATCTCCTTAAATCACCCTTCTAATGTAGCTGTTGACATTAACATTTTTCTTAATAAACAAGGTTAACTAATATGAATTCAAAGACCGTGCTTCACAACCTAGAAGGATTCTGGGATTAGGAAACGAAACAAGAAAAACACTTGTGAGATTCAGATACAGAGCCAGTTTAGCTGTTTAGTTTAGATAAAAACTGTCAACAGCTTGAATGCTGCCTGTCATGTACTAACACACGTCTTCTCTGTGTGTGTGTTACAGGCAGCAGGGCCAGTTGCCCTTGTCCTCCGCAGGCGTGGTTTACCCAGGTGCCCTGTCAATGGCGGGAATCCCCTCACCCCAGATGCCCTCAGAGCACTCCAGCATGTCCAGCAGCCCAGAGCCCAACGCCAACCACCACCAAAACCCCCACATGGCAGGCCTGAAGGGGGACGAGCCGCGGATCAAGGAGGAGGAGCTGCGGCTGGACGACAGCAACGGCGACGTGTACGACGACTTTGACTACGAGGACGAGGAGGCAGACTACACCAGCGATAACGAGAACCATATCACCCAATAGGTCGGCGGGACCGCCGCCCAAATTCAAAGCCAATCACAGCTGGTTAATCCCACACAATCCCAAACCTACCAATCAGGAAGAAGACTTTCTCTTTTTTCCCAATCACCCTGAATCCCAATCTCACAACACCCGCCACCTTCTCCCCTTCCTGACTAACATGGACTCTTTTAACAGAGCCAAAGCCCTCCCACTGGAGTCCTGATACCAGCATCTGATCAATCAACTGAAGCACAGGACCTGTCACACACACTGACTGTTACACAAACTGGAGTCTGTGAGGTAGAGACGACCAAGGCAGCCTCTGATGCTTGCTGAGGAATATTCAAGTACTACTGCAAGATTTTGAGTGTAATGCCACGAGTCAGGAGAAATTAAAAGTCACACTCAGAAAGCAAACCTTTTAGACCCATTTGTAGAAAAAGGAGACGTTTTCAAATGAAAGACAAATCAGTGGACCTGTCAAAGGCAAACAGATGACACTTTAAGATGGCGGACCTGTTTATTATCAAGAGACACTTTTAAAAAAATTTAAAAAACAAACAAACAAAAAAACAGCTTTTTTTGTCCTTTGGTTCTATAATATTCTCACTCAGGTACACGGTGCCAATAAGTGGCTTGTGAATGTGATTTGTTGTTTTTGTGCTACAACTTTGAATAATAATAGAAAAAAAGAGACTTTTCTTTTTTTCCCCATATGTCGTGAAGCACCTGAAAGACATCAGACGTGTTTATTTTTAACAAGAAACATATCTTTTCTTCGACCTTGCAGTGTGCTGTCAGCGGTTTCCCCCAATTTTTTTCTGTGTTTATGTGACTGCCCGCTCCCACCCTCCCCCACGCCCTATTTGGAATCCGATGGGACAGTCCAGCCGGGACTGAGTCTTTGAGGGACTTCCAGGGGGGGAGAAGGGAAGTCTCTCTGGCATCACGGAGCAGAAAGGAAAGCACTGTGTTGCGAGACAATCCACCAGTTTTCTTCTCACTTCATCCCTCTATCTTGATCTCGTCCAGGGCAAAACATCAGTATGACTCAGCGTGAGTGTGTGTCGGTGTGAGCTGGGTTTACTCATGTATTGGCTGTTTGCACACGCGTGTAAAAACGAGGGAGAAAAATGCTAAAAACGTCTAGGATACAGAAAATCAGGCTTATGCTGCTGCTGTTATTTACTGTACCACACACTCATATATACACACACACACACAACCGTTGTTCTGTCCCTCAGTGTTTTCCTGCTCCCTCCAATTAACATTGTCCTGCTGTCCTTGGTGGGCGGAGCTAAGCTGAAGCAGCCAGTCAGTGTTTCTGTTTGTATTTGAGTACTGTATTTTATTATTTCTCTTCAAACTGCCTCTAGTCTAATAATATTATTAACAATAATTATAAGAATGGTCAGCATTTCCTAAGTTTAGTAAGTTATGTACAGTATAATTTATTTTTCTCCTCTTTATCGGGTTTTTTATGACCATATGAAACTATGACAGTCAATGAAACATTATTCTATTTAGCTGGTAGGTATTTAGATCTAAACAAAAGTTGTCATTTTACCTTGCTTTGTTTTGCATTATTTTGTTCCCTTATTTTTTGATGCATTTGTTTTGTATTAATCCTCTGGACGGGCGGGGAGGGAAGGGGAGGGGGGGGGGGGCAGTCAGAGTTAAGACAGCGAGCTGGACTGACAGACTCGACGCCGGCCCTCCTCCGAGCTGAAGATATAAACTTTCCAATGTCCAATCCCATTTCTAAAAAGCACTCAGACTTTGAGAAAAAGAAGAACGTGACTTTTTTATTGTTATTCTAATTTTATTTGAAATGATTATTATAATGTATAATGTGAAGTTTCCTCTCTTTTATTTTGCCTTTTTTGGGGGGAGGGGGGCGGGATCAGTTTTATCACTTTTGGAAACTTTTTTTGTGAACAAAGAGTCCCGTCCCCGTTTACTAGTTTTGGCCGCCTCACGGGGACACAGTGGAACATCTTTGGCTTTGATCCACACACACATATACATGCACAAACACAATCACTAACACACAAACACACACACACATATAAACATGCACAAACACACACACACACATACACACACACACAAACACACACACTTACATTTAAAATGAAGAGATTATCATGACAACCAAACGAATCCTATGCTGTCCTTTTTCTGTTTTATGAAATCTAGTATTCTAGATTTAAAATCCTGTACATATATTGTATTTTGTTTGGTGTTTTTTATTTGGTAATCATAGGAAAGCAGTGTTTACCGTGATCCACCAGGGTGTTCCACTGTCTCTGTGTCTGTGTGTGTGTGAGAGACGGCCAGGCGTATCTACAGTATCTTTAAAGTCACTTCTCATCAGGAGCCCTTTGCTTTGTTTGAGCTCCACGCGATGCTACAGGAGCCATGACTTCTCTTCAGGTGTGCTGCCACATAGTGTTCCCCACAATCATTCAATCAGTCTCGCTGTAGATGTTTGCTAGATGCCACATAATGAGACTCTGGGTCTTCATTTTGCTGTATAGTCACCCCTGTTATCACACAATGGTTCAACCTGATGCTGGAGAGAGGGGCCTAAGTAAATCAACCCATTTTTAGGGTATCAGGTGGGTGGGTGTGGCATTAAGACGTCAATCATCCCTGCTGGCAAGGTCTGACCCCATATCAAGACAATGAAAATAATAATTATGATGAAATGATGATATTATTTAAGACAATCAAAGTCACGAGTGGAGCTCAAAACAAAGTAAGAATTATTACAAGTAAAAAAAAAATATCTTACCATCTCAACTTGAAAAATCAAGAAAGATAATTATGTAAATATAACATAGAGTTATAGATTTATATTTTGTTCATAACACAGTGTAATATAAGTTGTATATTTCTTTTTTTCTCTCCCTACTGTCTCTTTTATTGATGTTATCCATGCCACAGAAAAGCAGGAGTCGCAGTACTCTCACAAAAAAATTGAAGAAAAATATCAAAGAAATAAAGAAAAATAGGAGGAAAAAAAAAAGCCGTGGGCTGCCACCACCATCTGTTCTAAGTTCACTTTTTTTTCAGTATTACTGCCAGACAAGGCTCTAATAAAGACAGCAATGTGTTCGGTAAAACTTGTGCTGGTCCTGGTCACTTCTTTCATCCACACATGCATTCACACAATGGTTTTACAGTTCCAAACATATTCACATAAACATACAAATATACACTGCCATGTCCTTATTTTGAAGAATTATCATCGATGGAGAGGACAGTAAATGCATCCACACTTGTTTATATTGTATGTTATTAATAAAAAACCAAGAAGATAAATAAATGAGATATGCACAAATGAGTTCAGACATTTTAAACGGGTGTGGTTTCAATCCAAATTGGAATGTCTTCCACCTGTGTTTTATTTGGCTCAAGATGAACGAAATGTCTCCTTCCATCCTCCGCTCAGTGACACAACGTGAGCCGTCACGGCGTGACACTGCCCGTGTGTCACCGAACGATTCAATCATCTCCATAACAACGTGTTAATTATCCTAAGTCCACCTTCTTGCCCCTCCAATCAGAGGGCCAGCTGGGAGGCGTGGAGCCGAACCACGGCCCGTTTGCAACCTGATAACCTAATTAAGCACAACAAGGGACACGGGAGGAGAGAACAGGGGGGCGATGAAATGTGTGTGTGTGTGTGTGTGTGTCACACACAAACAAAAAAGGGAACATTATGTGTACTCTGACTCTCTAAAAAAGCGCCGGATGCCAGCCGCCTGTGCTGCTGTCGCCAGTTTAAAAGCAAATCTTTAATTGATGCCCGCTTAAGGATGTTCATGTCTCCACTTTCGAGGGTTAAAAACACAGAACCCCACTCAGTGCGCCCATTAAAATGCTGTGTCCATATGTTCAGCAATCAACCCCCACCACCCCGTCCAACACTCTGCGCGTAAAAACAGTTAAATGCACTCAGTGGAGATGAGTTTACGTGCTCTGCTAATTACCATAGCTTCACACATACACACAAAAGCCCTTTTGATGCAATAAAGAGACACGATGGGGACCGATCCACAACTCCTTCGGTAAGTGAAGGACTCAGTTGTTCTCTGGGTGTTGTGAATTTTTCAGAGCCAGCCTGGAGGTAAAAACTTGAGAAAAGGTTTATGTGTGTGAATAGTTGAGGAACAAGAAAGGGGATTCAGATTTCTTTATTGTCAGCAGTAGCCTACATAAGATGCTAGGGGAAGCAAACGGTGGCTAGGCTCATAAAGTAAATCTCTCTTTCTCTCTCACACACACACAACCCCTAAGGTGTACTGTAGGAGTTAGCTCAGATTTAACCACGATTATCCACTGGCAATCCATCACAATAGTTAAAACAAAAGAGTGAAAACTATTACAGTGGGCACGTATTTACATTTGAATGCCTGTTCGTACGTTATTGTGCATATTCTCAATATGAGTTCATTTATTCCAACTTTTTTTCTGGCGGTGCAAATCCCACAAAAGTTGTGTGAATCACTTGCGAGTATGTGTTTGTCTAAACGTTGCGCATGCGTTGAGTCAACTGTGTGACTTTGAGTGCGGCCCTCTCTCTCTCTGCACCGGCTCAGTGAAATATGCAGATTTCGACCGTGGGTGTTTGGAAATTGAGTGAAAACGATGTCACATTAATGATTTAAAGTCGGTAATAGGATGTGCTGTGACGCTGAGCCGCCAGCTAAGCTGAGTTTAAGGCACCGGCGTTAATGTATTCATGAGGAGGGGGGATTATACAGAGACAAGAGCAGCTAGAGAGCTGAGTGCAGCAGAGCAGCCAGGGCCAACAGGCCTGCTAGATATTATTTATATATATATATATATATATATATATATATATATATATATATATATATATATATATATATATATATATATAACTGCATTTATACTGCGTGAGTAGGGTACACATTTTACAATTCAGGAGGAAGGACTACAAACATATACACACACACACACACACACAGTACAGAAAATTAGAGCTGCATAGTGGAATTAAAAGAGATATTAGAATTAAATGTGATTGTATTGCAACATGTAAGTTATAATGTTGTATTGATGATGAGAATCATTTGTGCATGGGTTATCAAATTACGTTTGGCTGCAGACATAATACATGCAGTTTAAACCTGAGATGTAGCACACTGTAAAGTTGCATCAACCATGATTAATGATATATTAATAATGAATTAAATATGGGTTTTAACAACCAAATAAAAGCCTGAGAATCTATTGTCTAGTTGAATCCAGGAGCAAATTGAAAAGCAAAAGACGTATAATGAGATTCAAATCAATTCCCAAAAAGCACAAATTATTACAAGAATGTGTTTATCAAGAAGCTGTATTTCTTATTTCTTCATCTTCCTTTCTGGCGACCCAGCTAATTTCCCTGTGTAACACTCTAATGTATACACAAACTGCAGCGTCATTAAAACAGAAAAAAGGTGACTGTAAAAGTCCCATAAAAATGATTTCAACAGAGTACTTAAGCTGCAAAAAATGTCATATATTTCATCCGTCGTCCCTAATTCTCAATGATGCCGAAGAAAAAGGGAGTAGAGGCTCTGTGCTTGGTCATGAATATTAGGTGGCTGATGCATTAAGAGTTCATAAAATAAACCATATCAGATAGTGCCTGCACTCAAACCATAAAAACAGAGATACACGATGCTGGGATCCAAAATAAATTAGAGATATGCAAGCTTGTGGTATATGTATACATATATATATACTTAATTATCTTTTTGGCAGATGGCCACCTAGTTACTTTATTTTCCGTGATTTAAGTGTCAGTAGTTTTACACATAGGATTAATGTGTGACAGTTCTCATGTAGCACATATCACATTGTGGCATGACAGCACTGCTCGGTCCTTGTGTCTTAAATACAAACATGACAGATCACGTTCAATCGGTTTTATCTGGCATCTGTTGTTTCTGGAGGGGAGAAGGGTTGACTCAACACGAGACGAGCCTCGAGACAATTTGGAGGGTTTACCAAAAACGTCGGCCAATGACCGAGCAGATATTAGCTTCATTACCGGGGTGTGACTTTCTCACCACAACTTCATGCACTTCCTTCAGTCAGGTTTCAATGAGCAAAGTAATCAGCGTGACATGAGACAAACAATCACAAAGCGCCGTCAGTGTTTGAGCGACGGCCCTAATGTGACAGATCTGAGAACGGCGGTGTGTGAGGGACAGGCGTGGTACGCAGCGGAACAGCTAGGCCCGCGGGCTGATCCCCAATCAAGACTGGGAAACTGGCTCTGCTCCCCTGACACGTCGCCCCTCTGCTCAGCCGCCACTCTCACATGGAACACGCACCGGCTTCATCAGCAGCAGCTGGCCTACTTTCACCCCTTCTCTTGCTGTCTGTCTCCATCAAAATGTAAGGGTTTGTTTATTTCCCTTCATATATTCGCATGTAAGGGCCATGAGTGTTTGTTTTCTGTCTCATTCTCAATGACGTGTGCCCACTTTCTTCTTTCATTCACAAGCCTTCCCTTTTGGCCTCATTCTTACACTCCTTCTTTTGTTTCTTCACCTTCGACCTCAACAATCTGACTTCACATCCTGTAGTTTGTCCCTGGAAACATCACACCACACATGGGATACATATTTACAAACCTTTTTGTGATTTGGATTAATGATCCAAGCAGTTTTTCTCATTAATTGCATTTCATCAAAGCGGGGAAAGGATTGACATTTGTGTAATAGTGTGATTGAACAAATAAGAAGAGCAGAGATGATAATCTTCAGATGCTCATGTGTAGGTGGACCAGTCACTCAAGAGACACAGAACTTTTCACGGGAAACTTGAAAACATGATGTTGTTTGCTGAACAGCAGTATCAAAGCAAGGTAAAGAAGCCTGTGGGCGCTTTAATGTCATTCTATGAAATTTATCAATTTTTTTTTAGACAAGAAAAAGAAGAAAAAAAACCTGTAAAACTGTTATTTTCTCTCCCCATCAACACCCTAATGCACACATGCAAATATTATGCTAATGGTATGTTAATTGGTGGAGTAGCTGCAAAGCAGCCCTGCTGTTCAAATGACTGGTGAGAAAATAGGTGGGGTCAGTCGCAAGCTGTAAAAGCAGCTCCAACACAAATAAACAAAACCCTCGGGGATTAACAGAACAAGGGCCAGTGATAAACGGATGAGAAGAGAGACAGGGAATACAACAGGCTGTAAGCAAGGGGACAGGGGACTCAGCTCAGGGATGTGGAAAAAGGAAGAAGCAGAGGGGCAAGGGTAGAAGGAATAAGGGAGGGAAGAGGGGGTAAGGAGCGAGACATGGATTAAAAGAGGAATAAGCAACAGGACAGAGGTAAAACGACTAAGTAAAGAGGGACATCAAAAGGCAAGGTTGTAAATAAAAGGATGAAGCAATAAGCAGTGTGCAAGGAATGATGTAAATGAGGAAGGGAGACTAAGAGGACAGAGGTGAAGACAGGTTAAGTTGTTCTCAAGAGTAACATAAAAAAGAAAGTGTAAATGAATGTGGGATGCTTTTAATAAGGGAGAACGTATAAAGGCTTTTTTATACTTCTGCGTAAAATCAACGTCGTTGCTACGTGCATGGGTACGTGAAGACAAAAAACCTACACCGGACCCTGCACCGTAAAATGTAACTACGAGTCACGTTGCATGTCGCTCATCTGTGGCTTGGTAGCGTTGCATCCCCCCCCCTCCCGACTCATTTCCTGGTTCTGGTCCTCCATAAACAACATGAAATCAAGGAGAGGGTTAACGTTTTCTGCCACAGATGTCTCACCGTGGTCAGAAAGGACAGGGGAGACACTTTGTTTCTCTCGCTAGGACTCTAGAGTCGGCCCTCTCTCCAAAGCTAATCGCCCTCTCCCTGTTCCCTCACTCTTTCACACACTCCCCACACACACGAACACAAATGCCGGCTTGACACATACACCAGCGCACAAGTATAAACTCCAGGCCCCTTTTGTAGGCTCCGGCGAAAGCTCTGCGTGGAGCCTCCGCAGAACCATGAAACAGCCTTAAGAGAGCACGTTGAAGCAGAGAGAACTCACACGACGAGTACAGTCATGTATTTAAAGGGCTGGGAAGAAATGCTGAATAGCTACAAGCTCCCAATAAGGATCATATCAAATCACATCTTTTTCTCCTTTTACCCTCTTCAGATCGACTTCAAATATAGCTGTATATAAGTGGAAACCATTCATAGGCTCTCCGCAGTGACTGTGCCTTTCGCCTTCCAGTCTTTAGATAGAGTGTGTGGGTGCACAGCATAAATCAAAGCCCCATTTACACCTGGTGTGAACATGTGATCTGGATAGATTATGTGGATAATGACCATGGCAGCTGGTATTGATGAACTTTATTCTCAGGCAGGGCTGGTGTACCAAGTTCAAAGGAAGCAAAGCCACAGCCAGGTCACTGCGTGCTCACAGGGTGGTCATTATTTATGGTAAATGCAACCTTTTGTTTGAACTATACCAATGTACAGTGATGCTTACTATAACCCTACATTCATTTTATTAGTATTTCTTTTAATTATTTGAACAATTAATTTGATTGCTTGTCAGTGCCTGGGTGCAATTGCTGTAGAGCACCCCCCGCACCCCCTGAAACGCGGACGATGAACGTAAACCTTCAGAGCATGTATCGTTTGAGTGAAAAGTGTCTCCTCCTGCTCTTCACCTGACTTAAGTTTTTACTCTGTAACAGATGCAACTTGAAATGTAGCGCAGAACAATACTTGTGAAGGAAAGTGCTTAAAGTGCTCATATTATGCTTTTTTCAGGTTCATAATTGTATCTAGAGGCTAATATCAGAATAGGTGTACATGGTTTAATTTTCAGAAAACACCATATTTATAGTGGATATTTATAGTGGAGCTGCAGCACATTGCTGCACTTTTCACCGTGTGTTGAGCTCTCTGTTTTAGCTACAGAGTGAGACATCTCCCATCTGTTCCATCTTTGTTGGGAGTCGCACATGCGCAGTAGCTAGGTAAGGACTACTAGCCAGTCAGAAGCAGAGTACGAGGGCGTGCCACGCTAGCAGCTAGGCGAGCATTATAACGTGTGTTACAAAGTGATGCACGTTCGTCACGGAAGTAAAAGCTGGACTACAACAGAGCTGTTTAGAGGTGTTTGTGAATTGTGTTTTCTGTTGGAGATGGTAAGTCTCTTTTGGGGTGGATTTTAAGACTTTCACTTTGGAAGCTTATTACATGCACAAAAAAGAAATATAACACAACAAAGGAAAGGGAAGCCAAAAAGCATAATATGAGCACTTTAGTACACAAAAACATGTCTTAGAAATGGTCAAACTTGGGGAAAAGAAGGCAAACTAATTTGGTGATGTTAGTTTTTTAGTAGGAAAATTGTCAGGCGTCCCAGATGCTGCTTCAGTTATCCTCCGTTTGTAACAAAGGATGAAATGAGCACTGTCCTAATGTCGGGTCGGTCCTTGAGCAGTTTAACACAATGTACACCGTGTAATAAATATTAAGGAGGCCGATTGGCGACGGTTCTAGCGTACAGAGATATAAATTTGCTCTGGGAAATTCTTCTGCGCAATTATCCCGAGATTCATGAAGTCTGTTTCCTACCAGGAGTTATACTCGCCATACCCCCATGTTGCACCATGTAATTGTTTAGAGTATTGAGAGTTGTGAAATATTACAGTACGAACACCCTAAATAAACAAGGCGCCCAATCGTTTTCTTCTGAATCTGTCGGGGGCTTTATAGCGCCAGGCCTCGAGTGCCTCTGGTCTTTTCCTGTGTGTAGCGTAATGTGTAAGAGCTCAGTGGGCCTGGCAGGAACAAGGCTATTTGGGAACTGTCAGTGTCCGCTCCATGCCAACCAGCCACAAGATTCCCCCCCTCACCCCCCCCTCCAGTCCTGTAAAACATCCCCTCTGGAACCCCAATGGCTGCCAGTTTCTCAGAAAGCCCACCACTGACCCCTTCAGGCCAGGACACTGTCATCCAGCCAAAGAGCCCAGCCCCCCCCCCCCCCCCCCCCCCCCCCCCCCCCCCCCCCAAACTCTAAGCCTGGGAAAGAAAGGCAGAGAGAAATAGAAAAAGGGCGAGGAAGGGGAGAGTGCTCAAGTTTGCATTTTTAATTGTATTGCCTCGTCTCTACTTTTTGCTCCAAGATTAAAAAGGCCACTTACTCCTCTCTTTGCCTTGGACTTTTTTTTTTTTTTTTTATGACAAGGATTCCCCCAGCATGTGTGCTCTCTAGACGCCACTACAGACGCCACAAGCCATGCAGCAGAGAGCCATGTGTCCTGACAGTTGACTTTGAATCAGCGTCGGCATAAAGTAAAATCTTGACAGCTTTGTTTTTTCCTGTGTATTTGTTTTCATTTTGAGAAGAGGTCGCACAAGGTTGCGTGAAAGACCCACTGCCCTCTTGGTTGTCGTCACGTATTTGTCCTCCCCTGCTTTTGTGTCCCCTCTCATTGCAACCAAACATGACCAATTGGCTCTGTCTCCCTGCCTCTGGGCCCTGAAGTGGAAATGTTATGATTTTTTTTCCACGATTGGACCAAATCAGGACAATCCAGCTGTGGTGTGGTCAAGAGAGGGAGTAAAAACAGAGAGACAGGAAGAGACAGGAAGAGACGTGATAGCGGAGGGATTGTCGGTTTAAAGTTGGACAGCTGTTGTATCATGAGTGTAAGAGGGATTTCCTGGATGGAGGTGTCCTAATGGCTCAGTGTTAATATGAATTCATAGACAACCCATTAGCGCCCTTCACTAACCCACCTCCTCTTCTTCACTTCCACCATAATGGCCCTGGCTCTGGCCCGCTAGTCTGCATGTTAGCGGATATAGCCTGGATTTATTCTGATGTTCCCAGGGATTACACCCTCAGTGAGCTGTGTATTATGAGTAGATTTAGGCCCATAACTCCTGAAGATAAGGAGGGATTGGGGCGATTGTTTAAACGGCATGTGTTAGCCATCATCGCCGGGACACAGGGCCGTGTGTGTGTGTGTGTGTGTGTGTGTGGGTGTGGGTGTGTATGCGAGAGAAAGATTCAGGAAAATCAACTGTTTGGAGCATCCATGTTCATTGAAATTCCAATCCGATTTCAGTCACAATAGGAACCACTATTCTGAAATGTGTTAAGTGAATTCAAATGAATGCTATATGTAACTGAAAAGCTTTTTGGATGATAAAAAGCTTTTGGTTGCAATAATCAAAAAGGGGGAAACTCCAACGATTATGCACAATCGCCAATACACAACATCGCTTTGGGAGAGTTTTGTCCCAACCACTTCATAAAAGAGAAATGATAACAAAATAATAGTGCAATAAAAAAAAATTATGTTTGTTTGTGTTTTGAAAAAAAATAAGAAAGATGAAAAACCAATGTGAATCAAATCTGTCTGAATCCATTCACATTCAGCTTCAAGAGGCACATAAAATATTTTCTATGATGATGAATTATACCACAAAACTAACAACCGTTTTGAGCCAGAAAACACAGCCAACCCAAAGCGAGACCATCCAGTCTTCCTTATGTCCCGTCGGGTCCCGGACATAAATCTGGAGCTCCGACACGCTGCTGCTGCTACACATGTGTGAGTTCTGTTATTGTGGTGGGGGAGCGCTGTGTGGCTGAGCAGCCCTGTAGTGAGGCTCTTTACAAGGCATCAGGGACAAGTGAGAGACCACACTGACCACAAAACACAGCTCCATAAACACTGTTAGAGAGCTTGACTTCAGCAAAGGACAGAGCCAAGGACTGGAGGCCTGTGGGATGACTTCAATGATGAAGTCACAGACTGACACAACAGAGCTTTTTACACTGCCTACGATGTTAATACCAAGGGTTGTATAGATGCTCAGAGTTAAAATTAGGAAGATTCCATGTCATTGGTGGGGAATTCAGACCTAATATGTTATGTGGACAGTATACTGTAGGTATAATGTACAGAATGTCCTAGGTAATCTGTTAAATGTGTTTATTGCATCTCCAATGTTCTCCAGCAATGACTGCAAAAAGTATATGCTGCTGCATATACTTTAAAGCTGCTCCAGGAAATTTTGCACTTTGGTTTTGACAATTTGAGGGATTAATTACCCAGAAACTACATGCTGTGATGTCAATAAGCTGCGTGTTGTTTTAAACCTCATTTCAATTCCGGTCAAAACAACCTGGAACGCGGGAATTCCAGCTGGCAGTGATTAAACTCTGCGTAAATTATGGAAAGTATGGAAAGTTCTGGATGACTGCCAGAAAGTGGGTATTGTTTTCTTTAGGGTGATTACCAATATATTGATTTGTGGTTGGTTGAAAATTGGTCCAAAACACTCGGGGACTCGATCAGTAGCTTTTTAAATGACTGAATTTGAAGTGGGGTTGTGCTCTACATTCAAGCGGTTTCACCATGTATGTTGAAAAAACAGGTTGTCCTCACACTGCCGTACTCATTCATAGATAAATGTATATCACTTTAATATTGCAACTTGTAAAAGTGTGGCTTGTTGTTATTGAGCATGATTGGTTGATAACATTTTAAGTTAATAATCTAAATCTGTGAAGTAGCTACATTGATCAAATACACGTGGCGGAGTAAAACGTACAATATTTCCCTCTGAAATATAGTGGAGTAGAAGTATAAAGTTACATAGAATGGAACTACTCAAGTAGAGTACCTCACAATTGCCCTTAGGTACAGTATTTGATAAGATGTACTTGGTTACATTCCACCACTGTTTCTACACTGAAAAAAATGTATAAACGCAACACTTTTGTTTTTGCTCCCTTTTTCATGAGCTAAACTCAATTATCTAAGACTTTTTCGATGTACACATAAGGCTTGTTTCCCTTAAATGTTTATTCACAAATCTGTCTAAACCTGTGTCTGTGAGCACTTTTCCTTTGCCGACATAATCCATCCACCTCACAGGTGTGGCATATCAAGATGCTGATTAGAAAGCATGATTACAGGTGTGCCTTCGGCTGGCCACAATTAAAGGCCACTCTAAAATGTGCAGTTCTACTTTATGGGGGGGGTCTGAAATATTTGAGAGAAATAAGCATTTCTGTGTACATAGAAAAAGTCTTGAAAAATGGGGGCAAAAACAAAAGTGTTGCATTTAGGATTTTGTTCAGTTTAATTACACAACTTCTCCAATGGAGCATTCAACACAGATCCAACTGCAAATAGATGAATTATTAGAAAGGGAGAAACCATTCATAACTGCAGATTTGATGGATTATTAGGATCTTTGTTCTAATAAATTCCTTTCTACTTGAGCAAAATGTCTTCCATGTACAGTAGCTAATCAGTAGGGTAGCTTTCTCTCTCTCCATCATTGCCAATCAATCAGTGTTGAAATGAAGCAGCGGTCCAGTGAGCTTTTCCCTTCAGTATTGTACCAAGCTGTCAATTTACAGACAGAAGTATGTCGTCTCTAAAATGTTCCAATAAATAAACATTACTGTGCAAGAGGACAGCTCTTTCTGTGTGTGTGTGTGTGCGTGTGTGCTCGTAAAGTGTGTGTTGCCAGATCTACAGCCTACATCCAGACAGCGACAGACAGACATTATGTAGCTGTGTCACACACAGAGAGAGGGAGAGAGGGAGCAGGGAGAGAACGAACATCTCTGCTTGTTATTCAGCTTATGGATTATGTTCTGTTTAAATGACATCTCTTCAGCTCTGCAAAAAACAACTTGAAAGCCCCCCTTTTTTTTTTTATTATCATGTAACATATTTCATCAAAGTTCTTCCAAAATTAAATGCGGTCACAATGAACATGCTCAGAGGCCTTGGCGAAATTGAGCTGGACGTGGACCAACGGACAGGAAGTCGACTAATCCTCTAGCCGGAGATCTTCTTGCTCTTGAAGTTGAAGTAGAAAAGTTGACAGATGGAAAAATGCCATTGTCGTCAAATTTTCTTTTAGCGTTTGTGACAATTGTTTGCTTTCAAATTTGCTTTTTTTCTCTCCCCTCTCGTATGAACACTCACAGAAATGCCCCAGACGGGTGTAATTGGTGTGTAGGGACGGTTGCCGCAAATCACTGTAATTACCAGAAATGACTTGTTTCATGAAAACAGTCACACGTGTCATTTTGTGTTTGAGTGCTGGGGTCAGATGTCTGTAGAACTTTGGGTTACAGCACTTTGCAACTCATTTTTCACACATTAAAGCTCATTGTTTTCAGACACGCCGCGGTTCCCGCTGAACTCTTCACACGCTGATGTGAAATGAACTTGTGAGTGTTTTTTGCTGCCGCGGAGCTGGTAGAAAGAGGGGTCAGGAGCTCCCTTTGATAATGATAATGCATAACCCACACGAGCGTACGGGTACACATAACAAGCAGGCGCGCGGAGGACAAGAAGCGTGCGAGCAGAAGCACTTGTCAACAGCGGCGTAAACACACACGAAACTCACTCATCGTTTCAGTTGTGCCCTTTGAAGTCCTCAAATATCATGAAGCATTTACAATCTAATTATGTGTGTTTCTGTTTTTTTCCACACTCTCTCTCTCTCTCTCTCTCTCTCTGTTGTCCCCCCTCCAATCCCAGCTGTGAATTGAGGGGGAGAAAGAAAGGAAAAAAGAACACATGAAATAGCGAAAGCATGAAGATGAGGCCACACGGAGAGAAACAAACATGGAGAGGAAGGCATGAAGGAAGACGAGGGAAGGCGGATGTGTGTTGACAGTTCACTCTTTGGGTCATTAAGAAAGAGATACCCCCTCGCTGGGAAGTTGATCTAGAAGCCGCAGGGGAGCTTGAACCAGGACCAGGACTCATCATCACCCAGACCTGTCCACCAAACCCCAGCAGGCGAGTTGGTTTACGGAGCCTCCGAATGCCCCTCGAAGCTCCACGAGGATGTCTGGGGGGTGTTTTGTCAGTGTTTACTATGTTCAGTTTGTGAATTAATGTGCAAAAAAAAAGAAAGCTGCCCCATGGCTATTGGGCCTCTCCGGCCATGTCTGACTTTTTGGTAAATAAATCTAAAAGCGTCTTCTCACCAAGAGCCATAAAGAAACATCAAATCAAAGACAAACTCTCACTCGGAGGGAACAAATTAGTAAAAGGCAATCTGGGGAACAAGCTGTAAGTGTTGTGTGTGTGTTAGGACAACTGCTCCTGTGTGTGAACGCGTGTGTCTGCTGTTGCTGCTCAAACAGTTTGAAGTGATACAGTTTTATCCGTGTGCGCCTGTATAACAAGAACATAATCTATAGGAGGGTGCAAGGTGTGTGTCTGTGTATGTAGGCGGGCGACGGCTTGTGCCTCGAGTTTATGTTTGTGTGTGTGTTTTTTTTTTTCTTTCTGTGAATCCAAAGAAGGGAAAGAAATACATTTGTGTGTGTGTGTGTGTGTGTGTTGGGGTGGATGATGTTTGTCGAATGTTTCCCCATTTCTGCACAGTGCTCGTTTCTTCCCTGTTTCCACCCTCCAAAAATCTCGGCGGTGGCAGCGGCGGTAGTGACATTTGGGAGCAATTTTTTAAGTGCGCCTGCAAAGGTTGTCAAGGGATTAATCTCATCTCACGCTGGGGCGCAGAAAAAAAACGCCTTCCTCCAAGAATTAAACACAATTTACCCATCAAGACAAGTCTTTCAGAATGGGAGACAAGCATAAATAATATCTCCTCGGTCCAGATTCGCTAATTTACAAGCTTAGCATCTCCAAATGTTATTAGAGGGAATGACGAGGTTACCAGAAGGCGCTGTAGGGAATGATTTGTTATCCGGGCAAGCAGCAGCTGCAGCAAAAGGCGCATGTTGGATTGCTGGGAAAGGGAGAGAGACATACCTGACACCCACTGTCTCACCCCTCCCTCCCCTCTCCTCCTTACTCCCCTGCCACTACAACACCCGGGACTGCACACACCTCAGGCTGGCAGATAGTGAACCTGGCATCTCTCAAGCTAATGTTCTTTTCCACTCCTCTCATTCTCATTTGCTTTCAGTCTCTTCTTTCTCCCTCTCTCTTATTGCCATTTACTTTCTCTGTTTTCCCTCGGTTTCTCTCCCTCTCTCCCTCTGTATCACTCTTTCTCTCCCACTTGCTCTTGAGGCTTCAAACATCAAATAGAACATTTGGGCAACCGTTGTTATCTTGGCAAGTGTTGAAGTAGCTCTCGTCTATGATAAAAAAAAAAAAAGAGGTAGAAGGAAGTTAGTTTTTTTATGTATTCAGCCGCTCTCAACATATCATTCAAAGCGAATACAGATGTCTCTATGCCTTGTCCAAAAATATGTTTTTTTCTCAAGATCTACATCGCCATCTTTGCTCTGTTGCCGTCAATCACGAGCCGCCTGAGTTCCCTGGCCAAGTTGAGCAGAATTTTCCTGTGATTAACTTTGTAAATAACCAGGTGCCTCCTGAATTTAGATGCTGCACCTTTTCTAAGCTGACAAGGAGCTAACACCCTCAATCTGACGTTGCCGTTGTGCGAGCGAGATGGATCGCTTGCTCTGTGTGCCTTTGTGCATGCATGTAGGTGTGCATGTATGAGTGTGTGTGTATAAGGGAGAGTATTTGGATCTGTGCTGGCTGTTTATCTTGCTGAAACAGGAGTCTCCCGTCACTCCAGCCCCTTTCTGATCCTGACAGATGAGTTCAACCCCAGCCTGCAGCCTCGGAGGGGAAGAGAAGAGGGGAGAGAGAGGAAAGGAGGAGGAGAGGGGAGTGGGGGGTAAGAGAAAGACACAGATGGAATATAGGAAACAGAAATAGGAGAAAAAGTGAGTGAAAGAAAGGAACACACATAGAGATGGAGAAAGAGAAGAAGACAGACAGAAAAGGGAGAGGACTGGAGGAGAAAAGAGAGGGCGCTTAGCTTCACCTGCCAGTCTCTGTTAGCAGGGATGAGCCAGAGTTCTCTGCTTCTGGAAGCTTAGTGTCAAAGGTGGGACTGCAGGGCTCTGTCTGACGTTTGTGTGTGTGTGTGTACTGTACATATGTGAGTGTGTGTGTGTGTGGGCATGTGTCGTTGTGCCCAGTAGGGGTTCCCCCGCATGTTCCCACTTTTCGCCTCTCCACCGCTCCTGCCATCACTCAGGGGTTGGGGTTTTGTGTGTGTGTGTGTGTGTGTGTGTTTGTGTACAGTGGTGTGGACGGGTAACATGACATCTCCTCAGACAACCAAAACAGAGGACCCTGATCTTTGCCAGACTAATTGGATGATACTTCCGTGTCTTGTTTTTGACAATCTTTTCATTTTTTTCAATTTTTAAAATTATTTTTCTCTATTATGTTGTGCAGAGAAATTTTTATTTTGGAGTTAAAATAGGTCTGAAATAACAATTGCTTCACCGTTGTTTGCAGACAAACTCAGCAAGAGGGAGTTTAAATCTGCTGTACTCTAGCTGTACCGTTTAGCTGAACCCACACATTTTCTACATTATGAAATACTATGTTCACATGATTAATATTTTAAACGAGAGCATCAGGGATTAGTAGTCTCTTTTTCCCAGTGTGGGTAGATCTTAGACTCATGCATCTACCTCATTCCACGAATATCCATGTGCCACATAACACAATATTTGGTCAACGATGATGTATTTGGTCAGATGTCACATATCTTTGTGACCAGTAGTGAAGTTAACTTGCCACATTATGTTTGTCATGTTGGTTACTGAGGAAAACAGTAAATATGGATGTTCTACATTATGCACATGTAAAATACATTCATTTCCTATTAATGTTCATTCCACAATTAAAGGTGTGACATGAAACTTTCACTTAATGAGGGTTTTTAACATTAATATGCGTTCCCCCAGCATGCCTATGATCCCCCAGTGGCTCGAAATTGTGATAGGTGTAAACCGAGCCCTGTGTATGCTGCTTTGCCTTTAAGAAAATAAAAAGCTCAGATGGGCCGATCTGGAATCTTGCCACTTCTTGTAAGGGGAAAGGTTACCTGCCCTTTTTCTGCTTTGCCCGCCCAGAGAATTTTGACCCGCCAATGGAAACGAAAGCTCTCGTCCTAAAAAGCTACAGACTCAGAAATGGCACATCCTAAGGAAAGCTAACGTCTATACAAAAGCATCCAAAGAGCACCATGTCATGGGACCTTGAAACAAAATTACTTGCATTTACTTTCTTGTAGAACTAAAAATGAGAATCTAAGTTTAATGATTTTATATATGTATATGTACAAAATCTGTCTGAAAAGTTCTGCAATGACCAATATTTTGGCTACATGGGGACAGATGGAAAGAAGCTGTGAGCACAACATTGACATACATTTTAAATTGATACGGCTACATTTTAAGCATACAGTTACCCATTCATACATCAAGCAGGTAACAAGCAAACTTAGCATTATTTGGATTCATGTAGCTGGCCACCTGATTTAAGTATGAATGTAAATTCAATGTTCACTCTCCTTGTAGCTCTGCTTTGGTCTCCACCAACTCAGATAAATGCGTTTATTGCATCTCCAATGTTCTCCAGCAATGACTGCAAAAAGATACATCTGACAAATTAGCAGCTAAATTCTGCACTGTGTTCACTAGTTAGTTGCTAACGTTGTCTGTCTGCCATTTGGTGCTGGGCAGGTTAGCGTACAGTGGGTTTATCAGGGATTTTATTTATTTATTTACTGCTAAGGAAAATTGGCATGTCCCACTCCTCTGTGTTAAGGCTAAGTTTTCCTTTTTCCAGTATTTTTCAGTTTTTAGTTTTTCTTGATTTATTGTGTCTCTTGTTCCAAGTGACTTTACTTCCTGCCCCTGTGTTTTCCCACCTGTTTGATGACCTGCCCCCGCCTGATTACCTCCACCTGTGTCTAATCACCCTCCCTCCCTTGTGTATTTAGTCTTTTTTCTCCCCTTATCTTTTGCAAGTTTGTTGTCTCTCCTTGTGGGAAGGAGTCCGGCCTGTTTTTAGTTTCAGTGTTTCAGTATTAGGATTTCCTTCTGCCTATTTTTGGACTCTGAGCTGTAAGTTTTCTTTTTTCTTTATGACTTCTCCATGGCGCCCTTCTTATCTCTACATCTGCATTTGGGTCCATACCTGCTCCGTTTTCTTTTTTCTTCTTCTGCTATATAATGTTGTAGTTCAAACTGCAAAGGGCACTGTGCTCTACCGTCTTATTGTTACACCTATATTCAATTCTAACTGTAACATTTAACCCACGTCAAGAAAATTTTAGCAAAACACTTACCGCCCCTCTCCTCCTTTTCAGCTTATTGCTTTGAGTGCATGATAGTACAGTAGGGCTGTAGTCAAGTCCCCCTTTGTGAGACCGACTCAAGATGGAGTCTAAGTCAAGGCCGAGTCCAAATGAGTGACGAGACAGAAAAAAAAGACCGAGACAGAAAAAAAAGAATCCTCTTCAAGACCACTTACGTACCTGTTCATAATTTATGTGATGCGAGGTACAGTATACATTTTCAATTTCAAATGATCCTTTTGCATTTTTATTGGTCATGATCAAAAAGCAACAACACTGTTGAAACAATATGGGCCATGTTATTCACTCTAAGTAGAGCAATTTCACTGAAGTCACCTTGAGTCCAAGTCCAGACTCGAGTACTACAGCACTATAATCCAGTAACTGCTCAGGTGAGTATATCAGCATTTGTATTCGCTCAGATATTCTGTGGTGGCTAGACATTAGGAGGATACACTTCCTAGAGAAAATCAACATTTGCTACAGGCTTAAAGTGAAGGAGACCAAAGTAGGATTTTGAAAGGTGAGGCCGCCCTTGCTATTGTTCATATAAAATCTTATTTACAGCTTTTAAGGATTCTACTGTAAAATAAAGCTCCTAAATCGTTATATTCTTGGGTTGTATCAAGTATTTTTCTGGAACCTGATGAGATATTTAATCCATTGTTACCATGATGTCTGTGTCCTTCACTTTCCGACTCCCCTCTTTCAAGTGCTCTCAACTTCCTGGTAAAGCTAAGCGTGCAACATGTTGAGTCAGCTGGTGGTTGTTACCAGAAAGCGGTTCACCTGTACTCAACGACAATGGTTCCTGAAATATCCAGCTGTCCTTCTATGCAAGTAAGCAGGCTTTAGCCTGATTAAAGGGCCTATTAGGCTCCAGCAAGGATAGAGTTTCTATTGCTTGTGATACAATTATTTTTTTTTTTAATTAGAATTTTTACTTCCTGCTGGAGCCCTATTATTGTTGCCTTTGTTATTTAGCCTATTATCCACCACCCCTTGACCTAATTTGCGGATAGCCCAGAACTAACAAATGGATCACTGTTGGAGGAAAAATAAGGCTGATTATTTATTGAATGAAGTTTCACTTCTGTAACAGAACTTTAAAGTTCCAATTTTGCTGTGGCTATTTTATTATGTGCACACCCGTTACTGGCTCAAAATGCAATAAAAAAAGTGCACGGTTTAATATGAAATTTGGCTTTTCCTGTACCCTTCTCTATCCTTTTCACCAATGTGTGTGTTGAAGCATTACACTGATTTTGGTTTTATACCTCTTCACATGCATGTAATTTATAATCATGCTGACACCTATAGTATATTCACATGATGCTGATCGTAAGTTGATGAGGATGATGATGACCTCAGAGGGTGTTAACTCTATATGTAGACGTGAAGGTGTGTGTACGGTTAGAGAAGGCAAACTAGTTTTTCAACCACATTTTGTGAGACAAACAATTTATCCTTTTATGTTTAAAACAAGTTTTATTTATGCCGCTGTTATGCAACAAATGAACTGATCATGACACTAAAGTGCACGTTGATTTACTGACCGCCCCTACAGTGTGTTTGGGTGGGTGGTCTTGTTTAAATATATTTGTGGGGTCCAACAGCATGGACTTGTGTAAACTTGTGGGGTTTCGACAGCTTTGTGGGGCCAAAAGGCTGGATCCCACAACTTTAAAGGGCTCTTGGTTTTAGGGTTAGAATTAGGTTAGGGTAAGGGGCTAGGGAATGCATTATGTCAATGACGGGTCCCCACAAAGACAATGCCACGTGTGTGTGTGACCGGACTAAACCCCACCACCTCCTCAACCCTCACCTGCCCCACTGACTGACATCTTGCCCTGCTGACAACCCTCCACTTCCCCCACCAGGTCTCCAAATCATTTCATACTGCTGCCGGTTCCCGCCCACGCAGGACTCTTCCTCGCTCGCTTCCCTCCGCCAAGTCACAGGGGGCCCCCACCGATGCCCAAGGCTCTACAGGGCACTATCTCCTTTGAACGCACACACACACACACACACACACACACACTCCGTGTCACTACCTCTGCAGTGCTGGGCCATCTGTAGAGGCTCGATGTGCTGGGGGCAAGCAAAGTCACCTTGCTGTTATGCAAATACTTTTACAACAGATTACATGGGCTACACATGTACACCTTCAATAAGCTACACAGTCCGCAACAATGTGTGACTTTGTGTGAAAGTAGGAGGCTTTTGCTACATGTGTGTAGGTGTGACAGTCTGTGTGTCTGAAGGGGATAGTGTAGCAGGAGAGAGCAGAGATCCAACCTGATTTCAGCCTTTCTATTGAACTGGTGTAATTGGGATCAGGACCGACATCATGGGACTCTTTCATCTCTTACCATTGCTTTACATTGCCGTTATCCCCTCTAACCCCCTCCATCCACACGCCTCTCCTGAATGGGGTGGAAGCTCGTTCTTTTTCAAAGCCGAACACCTCTCGCCTTGACTCAGCCGAGAGACCTTAAAGAATGTACCGTATGTGCAAGGGTAACATCTTCACCCCGCCTCGACCTGACCCAAAACGAGGAAACACAGTATGTCTTTGTGATGGCTTGTAAACAGCATTGGAAGTTTCTTTCACTCAACGATGCAGAGAGACCTTGACTTTGACCCCTTGTTGCATCTAGCATTGCAAAATGGAAGCTGTAAATGCAGAATAGTGTTTACTGAAAAGGATGCCGCAGAGAAAGATGTTGATTGTCAAATAGGCCACATTTTCTGAGAACACCCTTCCTGCAAATTGTTTGTTGGCATTCTCACATTTTGTTATTTTAGAGTGCTCGCTTTCTTGAAAAGTGCTGATTCTGCTATACAGACCTGTAAAAATGAGACCTTTCGGAGAGGCAGCTCTGTGATGCTGACCATCTAATCCACTTAGATACCCTGAGCCCGAGTTGCTTTCCTTCTTTTCTTCTCCCTTGTTTACCTTAAATGCCTCTCAAACTCAAACTTGTCTTAGTTTTTATGTTTTTCCCTATCTCCTCTCGGTTTCTTTTTCTCTCAGATCTGTGACAGGACTACAGGGTCACAGAGCGGAGGCTGTGAAAATCTCACCACACTTTTAATGACTTTAAATGAGATTCATAAAACATGCAGAAACTTAGAAAGGGAGAAAGAAACAGAGGGAGGGACTGAGAGCGAGAGACTGAGTGGAAGCAGCAACGCCCGCCACCAAGCTGACAGCGAGCAGGCTTGACATTTGGCCTCTCGTAATTAGTGAAGTGCCAAATTCAGTCCCACTAAATCTCAGCTCAAAATCATTATTCTCGACGGTGTTGACTCCGTAATGTCCGACCCGCTTAAGCCCTTCTCTGTGCTTTTTTTTGTTTCCCCCCCCCCCCCCCCCCCCCCCCCCCCCCCCCCCCCCTCCTTTCTCCCCGTAAATATCGCAGCCAAAATTATATTACAGTTTTGCGCTTGCCTCCCCCTTAATTGCTTGCCCTCCAAACACAATCTGCTTTGGCAATACATAAGATGGTATGTGAGTTAACAGCGACAGTGAGTTGGCAGCGAGGCAGCCGAGCGGCGGTCTGTGAAAAAAGGGAGCACTAAGACGAGGAGATAAAGTGTGGAGGAGAGCTGGAGAGGAGCTGATCACACACAGACAAGCTGGGGAGCAGCAGACAGATGCCATGAGAGCACGGCTGTCATCCGCACAGCCAGGATGGAGAAAAAAAGAGGCTGGGATGGAGAGACGGGAAGAAAAAAGAGAGACACAGAGAGTGGGAGAAGGAAAGCAAAGAGGAAAGGAAGGTAGGAAGCAGCAAAGGACACAACTGTAATAGAGGGAAAAAGTAAAGGGGAGGAGATCAGGTCTAAGTCAAAATAAGGATAAAGGAAAATAGAGACAAGAATGAACATAGAGGAGAAACGTTTAGAATTTTAAAATAAGGAAAAAGTACAGGAAAGAAGGCCTAAACATGGCTGAGGAAGTGTGTCAGATGAAATGTAATTTCTTCTCATTCTCTAATTAAAATTGTACTCTGAATGCTTATTAAAGGAAACTGTAAGCAGTATTTACATTGTGACATGCTGTTGGCTGCGTAAAGTACACTGACATTAAATAAATTACCATTCAACTTAAAAAGTTACAAATGCTAGAGCCCAAATATGAAATATGCAGTCAAAGTATGAATTACCGTGCATAGATTCCATTCTAGAAATGCAGAGAAAAGAAGCATGTATAATTAAAATCATAAGTAAATATTAGATACAGTACAGCTGCCATAGTGAAGAATGAGTTCCTGTACACTTATTTTACTTCTCAAACAGGGATTGCATAAACCCCTTCTCTGTGACAATAAGTAGAAAACAGGCACCGAAGACAGAAAATTATGAGTGATAAGTGTCATACTGTAGAAGAGTACGGAGTTTGAAGAAGAGGACATACCATATCACTACCAAATACGGTATCTGTGTTATGTTATAACAGTGATCATATTTTTTTCTTAACTGTAACTCTATGTTTATATTTATACACACACTGAACAAAATTATAAATGCCTCACCTAGTTTACATTTTTTAACTCAAAGATCTAAGACTTTTTTTATGTACAAAATGGCTTGTTTCTCTTATATGATTTGGGGTTCAATTTTCTGTCTCTATCTCTCTCTCTCTCTCGACTGCAGTTTGTTATAGTAACCAACTTGAGTGGGCAAATGCACACATTTGATGGCGTCTGGCACTTTGGAGCAGTGTTCTCTTCATGGATGAACCCTAACACTAATCCTAACACCAGATACTGACATGTTTTCATACCCCCCGCCACACACATTTTAGAGTGGCCTTTTAACGTGGTCAGCCTAAGGCACACCTGTGCAATAATCATGCTGTCTAATCCAAATCTTGATATGCCACACCTGTGAGGTAGATGGATTATCTCGGCAAAGGAGAATTGCTCACTAACACAGGTTTAGACAGATTTGTGAATAAACATTTGAGAGAAATAAGCCTTTTGTGGTTACAGAAAAAGTCTTCGAAGATCTTTGAGTTAAGCTCATGAAAAATGGGGACAAAAACAAAAGTGTTGCATTTATAATTTTGTTTACTATGCAGTACGTAGGAAGGTTAGTGAAGCTAGAGCTGTGCATGTGTTTCATTTACTACTCTATCTTTTTATTAGTTCGTCATTCAGCATCTGTTAAATCCAAAGCACCCAGTCAGTCATCTTTAAAATATAAATAAATAAAAAGTACCATGATTTGTTTTAATCTTTTGCAGTCAATCATTTTGTACAAAATATTATAAAAAAAAAGACGTCACCACAAGCTAATTCCCCCCCTAGCATGCACCCTTATTTTAAAACACACACACACACACACTCCATTGCCACAAGCTCCTTTTCCCCCCACTTTATGAGAAGTTTTAAACAAAGTTCCCTGCTTACACTTGGAGGCCTGTGTCTTGCAGAGAGAACCCATCACAAAGCGTCAGCTAATCTGGGAGATGGCAAAGAGGGGACATGCTTTTGACAGAGGCTTGCGTACTTCATAAGCCTGCCATTAACTCTAATCCTTATGGGTGACGAGCAGAGGAGGGGCAGCAGCAAGTGGGGAGGGAGGGACAAGACAGCCAGTAAATATCAATAACAAATAGGAGATGTGGCGGTATTAGCCCCTTACGCCCATTTCCACCACCACACCCTCATCACAGCCCAAATTGGCCCCCATGTCTTTATCCTTCATCTTGCAGGGATTGGGTTGAAGTTAATCTCTCCAGTCGTTATGACAGTCAATTAGCAGAGAAGAATATAGCTGCACTCGAGATGCTTGAAAGTGAATGCACGGGGGTTGTGTGTGTGTGTGTGTGTGTGTGTGTGTGTGTGTGTGTGTGTGTGTGTGTTGGTGAGTTTGGTATTGAGGGGTGTGTGTGTGTGTGTGGAAAGATGTTCCACAGTGACAACTATGTCTCTGTCCACCCCCCTGGAGAGCAGATGGGACATGAGCCTGCCAATGAGACAAGAAGAAAGGACGGTATGTGTGCAAGTGTATGTCAGTCATGCATATGAACACACACTTGTGTGTGTGTGTTTTCTGTGCAATTGTGTGTTAGCATAGTTCCACAGTTGTACAGAGTTGATATTTAACCTGTTACAATTCAACGCCCATGGACGTGCACATGGGTGCAAACAACACATGCATTATAGACGTCAACACCACATTCAGATTTCTTTTTTTTAAATATATCACTGTTGTTTAGTTTTCCACCTCTGACCAATCAAGTTGAGTTTTAATCATAAGGAATCGTGTTTCTGTTCACTGCAGATTATTTATCTTAATGCAGTGCTTTAAACTCATCTGTAATAACAGGAAAAAGTGTGTCTTGATCACTTTTTATATGAGTATAAATCCGAGACTTGAATTTATACAGTTTAGCTTCAGGGCAGCTGCGATTTCTTCTGTTCCCACACTTTAGAGGAATTATTATGATCAATAGCAGCAGAGTGAATGATCTAACAGCAACAGATGGGTGATTTTGGTGTCTGTGTTCTCATTATTTAGGAGGTAGGTTTGTCAACAGGGCCATGGCCTAAGAAGTTGATGTAGACATTTATACAAACCCTTTTATTTCAATATTTTTTTTAGATGCAGTGTATTTTATTCCTCTTTGAAATTGTTCTGTACAGTGGAGATATGAGAGCAAACAACAACTAGATTCAAGGCTGCAGCTTACGCTATTTTTCATGATCTTTTGATCTGCTGATTTTTTTCTTCTATTAATTATACAATGTAAGAAAACAGTGACAAATAGTTCCAGAGAACACCAAGGTGGCATCTTTTAAATGTCTTGTCTTAACTGGTCAACAGTTCAGAAGCAAAAGATGTTCAGTGTACAATAATAATTGACCACGAAAAGCAGCAAATGTTTACATTTTAGAAACTGAATTCAGAGGATGTTTGACATTTATTTAACCAATTATCAAAATACTTGCTGGTCAATTTTCTGTTAATCAAGTAGTCAAATGATTGATTGGGAAACAGTTAGAATAGAACTTAAAAACAGGAATTGAGTACTGTTGCATGTTGCTTAGTTGACATGAAAAATAAAATAAGACTTACTTGAAAGAAAGTAACATTGACAACCATTAACTTAAAATCTCATCTCAGTCTAATTGTAATATGTGTGTGTGTATATATGTGTGTATACACAGTATATATGTGTATATACTGTTTATGAATGCATATATATAATGTAGTGTGTGTGTGTGTGTGTGTGTGTATGTGTATATATATATATATATATAATGTATGTGTTTGTGCATGTACAGTATTTATGTGTGTATATGTATGTGTATCTATGTATGTAAGTACAGTATGAGTGCATATGTACAGAATATGTATTTATGTATACGGATGTGTTTGTATGTATTTGTGTGTGTGTGTGTGTGTGTGTGTGTGTATATATGTATATGTGTGTAAAAGCGCAATTGTAATTTGGTTTACCTTTTTTAAAAGATGCTGGTGAACAAACAGTTAGTGCTGGAGCTCGGCTCTGTCCTGGCCCCCAGGGAGAGGTTAGGGCAGCCACCCAGGTGCCCTGAACCAGACTGAGAGGCTAAACTAGGCCACAGGATGCCCCTTGTCTCTTGAATGCCTCTCCCAGGGCAGAGAGAATCCAGAGGCCAGCCCAGCATGGTCCAAAACTGAGCCAGAGTCAGCCCGGGGGACCGGGACAGTAGCCAAGAAAGTGTTCATATGGTAATGTAATCAACATCAAATCTAACTAGAACAGATTCTGTTTTTGTTTGTATATGTTTTTTAAAGTTATGAATGCCCATAAATCCTGCTTATACATATACATCCACATACACATTGCCATATACACACACATAAGAAGGTTTGCCCACACACACACACACACACACACACACACACAAGAATATGCACACAGGAGCAGCAGCAGCAGTAGCAGTGGGTGCACATCTGTTAGACTGGCTTAGTACAGTGAAACTGACTGTTGACAGCAAATGTTTTCACTGGAGCCCACATTGTGAGTTATTGTATATGGAGGCTGCTGTGCAGGGAACAGGACAAATTCATTTATGCTCTTACTTTCTTGCTGTCATTCTTTGTTTCTTTTGCAAACTCTTTCAGTCTCACTCGGGTTTTTCTTTCATCTGCTGCCCATCTGGGGAGCACTGGTCAGCAAGTTAAATCAATTATACCTCTAGCATTTGAAATAAATGCTTTGCCCAGGTATCTCTTGCACTCCTCCCCCAGCCCCCCCACACACACACACAATTTCCATTTCCAGAGTGGAAACTGCAGGTCGAGGCCACAAAACTCTGACAATTTCTCATCTGCCACCTTGGCGCCTCTAATATCAGAGTGAATGGTCGCAATGATAGGAAGGCATGTTTTTATGTACTTAAGATGTGGATTGCTGTGATTCAGTGATTGATTTGAAGCCCAGTGTTCTCTCCTGTGCGTCAGAGTATTGGTGTGTAGGAAGCAAATGAAAAATAACAGCATGTAGGGATTGAAACAAAATGATCTGACCCTTAACTTTCCAGTCTTTTTAAGCGTGTTTCCATTCAGAGGTGGTTTTCAATGTGTTGACATTCAATGACTCAGATGCAGCATTGTGGTTGTGTGTGTGTGTGTGTGTGTGTGTGTTGGGGGGGAGAGATACGTAGGTGTGGTTGTCGATGGGTGGGTGTGGATGCTTTATGCATGTTTGCATGTGCTAATCACCTGTAGGCTGCTGGTTGCAGGGTGTTTGTGTTGAGGGCACCAAACAGGCCTTTAAAGCGAGGTTGAGTGAGCAGCAGAGTCACAGTCACACACACACACACACACACACACACACACACGTAGCAGCCAAGTCCAAGCCAGAGCCGAGCCAAGACTCTGTGTTTAGAACAAGAAAAACACTTTGTTTACGCTTTAGGGCCCTTCATTGCTCAACCAGCGAAAGAGGGAAATCAACTCATCCCTGGTTCCCTAGCCACCGCCGCGTCGTCAACAGATGAAGTCAGCATCTCACACCCAACAGATGGGGCGCAGGGAACAGCAGCCTACTTTACCAAATGGACTTTTCTTTTCCCTGTTTCCCAATCTTTTAATCAATGCTCGTCATCTGCAAGATGGCGTCCGGAGCTGCAAGCTTCGAAGGGTTAGGAAGTTGCTGGTTGAAGCAAAAGTGTGATTTTTTTTTTATTTTTTTTTTTTGTTGTGGCAGTTGTCAGCACTCATCATCTAAACTGGGTGAAAAGATAAAATAAAAAATATACTACATCATTTATTGTTCAAAGGGAAATGTCTTTTCTTGGAAATAATCCTACAGGGCTCAGTGGAAGTGCATCTGTGGCAGGGGATGTTTTAATATCAGATGCTGCTTATTTGAAATTGTCTTGCTTTGGTGAGATCAGAGCTTCCAGATGATAAGGACACGCCCACCTAAACGCCCTCAATAGATAAACAAACAACTCTGGCTCCAGAGGAAATACACACACACACACACACACACACACATAAACACAATCTATTTATTTATTTTTTATCATTTATCCTTTAAGTCGTCTGGTTTTTTGTCCGTATAATTCCTTTATTCTTCACACCTAAATCAAGTGCCTCTGTGCGCAGCAGATAAATAGGAATTCCAAACTCCAATGGTTCATTTGTCATGGTGTGAATTCCAAGAGTGGAATCTAGAAATAGCTTGAGTGTTCAGCACGGTTGTTGCCTGGGGCTTGGTGGCATGTAGGAGGCTTTGGTGATATTTGCTTTTTGCATATTTTCTTCTAGGGGGCTTTTTTGGAAGGGAGATATGCACTTTTCCCATTGCAAACATTGCAAAAAAAACCTAAAAAAACACAGAGAAAAGATTTTATGTGTGTTCTCAGCTGCACGTTGTAGGAGGCTTTGCCCATTATTTTGGTATAACATTACAGTTTTAATTGAATTGAATGCAATTTATTCTTAAGAAAACTTTTAATTAAGTGCCATATGGACAGATTGTGGAGTAGTAGCCTCCATGATATTCCCTTGGGGACATTTGCTGCATAATTAAGAATATGAACTGTAATGACACAGTGAGATTTAATAGAAACTTGCAGTCTAAATAGGCAACGTTGGAAAGCCATTATTACCCAGCCAGAGAGGGCTTAGTAGGGTTCTCGAGGGACAGCAGGCTCCCCAGAGTGGAACCCTGGGAAGAGAAAACCCTAGAGGAACAAAAAGGGAAGTATGGAAGAAGGAAGTACAGCTCTTTCTCTACAGTGCTCCTGTCTTGAAATTGAAGAGAGTTCAGATTTTTGTGACATGAGATATGGCAGGCAGTGGTATCTATACATGGGCATTAGCTAAGGCTACAGTGAGGAAGCGGAAGCCTTCATAGCTTTCACCTTCTCAAAAGGTGAATTCAGACTAATTGTGAAACAAAGTTCTGCCTTGCCTTACTGATGTTGACTGCCGCTAGCTCGCAATGTGTACACGGATTGGCCTTTTGCTTGATTTCTGACCTCAAAATTTGTTTGTTTGTCTTAACCCTTGTATGGTATTTGGGTCAAATTGACCCATTTCAAATTTTTACAAGAGGAAAAATTGTACAAATTATCCTTTTTTTTTCTACCTGAAAATCAACGGCCTTATCTTAATTTCTGTGATAGGCATGTATTCCTGACTTAATTCAGAAAATTATTCTGGATATGATCACTTGTCTTTTTACCATAGCGGATTTTTAACATGAATTATAACATGAAAAATGACAAAATATATCCATTTTAAATTGTGTGCTAGTAGAGACTGATTGCATTCTCTAAACACATGTTATCTCAATTGTTTGAAATTGAGATAAAGACAATATTTGTTATATAGATTATGAAGTAAAATTTTATTTCAGAATTGTTTTTAAAACCCCAAATAAGTCATGGATCAATTTGACCAGAGGGATATGAGAGGGTCCCAAAAGGGAAGACAATACAAGGGTTAAGGCCAATTTCATTATTTTTGTCTATGTTTAATTTAAACTTAGTTTGTGCCCTCTTAAGCAAATGTGCATCTGATTGTATCCTATTGTGACTTTTCTTTATCATATACAATTTCCTTATTTGTAAAATTAGCCTGGCTCTCTTAGCCACTCTGAACTTTACAGCAAAACTGCGGTAAAGGTTGCTGCAAGCAGTTAACTTCCTGTTTTTCCTCAGTGATCAAATAAATTTGTAGATTTAAGAGTTTTTTTGTGTTTGGTGTTAAAACGACTTGTACAGCACTAAATGTATGAAAATGTCCAGTTTTCACTGTTTTTCATGGGACCATTTAGTGTGTTCTTAAATTTACTGGTGCTTTGTACACAATACTACGATACTTTAAGTGACGTAATTTTCGAGAGGCCGCCTTGCGGGCGGCTCTGTGACGCACACATACAGGGAGCAGATCAGACAGTAGAGCACATACAGGGAGCAGATCAGACAGGGAATACATACAGGGAGCAGATCAGACAGTAGAGCACATACAGGGAGCAGATCAGACAGCAGCATTGCACACAATATGCCAACGCTTAAGTGCAGCTTCACAGTTGAACTGCAAAAAACTTTCAATGTACCGTCCAGGTCGGGACAAGTGGGAGGTGGAGTGCACCTTGTTCAAAGCTAGCACGTATATTTCAGTGTCTAAAGGTGCTGGAGATCTCAAAGCTCACATGGACACCGAACAACCTCATCTTATTACATTGAAAAGAATTTTAAAAATACTTAGTTGAAGGTGGATTTGGAAGCTGATACAGAATAGGTCAAATTTAGAACATTATTTCATATTTATTTCTTTATTTATTTTATTTGAAAAGAGCTATCATTTTGTTACAGGTTGTTACACATTTTATTTTATTACATGAGTTATTTCTATACCACTGAGGCATAATAAAGCATGTTCAATAAACTCTGGAAAGTCTGTCTGAAGTTGTGTTTTGAGGCCAGGCCGAGTGTCCTTTTTTTTTGGAAAGCAAAATTTGCTCAACCTATATGAAGTGAAACTGTTAAAGGAGATTTTCGCTCACTTTTAACATGTCTCCTCTGTTTCTTGTAAATTTGGAGTGCTGTCAGTAGCAAGAAAAAAGAAAACAATCGCGGTTCCCTACACTGTTATCCTTCTGCTAGAATTAACACCCAAACAGGGCACGTTGTGTGTGTTTTTAGCCTCTTAACATTTTCAAATGTCATTAAAAGTGCCTACCCATGTGAAGTGATTCCTTCTGAGGGAACACAGTGAATCTAACTGCTGGAGATGTGAAAGAAATGCATGAAAGTTGTGCTGATTGAGCTCTGTTTAGTTCCGGTGTTGAGACAGCAGTTAGAGAGCTTAGGGACTGTCTACAAACTACAACACCAAAAAGAGATCAAACTAAAATAGGAATTAAGTTAATGGTTAAATACGGTAGTGTCTCCAAACTTGCCTCAATTATAACTTGTCTCCTGCTAGTTGTACTACAGCACTTACGTAAAAAATAAATAAGCATAAGCTTAGTTTTGAAAATATTTTTGTTGTTCAGGCAGCCATTTTGTAATTCTATGAGAATTTTTTTTTTTTTTTAATGGTCCACAATTGTTTTACCACTCTTTTTTTTTCACACAACTTCCACAGCTACTTTGGACAGTTGGAAGGAAACTTGCATGTCCACAATGTGCTGAACTCATCAGTGTTTTGTGGACATCTCTGTTGTGGAGCAATAATAACAGCTAGAGAAGAATACAGCAGGATGAACCTGAGGGAGTCAAGGTAAACTATTTGCTGGGAAAAAGACACAGCAAAAAAGAGAATTCCTCTGTTGTTCATGCTCAGTGAGCAAACAAAACCAAAAAAGGGAACAAGTAAAGCAAAGATGTAAAAAGCCCGCTGTACCAAAGAATTTGGATTTTTAAGCGTGTTTCCATTCAGAGGGGGTTTTCAATGCATTGACATTCAATGTCATGATTACTCAGGTGTGTGTGTGTGTGTGTGTGTGTGTGTGGAGAGAAAGGGGGTGTTGAGAGAGCTGAGGAGAGGGTACATACGGAGGCCAGATAACAAGAAAAGTAAAAAGGAGAGACAAATGAAAGGAAGGAAAGACACAGTTACCCGCCTGCAGAACAGAACAAACTCATTTACAGAGCAGTGCCAGACTTGAAAACAATTATCTGCCATCTTCATTGCCTTTGTAGAAGAGTAGCCCGTTTTGTGGTGCTCTTTGTTTTTCTCAAGGACATATTCATTATTTCAGATGAGACCCATTTGAGTCTAAATAAAGACTTTCTCTCTTCTGTCAGATTCACTTGTGCTGTAATGTTGCATCTGAGGGGATGTGAAAACACGTTTGAAAAGGAGTCTGATGAAAGCACTTCGATACCACTAATGCATGTTCATCAAGTTCAAATCTTTCTCTTTTATTTCCACCTTTTGTTTTCACATTTGAGTCCAGGTGCTAATATTTTTGGTTTTTGTGTGTTTGCACGGTGCACAAGTTCTCTTGATAAACGGCATGTCCAAGCAGTGGGTTACATCTTTTCCTTTTTTGCGCACTGCCCACGACAATGGTCTTCTATCCAAACGGGCCTTTTGAAAGCAGACCGCATCTTCTCCTGCGCATGCACGGAAAAGAAAAGAGTTGGCACTAATCACATCCAGACAAAAGGAGACACCTCTGACAAACGGTTAACAAGGAGCCAGAAGTATTTTATGACTCACAGGGAACACACACACACACACACACACAAACACAACAATGCACAGAAAAAGTGTTGTCCCTCACCACAAGAGAAATTTTAACACTGCAAGAAACAATTTGTGTTTGCAACCTCCATGTTACCTTTTTAGCTGACGACGCCAAACAAAGATGGAATCAAGCTGAAGTGCCGTGAAAAAATAACCGAGCGTGTTTGCGAGATTGCATCTTACCTGCTTGGGAGGTTGTCTCGTCTCCACTGAAAGACCTCTATGTGTGGAAATGAAAGAGAAGGGTACGGAGACAAACAAACAAACATACACATGCAAACACAACACACTTCAAATGGCCTTTGAGAGTGCTGCATTCCACATTTAATTGAAAGCGAAAAAAATCCAGCATACAGCACCCTCCAAAGTAAACTTCTCCAAGTGGCCAGCCAGCCAATCACGCGGGGAGGCCAGGTCCCGGGGGCCCCGCCCTCCAGAAATAGACACAGATAACCGATTGTTGGAGCTCAAACAGTGGTCACACACACGGATGACCTCACACACAAAAACACATTCAGAGTAAAAGTATTAGTTCTGAAAACCGCTGCAAAACGTGGATCTGAGTGAGCAGCAGGTACTGCGAGTGTTTTCACGGCTATTCAGTCCCACAAGTTGTACATGCAATAAGAAACTAATTGATCAGAGATAACAGCAGAGCAGAGGAAGATGGTAAAAAAAAATCAAGGTATCCTTTTTAACTAGTTTAACAAATGTATATTCTAATTTACAATTCTGGAATTTCTCCCTTCCCACTCACACTTTGATTATGCGAGGGAGAAAATATTTACTTGTGTTCTTTAGTTAACACGTATTAATGTGACGTTTGCACCGTAGCAACCTCTGTCAGGATGAGGACAACAAGCTGAAAAATAAAGAGAGGGAAAGTTTATTTTTGACTGGAATTGTATTAAATATATGTATAGAATTATCTAAATGTCAATAATCCGTTTGACTTTTCCACAGCGCCAAAAAGACCAAATTAACTAGATGTTGCTGGCCCAGTTATTCTCCCATATTTCATCATTTAGGGCTTTTTTTTTCCACACAGTTTTTTTTTTTTAAACTCTCACGCTCTGAAATAAATAAATGTTTCTGAATCCAATCTGGATTAAAACATTATAATTGTGAGCATTTATCTCTTAAAATCCACAGCTGATTTTTTTAAGAGGATGTGAGTACTAGTTTTTATTTAACGCAAACACACACAGGGGGGACATCTGTGCTGAATGCTGACCAAATCCGCGTCGACTTTACTCACAATACAATTTTGTTGGAAGTGTTAGAATTTGTTTCAAGTTGATGGCACAGCCTCCATTTTGAGTTGACTTTGATAGCATTCTGCAAACAGTGAAATGTCTGGATAAGTGTTGCGTTTAGGCCAGCCATCTGTACCATCTCCAACTCCAGAGCAGTTACATGCAGAGCACCCTCGAATTAGAAGGGGGAGAGAAGGGGCGGCGTTTTAAATGGTTCACTGCTGGCATCTACTGGAGAAAGAGAGAAACCCAGGCGCAGAGACAGCTTGGCGGACCCTCACTGTAGATGATTAACTCCACAGAGGAGGCATCAACTCTGAATCCAGCATCATGCACACACCATGAACAACATACATTATGAGGTTCGGAAAAAAAGGAGAAGCAAGACAAAGAACTTAATCATCAAAAGGTTTTGCCAAAACTGGCAGATTTCCTAATAAGGACTAGTTTCAGCCACGAAAAAATGAATGAAAAATAAGTGCGAGGTGATATCTCCTGCAGGGTGTAATATACCTTAAATTTGGGTTGTCGTTTCAGCACAAGTTCTGCACTATCCATATTCAACACTTAGATGCTTAAAATAGATGTCCTTATATTTATTTACACCCTGTCTCTCAATCTGTACATCAATTTCTCGATAAGGATTTAATAAACAGAAGCATTAAAGCATACATTCGTTGAAGTAGAAAGTGTTGTTCTCAGATGAAAGTGTTTTTAATTACAGCTCTAGTTACAAGTTAGAAGTCAATATATAAGTGTGTGCACAAATCACTTGTATTGGTCACTCATCCATTTAAATATATTAGTCATATGATGATCATATTTTACTTTTTTTTATGACGGAATGCTGGGATGATGAGTAGACATTGAACAAGAAGCAAAAATGGAAAATTGAAAGAAATTTCAAGGTAAAAAACAGCAACAATATTTGTATCTGCCCATGAAAGGAATTACATGTTTTCATTGGTGCAATATAGTCTCTCAAACTCCAAATGGGTAACACGTAATGCAGGAAGATTTTCTTTCGGGGAAAAAATAAAATAAAAACTGCTGTAATTGTTTCTTTCTCAAGTCCGAGGCTTACAGCATGAGTTAATAGTGTAGTTAAAATGGTGTGAAAAACATAAAGAGAGTAAATAACGACATGCACATGATCATATCAGACCTAAAGTTATAGCCTGTGTTGCTACCAAAAGACTGCTGAGGAATTTGTTGATTAATGTGTCACCAAGTTAGGTGAAAATACAAACTTAAAGATAACTTAATAATAATAAAAATGTCATTGTTCCACTTGTATGTATGTTAGTATTTGTGTATGTCTATGTGTCACTCCTGACAAACAACAAAAGCTTGTGGGGAGGGCGGCGATGAAAAATATTTCCTGTGTGAAGAAATGTGATTACGGTGATTTGAGTTTATTGGCAGAACAAAATTCTCATCTAATTCTTGTAATTGTTGCCTCGTAATATGGTGCATTCACCTCAGCAAATGCATTCAGCTCCAGTCTGTTTAGGACGCTGTGGATTGAGTTAGAGAGTTCATCCATTACAATCAGGAACAAAGCGCTCCCCTATCTGTTTCAGACATTACTCCCTTTATGATGCTGAGTATCGCTCTGAGGTTTTTTAGAGAATTCAGTCAAACAATGTATCGCTTTGAGATATAGCTAGAGCTCCACAATAAGATCCTGTGTTGTTGATCATTTTGAAAGGGAGGGAGGGAGAGGAGAGAAGGAGGGTGGTGGTGGGATGGGGGGGGGGGGGGGGGGGGGGGGGGGGGGGGGGGGGGGGGGGGGGGGGGGGGGGGGGGGGGGGGGGGGGGGCTGACTGAGACATAGACACACTCCAGACAAAAGGGATTGTCTTGATTATTTGTCCGTCAGTGATGTCAGGAGCATATAATGAACAACGATGGCTCGGAGGATAACAGTGATTGAGATTAGGCCCTGCTGAGAAAGAGAAAGGAAAAACAGAAAGGGAGAAAAGAAAGGAGAGAGCGAGGGAAGCAGAGTGAAGAGTAGAGAACAGGGATGTGACGAGACTAGAAGAACGCTCTGTGATAACAGCCAGCCGACAGCCTGTTTGATCCAGAGGGATGTAAGGCGGTTGAAGCTGACAATCCCTTTGTAATGATAACACATGTTTTTCATTGTGCGCTGATCCTCCCTCTCCTATTGTATTATGGGCAGCAGACGGCAGCTACCTTAAGGCCCAGCCCAGCGTGGTTATGAGCAGCTGTCGGCAGTGTGGGAAGTGCTGATAATCTGCTTCAGTATCTTTAGCCCCTCGCTTAGCTCTTTGATCCTCTCCCATTATGGCCCCTTCCCATTTCAACCATCGAGGCAGCTTGGCAGCTGTGCTGGAATGTTGGGCAAGAAAGAGAGGGAGAAATAGACAATGCTCCCATCAGAGGCTCATCTACTAACAGATGTTTCTTACTTTTTTTTTCCACGTCTCTCTCTCTCTCTCTCTCTCTCTCTCTCTCTGAGCTTTTACACCTGTCACGGCTAGTCAGAAAGAGACACAGGCCAGATGGAAATCTACCGCAAAACCCTTCAAATGTTCTCCGTCATTCTAATCAGAATTTTGATTCCTTCGAGTCTCTGTGGTTAAGATCACCTCAACTCACAGTTTAAATCCCAATCCCCTCCCTTTCTACTTTTTTGAACAGTTCAAAATTGTAATTTCCCCATGGGGGATCAATAATGAGAATACATTATAAATGAATTATTATTATAAAGATATGCAAGGCAGGTGGATAACATTGAGAAACTTATTTGGGGGCATCAGTGGTGCAAAGTACATTCATAGTAGGATGCAACGAGTGGACAAGGCAAGCAACGTCATTTTTGGTAATACTGTTGTCAGAGGGGAGCAGCATGCTTGCTGTACTGTTAAGACATGGGGGGGGGGGGATTTAGAGTAGTGATTTACAGTGTGGGTGGGCATGGTAGAGACTGGTCTCACTCATGACTTTTCACATCACCTCTTGACTCTTGACCGACAAAAGTCATAATTTCTCTGTTGAGGAAGTCCAGAATTGCCACAAGCGTGTTAACATGTTGCTGTTATTGTTAAGAAAGTGTCCTGTCTGTCCTTTCGGGGAATCTTAATTTTTACATTTTAGGCCTTTTGAGGAACTCAGGAACTTTATCTGTGTTTCCACGGGAGGAACCAGGGTCTAAGTTCTGTTCTCAAGCCACAGTTCTTCATACCACCCAAAAGTCCCGGCTCAGGGGGGGATGGGTGGTATTTTCTGATTTTCCTGAACTTTTAGGGAAGGACTTGCACCGCTGAACAACTTAGATTTTTAGAAACCCAGAATATGCTGATTTGCTTTGTAGCTTGTGTTGTGATCAAGAACAGATTTTAAGTGACAGCTTCACACCCCTCACACTCGCCTTTCTCCTTTGGATAATGGAAGCTGAGGAGCCCCCTTCATGTGTTGCTCTATGGCACATGAAGCCAAAAAAGTTCAACTTCTGCATACTCTAAACTATAGTGCACATAGAGCCGGCTGCTTCCGATGAAGTGCTCCGCTAACTTGGGATAATATGATTTAATTGTGCGGCTCTTCTAGACTTTCCAAAAGTGATTGAACTGAAAGAATCAAATTTTGACATGAAAGTAGAGTCATTTTGCCTGGGTTGTGACGCTAAAAAAATGTACTGATTAAAAAATGATTTACAGACATCTCTGTTGCCATGCAAGTCTATGGGAAAAAGATCTTTTTGGGCCCCACGGCATCATGTGAAGGACACGAAGGGTGTAATTCCATTGTTTTGCTGCTAAGTCAATTTGTTCGATACACTTCCTGGGGGCCTTATTTAGATCGGGGAAAATCTAGCCCTTCTCTGTATCAATGTCCTGTATTTTCAGTTGTTCTGCATTGTTTTTAGTGCTGTGGTGAAGCCAAAGACAGTAAAGTTTCCAACCAACTTACACAATCAGCGCTAAAGAAGCCTATAAGTTCTTGGAAATAAAAGTTCCTGGGACTTTTGGTTAAAAACAAGACCTGTTTTCAAGTCAAAGATACAGTATAACCCACTGTTTTTTTCAATCAAGCCAAAATGTGGAAAACTGGCAAATGGAAATTTCTCCCACCTCAACTGTTTTGTAGATGCTTTCCAGAATCTTCTTTCCTGCCAGGAACATAAATATTCAACCCGGTGCATTTTTGTTACTTCAAACAAAGATGGCAACCATAGGTTTTATTGTTGTTGTGACAAGAGTTTTCATCAACAGTTATCTTGTATTCTATGTCGTGTTTGTGAATACTACAGTTTTCATGTTAAGGGCAGCAAAAACATTGACAAGTGGATGAAGTAGGGCACAAACGGTCAAGGAAAACCTAATGTTGAAATATTAAACGGCCATCTTACACTACTCCTGTATTGCGTCTTTAAATATTCACATTCTACTGTGCCTCTCCTGTCACTTAAATGCAGTTAAGTTCACTAAAAGTCATCAAAACATTCAAAACAAGAAAGGAAAGGTAAGAAAAGAATGTTCCCACCTTTTGCTGCGGTGAAATGGTAGACAAAGGATCCAAGCTAATAGGCTAATTATGACTAAGACACAAACCGGGTGTGAGACAAATGACAGTCTTTTAACAGCTTTGACTGTTTGAGCAAAACAGTAAGTAGTAGCCTATAATGTGTGTCTGTGTGTGTGTCATCGTGTGTGTCACTTGGGGTTGCAAGCGAACCACAGCGATCGGAGAGGCGCAGCACACAATTAACAGAAACAGAAATATCTCGCTGTGCATAAGCAAGCCATGAATCAGGTATAAATAGAGCGAAGGAGCCCTTTGTGATTAACGAGGTGAGACTCGCTACTAATTACTGTTTCCCTCTCCTCTGGTAATTAGGATGGCATGTTGAATGGGGATGAACAGGACTGCCCTGACCTCACCCCCATAACCACACACACACACACACACACACACACACACACACACACACACACACACACACACACACACACTCTCTCTGCTCTTCTGTTTGATTGTAGTGGGATGTTCCTGTCTCTTTCCCTTGCTTGTGTTATGAGCATTTGTATTAAGAAGTCCAAGGTGAGACACAATTTTGACATAAAATTGTCCCAGGGCACCCTCAGCCACCCCATAGACACTGCCCTGATTATACAATGTACCTTTTTTAAAGTTGCAGTAAAATATAGCATTTTTCTATTATTGTTATTATTATTATTATTATTATTATTATTATTATTAGTAGTAGTAGTAGTAGTAGTAGTAGTAGTAGTAGTATTAAAGATTGTCTTGAGGTGACACAAACAAAACATTTCCAATAAGAAACACCACAACCTTGCTGCCCATGAGTACATCTTTGCAGGTTTGGTTGTTCATGTATAACTTTTTAGCTCAACTTTTAAGTTAAGTGTCAACCAGGGAAACTCAAATTATTCAAATACTGTGCCCCGATTCTGCAAATGGAAAACAAATCAAGTTTTTGTAATATTTAACAAGTTATTGGAAGCTGATGAAAGTTCATAATCAGTTGATGTTTGGTGTCTGGAAGCCACAAATCCACTTTTGTTTTGGACCAGTAGAACAATGGACTGTAACTAATAAGTAACTGCAGTCTATTCAATAAAGATCAAATGATCAACAAAATACAATTTGGGTGTTTGGCTTTAGCTTTTTAAGTAAAGCTACCATAACATGAATACCTTGGTGGTGGGTGAGACCATGTCAGGAATTTCAAGTCATCTTAAGCCAATTTAGCTAAATTATTTGGATGTGTGAATCTGCATTATAGCCTGAGAGATTTTTTTAGGCCAATGCCGTATTTGATATTTAAAATTCTCCAATGATATATTGGCAGAGTTTATTTACACAACCTCAGCACATTTTTGTTTGCTATACAATTGCTACTAAGGACTCTTTAATGGCTTTACTTTAATGTTTCTAAATCCCAAGAAAATTTGAGGAAGAAATCAGACGCTCTTCATTAAGAGATGGAGATTGAGATAGTTCTGCCTGAAAAGAAATGGGAGCAATACGATTTTTCCGCCTGCCTGCAATGTTTGTTTTCCAACTCCACTGAGACTTTGCCTTATGAGTTTGGTGGAATGACAACTGCGATGGATGTGCATCACAGCTGTGTCGGCATTTCTCCCAGGCCGTCAGCCTGTGACTACCAACACTGCTCCTTGTCACACACACACTCTGAGCTTTGGTGATGTACAAGTGTAATCCATTACTACACACTTACACCAATTGTCTTTCAGTTTGGAGTGGCTGCTTTGACCTTTTTATGGGAAATGAAAATAAGTGGAGGCACAGAACAGCCAATATTGGATTCTGTTGTTAATTAATGTGTGTATTATCCGGGTGGATAAAGCCGGGGGGAGGAAGTTAATTGAATTACAGTCAGCGAGTTGGATAATGCACTGTTGTAATTGTTGGACTGTATAAGACAGTGCTCACATTAGGGAGACGAAAGGCAGGCCTGATTTGCTTCCAGAGAATGGTAAGAAATTACTTGTTTGGTTTAGGGGCGGGAGGCATGAATGAGTTTCTAATTTAACCCTTGGGATAGCAAACTGTAAACATTACTTATTTACTTACAGCACTTTTGCAGCACATGGACAAACAAACCCATTACACTATCTCATTTGATAGCAGATTTCACTGACTAATAAGCCTAATAAATAATGTTTTATCTGACATCAGGCTTGAGCGCCCCCAGACCTCACCCAGTCATTCCTTGTTGCCTTTTATTAGACACATATTTATCACATCCAGACTGTACAATCAAATGTTGTCCTGCACAAAGGAAATACTGGCCCAGGGCGCAATGTCACGTAGCAATCTAAGCCTATTTCAATGGGATTGTTTTTTTTTCAGTAAATTTAGTATTTTCCTGTGTGCTTTAAATGGAGAGGTTTAATACAGTGCACATTAATGAGCTGCCTTCATTTTAAATAATGAAAACTGTTAATAAGCATTCATATTTCAAATAAGACCAGCCAGTTTTGGGATGTACTGCCATCTTGTGATCATCTCTGATACAAACTCAACTAATACATGTCTCTTACTGGACATGCTTGGCATACCAAAGACACCTTCAAAAAGCCTAAATTATTCAAATTATTTATCAAAGCTCATTCAAAATTTAATTTTTATTGTTAAATTTTAAAATTTTAAAACAAAAGAACAATCTTTTAAATCACTTTTTTCAATATAATACACTTTGGCTTTTTTTATCTTTTTTTGACCTATTGTAACATGACTTTTCATCACTTTTATCGACATACTATACTATGGCTATTTTATCACCATGCTATAGCTTTTGTCCATAAATTATACAATAGCTTTTTAATCACTTTTTTCAACATACTATACTATGGCTGTTTTATTCTTTGAAGAAAACAACTATACAATGGATATTTTATCTTTTTTTAACATACTATACTATAGCTTTTATTATCACATTTTTCACGTACTATTGACATACTATACTATGGCCTTTCATCACTTTTTTCAACATGCTATACCATGGCTTTTTCTATCTGTCTTTTTTACACATATTATGATATTACTTTTTTAATCACGTTTTTTTACATACTATACTATGGCTTTTTCACAACATACTATACTATTGCCTTTTATCATTTTTTCAACATACAGTAGTTTGGCGTTTTTATGTTTTTTTCAACATACTATGCTAAAGGTTTTTTAATCTTTCTTTCCCAACATATTATACTATGGCTTTTTTTTCACATACTATAATATGGCTTTTCATCATTTTTTCTTTTTTACATGCTATACTATGGCTTGTTAACATTTTTCTATTTCTATTTACTACAGCTGTTCTATCACTTTTGTTGACATACTATACTTTGTCTTTTTATCATTTTTTAAACATACTATTCTATGGCTATTTTATCTTTTTTTACATACTATACTATGGCTTGTTAACACTTTTTTCGGCATACTATACGTACTATGGCTGTTCTATCACTTTTGTTGACGTGCTATACTGTGGCTTTTTTATCTTTTTTTTTTAACATACTATACTATGGCCTTTCATCACTTTTATCTACATATTATCCTATGGATTTTTTATCTTTTTTTTTACATACTGCACGGTCTTTTTTCCACGTAATATAATACGACTTTTTTAATCACTTTTGTTGGCATACAATGGCTTTTTGTCAACATACTATGCTATGGCCATTTCATCATTTTTTCGAAATACTATACTATGGCATTTATTTTTCCTTTTTTCAAACTACTATAATAATACTTTTTACCACTTTTTTTGGCATACTATACTGTGACTTTTAGCGACATACCATGCTATAGTTTCTTCATTACTTTTTTTAACATACTAAAATATAACTTTTAATGGCTTTTTTATTCTTTTTTTCAACAAACTATAATATGACTTTATATCACTTTTTTCCGACATACTATGCAATGGCTTTTTATCTTTTTTCAACATGCTAAAAAAAATACTTTGGATCACTTATTTGGCATACTATACCATGACTTTTTTTTTTATTGTTTTATTTATTTAACATTCATTGCACCAGAAAGTCCCTTGAGATTTAAATCTCTTTTCCGAGGGAGACCTGGCCAAGACGGCACACCAGTTACAAATTAAACGATATAGTCAACACAGCATAGTCAACCAATCAATCAAGCATCACACATAGAGGAAAGGAGCAGGTCACATGTGGACTTTTAGCGGCAGACTATACTACGGCTTTCTTATTCCTCTTTTCAACATACTATAATATGACTTTTTATCACTTTTTTTGACATACTATACAATAGCTTTTTTACAACAAACTACGCTACTGCTTTTTCATAATTTTTTCAACATACAATACTGTGGTCATTTTTATTTTTTATTTTACATACTGTACTTTGCTTTCTCATTATTTTTTTAGCATATATACTATGGCTTTTTTATGACATACTATACTATGGCTTCTTTATTCTTTTTTTAACATACTAAAATATAACTTTTTATCACTTTTTTTGACATACTATACTATGGCTTTTTTATCTTTTTTTGGGCCTACTGTACTATGGCTTTTTTTCAACATGCTATACTATGTCCATTTTATCATTATTTTAGACATTTTTCAACAGGGTGGTGATGGTGAAGTGGTTGTGACACATGCTATACTGTTGCTTTTTTATCCCTTTTTCAACATAATATAATAAGACTTTTTATCACTTTTTTTGGCATACTATACTATGACTTTTAGCGACAGACTATACTATGACTTCTTTATTCCTTTGTTTCAACATACTATAATATCCCTTTTTAGCACTTTTCTTTTACATACTATACTATGGCTTTTTTTTGAAAAGTTTGACATTCTAGACCATGGCTTTTTTATAAAAAAATGTCAGCCTACTATGCTATGGCTTTTGTATGACGTACCATACTATGGCTATTTTATCTTTTTTTTACATACTACACTATGGCTTTTTATCACTTTTTTCAACATACTCTACTATGTTTTATTATTTTTTTCAGCACACTATAATATGGCTTTTGTAATCACTTTTTCGGCATATTATACTACGGCTTTTTTATCTTTTTTTTGGCACACTTAACTATGATTTTTTTTTTAAGTTTGACATACTATACTATGGCTTTTTATCATTTTTTTCAGCCTACTATAATGTGGCTTTTGTATGACATACTATACTATGGTTACTTTATCTTTTTTGACATGCTGTACTATGGCTTTTTTTTTTAAAGTTCAACATGCTATATACTATGGCCGTTTTATAATTTTATTTCAAAACACTATACTATGGCTATCTTTTTTCAACATACTATAATAATACTTTTTATCAATTATTTTGGCATGCTATACTATGACTTTTAGCGACATACTATACCATGGCTTCTTTATTCCTTTTTTCAACATACTGTAATGTAAATTTTTAACACTTTTTTTTTACAGACTATACTACGGCTTTTTTTTCTTCATTTTTTGACATATTATACTATGGCGTTGTTGTTTTTTATTCAACGTACTATACTATGGCTTTTTTATCATTTTTTTCAGCCTACTATACTATGGCTTTTTTATGACATACTATACTATGGCTATTTCATCTTTTTTAGACATACTATACTCTGGCTTTTTTTTTAAGTTTGACATACTATACTATGACTTTTTTATCATTTCTTTTCAGCCTACTATACTATGGCTATTTTATCTTTTTTTTAACATACTATACTATGACTTTTTATCACTTTTTTCAACATACTCTACTATGTCCTTTTATTATAATTTTCGGCATATTATACTATGGCTTTTTATTTATTTTTTCAACATTCTATACCATGGCTTTTTCATCTTTTTTTTGACATACTATATTGTATTTTTTACACATAATATACTATGGCTTTTTTCATCACTTTTGTCGGCATACTAAACTATGGCTTTTTTTTTTTTTTTTTTGATATACTATGGCTATTTTATCTTTTTTCAGCACATTAAACTTGACTTCAAGCGACATACTATACTATGGCTTCTTTATCATTTTTTTGACATACTATACTATGGCTTTTTTTCAACATGCTATACTATGTCCTTTTTATCGTTATTTTAGAAATTTTTCAACAGGGTGGTGATGGTGCAGTGGTTGTGACACATGCTATACTTTTGCTTTTTTTATCCTTTTTTCAACATACTATAATATGGCTTTTTTAATAATTTTTTTTGGCATACTATACAACGACTTTTTTATTTTTTAACGTACTATACTATGTTTTTTTAACAACATACAATACTATGGCCAT
>NC_048429.1:13541058-13568858 GCF_013103735.1 Etheostoma cragini | reverse complement strand
CAAAGTTTGACATACTATACTATGGCTTTTTTATCATTTTTTTTCAGCCTACTATACTATGGCTATTTTATCTTTTTTAAACATACCAAACTATGACTTTTCATCACTTTTTTCAACATACTCTAATATATCCTTTATTATTATTTTCGGCATATTATACTACAGCTTTTTTATCTTTTTTTTGACATACTATACATTGTCCTTTCATTATTATTTTCGGCATATTATATTACAGCTTTTTATCTTTTTTTTGACACACTAAACTATGACTTTTTTCACTTTTATCGACATACTATCCTATGTCTTTTTTATCTTTTTTTTTCAACATTCTATACTATGGTTTTTTGATCTTTTTTTTGACATACTATACTGTATTTTTTACACATACTATACTATGGCTTTTTTCATCACTTTTGTTGGCATACTATACTATGGCTTTTTATTAAAAGATTTCGACATACTATACTATGGCTATTTTATCTTTTTTCAGCACATTATACTGTGACTTCAAGCGACATACTATACTATGTCTTCTTTATCATTTTTTAGACATACTTTACTAAGGCTTTTTTTTTTTAATATTCCTTTAATATAACTTTTATCACTTTTTTTGACATACTATACTATGGCTTTTTTATCATTTTTTTGACACATTATACTATGGCTTTTTACAAAAAAATTCAATGTACTATACTATGGCTTTTTTAATCATTTTTTTTCAGCCTACTAATCTATGGCTTTTTTTTGACATACTATACTAATGGTTTTTTTCAACATACTATACTATTTCCATTTTACTATACTATGGCTTTTTTGCAACACACCATACAATGGCCGTTTCATAATTTTTTTTCAGAATACTGTACTATGGCTTTTTTATCTTTTTTCAACACACTATAATAATACTTTTTATCACTTTTTGGCATACTATACTATGACTTTTAGCGACATACTATACTATGGCTTCTTCTTTTTTTGACATGCTATACCATTACTTTTTTATCTTTTTATCAACATACCATACTCTGTCTTTTTTGCACATATCAAAATATGGCTTTCTTTATCACTTTTTGGGCATATTATACAATGCTTTTTTTATAAATTTTTTCGACGCACCATACTATGGCTTTTTTATTCCTTTTTTAACATACTACACTGTGGCTTTTTTACAACATACAATATTATGGCCGTTTTATCATTTATTTTCTACGTACTATACTATGGCTTTTTTATCACTATTTTTTTGACAAACTATACTATGGCTTTTTTTTTAAATACAATACCACAACCTAAATATCATTTCTTTTCAGCCTACTATACTATGGCTTTTTATCGACATACTATACTATGGCTTTTTTATCACTTTTGTCGACATACTATCCTACATCTTTTTTATCTTTTCTTTTCAACATACTATCCTATGGCTTTTTAATGGTTTTCTTTACATACTATACTGTCTTTTTTCCACATATTATAATATGGCTTTTTTAATCACTCTTTTTGGCATATTATACTATCCTTTTTTCATCTATTTTTTCAACATACTACACATACTATGCCTTTTTTTCTTCCTTTTTTTACGGACTATACTATGGCTTTTTTACAACATACTATATTATGGCCATTTTATCATTTTTTAGGAAAAGATACACTATGTTTTTTTTAAATAATTTTTTGACATACCATACTATGGCTTTTTTGCACATTTGGCTTTTGCACATGTGGCTTTTTTGCACATGTGGCTTTTGTAATCACTTTTTCGGCATATTATCCTACATCTTTTTAATCATTTTTTCAACATGCCATCCTACGTCTTTTTTATCTTTTTTTTCAACATACTATCCCATGTCTTTTTTATGTATTTTTTTACATACTGTGCTGTCTTTTTTTACATACCATACTATAGCTTTTTTTCAAAATACAATACTATGTCCTTTTTATTTTATATTTTTAGCCTACTATACTATGGCTTTTTTTAAATAATTTTTTGACATACTATACTATGGCTTTTTTTCAAAATACAATACTATGTCCTTATATCATTTCTTTTCAGCCTACTATACTATGTCTTTTTATCGACATACTCTACTATGGCTTTTTTATCACTTTTGTCGACATACTATCCTACATCTTTTTTATCTTTTTTTCCAACATACTATCCTATGGCTTTTTAATGTTTTTTTTTACATACTATACTGTCTTTTTTCCACATATGGCTTTTTTCTCTTTTCGGCATATTATACTATCCTTTGTTTCATGTATTTTTTCAACATACTACACATACTATGCCTTTTTTCTTCCTTTTTTTACAGACTGTACTATGGCTTTTTTACAACATACTATATTATGGCCATTTTATCATTTTTTAGGAAAATATACATTATGTTTTTTTTATAATTTTTTGATATACCATACCAGGGATTTTTTGCACATGTGGCTTTTGCACACATGGCTTTTTGTAATCACTGTTTTCGGCATACTATCCTGCGTCTTTTTTTTCAACATGCCATCCTATGTCTTTTTTATCTTTTTTTTCAACATACTATCCCATGTCTTTTTTTTACATACTATGCTGTCTTTTTTCCACATACTGTATTATACTATGGCTTTTTTAATCACTTTTGTCGGCATACTATACTATGGCTTTTTTTATCACTTTTTTCATCATACTATATACTATGTCCTTTTCATTGTTATGTTAGACTTTTTTCAACAGGGTGGTGATGGTGCAGTGGTTATGACACATGCTATACTATTGCTTTTTTATCTTTTTATCAACATACTATAATGTGGCTTTTTTAATCACTGTTTTGGTAAACTATACTATGGCTTTTTAATCATTTTTTGACATACTATACTATGGCTTTTTGCACACATATGGCTTTTGTAATCACTTTTTTCGGCATGTTATACTATTGCTTTTTATCATTTGTTCAACATACTATACTTTTTTTTTTAATTCTTTTTTGACATACTATACAATTGCTTTTTATCATTTTTTTGACATACTATATACTATTGCTTTTTATCATTTTTTGACATACTATTTACCATCGCTTTTATATTACTTTTACAACATGTTATATAACGCTATTCTATGGACTTTTCATCCCTTTTTAACATACTATGGCTTATTTATCACTTTTTGTTCCACCATACTGTTTTTTCAAATGGCTTTTTCTTCTTCCCTTTTTTCAACATTTTGTACTGTGGCTATTATATCACTTTTTTGACATACTATACTATTTTTCCATTTAAAAAAATTCAAAACTCCCACTTCAAAAGCAGTCAGCTCCAGCATCCCGTGGGAGACACTTTTTACCTTTAGCGCTCAGAGTTTTTTTGCATCAAATTTAATATCGGAACATTTCTTTCAATTTCAGACTTCTTGTCCGTCAGGAAGCAGTGTGTGAAGCTGGGGAAAGAAGTCTGACTCTCAGCAAAGATCCGTCCATTCTTCTCTGCTCCTCTCACACCATCAGCTGCAACTTCAGTAACCAGTCGGTCAAGCTCTTAAAGTTGGCGGACAACTCATTGGTCTCATCTCTGGTGGGAATGAATGGTGATCTGGTGACCTGGGGCCTCATGGAGAAACGCTTGCGTAGGCCTATGCTGCACACGGGGCAATTTAAAAATGATGTGAGAAAAGGTTTCTAGCTGCAATCTACCTCCTCCGCCCAACTATTTGAACTGATAAACCAGCAACAGACAGAAAACCCCCAGTTTAACACCCAAAGAAAAGACAAACACATAAGGGTAAATAGACTTTATTTCTCATGTTTACAGTATTGAAAATGTCATTTGTTTATTTAAACTCTTACCCTAGGCAATTATTCACCTTTAGAAAAAGAAAAGAACTCCCTATATATACACACACACATTCATTCACATTTGAGAACAAGCAAGGATTCTATTAAATGTGATTACTGTACATATAAACATATTCTAAAGTGGCCAGAGAAAATTTTAGGACAGACTTTTGTACAATGTTAAACAGTAGTGGAGGTTCATATTATTAGCAGTACTACAATGACCCATGTCTAATGTACAGTGAAAATGTATTCTTTTCAGATGGATGGGGAAATTAGGCATATAGGAACTATTTCAGCAGTTATTATTCATAAAATTTTAACCATTCTGATTACGAGGCAGTCAAATTAAACAAGTGCATTCGATTTTGCGGATTGTGTAAATCTAGTCTGATAGTTACTACCAACCCAACAGAAAACATTCTCTTGTTCCTCCAACTCAAGTCAAACCAGTAACGTATCAAAATCCTTTAACACCAAATATAAACACACATTTTAAATTCATATTAGGCCTGACATAAACCACTTCTTAAATTCTTCCATCTTAATTTAACAACATGAAAAACACAACACTTTAAAGAAAATAATAGGCCTAACGTTAAAACTTCAAAACAAGAGCTTTCACAGGCGCCCCGGCAGAGGAGTGTTAACATGGACCAGTCTTGTCAGTAATGGCTCTTCAAGGAGCTTTGCACACGTAGTGCAACTGAGAGCAGCTGGCTCAACATGCGATTTGCAAACGGTTTTGGAGTAAACAAGAAAATGTGTTTCACCATATTTTACATGTAACGCTCATGTTTAAGTTGCTCGGAAAAATTACTTGCTCTTCTGGCACTTTTAATTTTTTTATTCTTCTTTATAAAATATGCTATATTTGCCCAAAGAGTCATCTGCTACTGCATTACCAAACATCTACACACTCTCAAAGACCTCAGCCTCAACAACAAGTATAAAAAGTCTATAATATTTATACCAATTCTCTTTTTTTGCTACATGGAACATGATACAGTGTGCATTACGGAAAAAAGCAAGAAAACAGATGTCAGCACTTTGGTGTAGGCTTGTTAAAGTAACCAAGAGATTAATTTGTTTTAGTTTTTAAAAAGGGCCTCCTAAAGCTCCTTTAAAAACCATGAACATTTTAACATGGAGGTCAAAGGTGAATAACAAGAACAGTCACTGACAGCAACCAATATTTTTTTTCTCCAACAGACCATCTGAGAAAAAAAAAAAAAAAAAAGGTTGCTCTTGCTCCTCAGGTCCCACTAACAGCTGACTTTCATTACAATGTTTTTAACAAAACTGTATGTATGTATGTATGTACTGTATGTATGTATGTATGTAAGCAACCAAGTCCACTTTCTTTTCCCCAAATATTTTTCTACATTGGGCGCTTTAAAATGTGCATACCAATAATGGCTTAGCAATCCGACAGTCAGCAAGGCCGTATCACACTTGTCCTAATACACACACGGGAGTGAAATCTGGTCTTAAAGTCTAAACAACCTTCATCAGGACTGAACAGCAGCGTTCTGTAATATTAGAGACGATTCCCAACCTTCCCTGACACGGAGCAGACAATATAATGGTTTGGTCTCGTTTAGTACAGTCAATGTCACAGTGAATAACGTCCCTAGCACTGCTAACTTACCATGTGAAGTACAACCAAATTTCCTATCTAGCATTATGAACATGGAATGTTCAAATTACAGTGAGACGCAAGCTTGTCCCCAGTCAAGACCTTTGACAAAAGCCAAGTGTCAAAACAAACATGGAACACACATTACAGTGAAAATCTCCCTCAAGTCAAAAGACTGCTCACTGATACACATAGTGCAACTATTGATGCTCTTCTCCAATTCAAGGTTTCTACCTTCAGTCCAGAAAGCCAAAACACACATGTTCTTACCAAACTACACAGCCCAATGGCTACACAGCTATTCTGGTGCACCACCCATGCGAAATATGCTGATGGAAATGCGGGTGAAAACAAGAGAGTCACAAGGCAGACCACAAGTTTGTTTTCAGTTTATGTTTTGTTTTGTTTTTGAGTGATTTGCCTCATCTCACATGGGATTTAGGGACAGCACTGGCCTTTCCATGTTGGAATTTCTTTCTTTTTTATTCTTTCATCTTGGTTCTTTAGCAAACAAAGCAGGCTTTGTATAGCTTTCATGCAGATATAAATTTGGTCATTAGCTTGGCTGGCTAGAATGCACAAATGAGGAAGCGGTCTCCAGGTGATCAGGTTAGTGTTGGGGCCACCGGTCGTTCATGTAGGCGATTACTATAGGTTGGTGGTGAATAAGGTGACATTCCACTACCAACTAAGTAATTCGAGCTACAAGAAAAGCTGCTTATATAAATACAATATGCTGATATCATGTTTATATCCTAATTGATATTAGAATAATTAATATGACCAGAATAAATTCAGCCATGTGGGCTTCACATTATAGCAGGTCTTAAAAGTCTCTACTTCACATATGCCCACATTACAAATGAGTTGGGCTGCCAGTTAACAAAAGGTGACAGCAGAGAATGGAGAAGCTTGTGGTCCATTCAGTCTATAGAGATGCGGACATGTAGAGGGAACCTGTAGGCACTGAACAGGACAGACTCTCAGTCTGGCTCTTCCCTACAAACAAACCCTACAGGGCGCTCTGCAGTCGTCGTGCGAGTCTCAGAGCAGATTGGAAGGGAGGAAGAGCAGGAGGAAAAGAACACAAGAGGGCGGGGGCTTTTACTCTGGTAAGTTCAGCTCTGCCACATCCAGTTTCATCTTGAAGTACTGGTTAAAGCGCAGGACTGCATATCTGAGAGACAGAGAGAAGAGCAGAGTCAACAATAAGATAAGATAAAAATGTAGGTGACATGTTAGCTACATTGATACCAGTGCAAACATATCAGACTGTTTAAATACACTGTGCACTGAGATGACAAATTATATCAATCTGGATTCTTCAAATGTTCGTGAAAAAGCTTCTGATAAAGTATGAATGACAGTTTGTTTCAAGATGGAAACATACCCCAAGAAGTCAAAGTCGATGGTTGAGACCTTGGCCTGAATCAGAGCCCAGAGACCCCAGAAGAAATGAGATGCCTAGACACAGAGAAGAAGGAGAACACAGAGACACAAAGGATTAGTGTGTATTCACAGTCTGAAAACAAATGTCGTTTCTAATTACCAAATACAGCACACTCAAGCTTGTACAAAGTCAGCAGAAACCCTATGGCAACAACAAAAAGCTGACAAAGAAAGACAACTGCTTCCCTTGCCCATCCTCCACACTGCCCTCTTTTCCTCTTTACAGTAAACAAGGCACAGTGTGGCTCAGGGGAGAGAGCTGAGCCTCAGAAGGGTTTCAAGTTGTCGTTAAGAAAGCCTCCCATTTGCAGGTCGCATCAGCAGGCACATCACAAAGATTAGTCTCTCAAATTCAGAGCAGGTAGCTCAGGTCATATCTAACATCACTCTGACCACATCATTCTATAAACCATGTTTTCTGACCGAACACCTGGCAGCAAGCCTGGAAAAACCACCCTGCATAAGGCCCCAGGAAGCTCACTGTGCTCTACCAGTGTTTAGTTTCAATTCTATAAATTCCCTTGAGCACACAGTGTATGTCAAGACTAACATATGACTTAACTATTAGTGCTGTGGTTGAAAAAACAGAAGCACATTTTTCAATTCATATCAATCTTCAAGTGAATGATCCAAAGTCGATGAATTCCCAAGATTGATCTTAAGAGACCCACAGGACCACACGCGATCTCAGCCAATATTAGTCATTAAACTATACGATCCACAGGAACCATATCATGCTAGCTCATTGGAGGCTAAATAACAAAGTTAGGCTGAATTTTTGAGGGGTAAAAACGGCCATAGCCATTTTCAGGGTTTTTTTGACTCTAGGGATATATTACGCGCTCGTGTTTTGTCAAATAAAACTTGGATTATTGTAACTGCTTTGGGGTAAATTCTTAATGTAAACATTAATATAAATATCCACTGCAATAGAAAATTAATTATATAGTGTTGGTATATAACAGCTTATTATAGCTTATTTTTGGAGAAATTGCAAAGATATGGAATTAAAGGGGTAGCTCACTCCTGGTTAAGTAGTTATTTTGGGAAAAGGCACCAATACCTTCAAATAATTAAATAATTGCAAGGCACAATTTTTGCAGGTTACATGTGGGGTTGCCCAAGGCTCTGTGTTAGGCCCATTACTGTACTTTATTTAAGACTCATCATCATGGGTCACAAGTCATTCCTAGATTACAATCTTAATATGCTTCTTTGTTTCAAATCAAAAGTAAAACTTCGTGATAACTAAGGAGAAGATTAGATTAGCAAAAATAAACAGGACAATCCTTTTACCCAGAATCATGCAGCCATATTGGACACATAGGCCTAAGTGCACTCAGACAACTTTGATTTACTATAATGTAATGTGAACTGTAATGCATGCATGCACAATAAAAATAAAGTAAATGCTTACTAGTGCAAAATGGTTGACTTGGACATAAAGAATTTCCACCTCTCTGTCAGTTACTTCACTGCCCTGGCCTTTGTGCTCCTTATAGGCCTCAAGGTAGGAGCGGAGCCACGGCAGCTGAAAGGTCCGCTCTGGGTAGTGACTATAATCCACCTCATTCAGGCCTGCAACACATATACACACAAGTTACAGATTCAGTGGACATTTTATTCACCAATCTTTTGTTACACAGGAAGTCAATCAGTACAAGTCATACTCACCAGCAAACTCATTGAAATGATTCCCAATGTCGTAGGCTTGGTAATTGTACCCAGCATACTCGTAGTCAATGAACTTTACATTGCCTGGAGAGAGAAGCATTGTTGTTTAGACAGGACACTGGAAGCAGACATAACATGATTATGATGTGTTTTCCCTTCGATAACTCAGAATGTCAAGGCTTTTATTTCATACTGTAACATTCTTCCTGTCTGACTGGTCTTGCTGGCTAGTTAGCCGATTGTGGGGCAAGAAGTAAGAGCTTGCATTTTGAGGAAAGTAGACTGTAGAGGGGGACTTGAAAGGAAATAGAAAGGAGTTAGGAAAGACATGTTTAAACTTAAGGTATTCTTCTGAAATGAACTACTGACAAATACTTCCTACACATGCACTACAATGCTGTTTAAGACAAATACAGTCATGCGGTTAAGATTTAGGGAAGTCAAAGTCAACATATATACAGTATGCTAAATAAAAGCTCTGTTAAGTAAATGTATTTTTTATGACGGCAAGGCAACAACCCATTCAAGAACATACAGCTTGCACATCTTCGTGGAGGTTGAGCAATCTTTTACAATGATAACTTGGTAAACAGATTTGATGTACTAGTAACTTCCATACCAGCCTTTTTATCCACAAGACCACAAAATAGGCAGCCGGTGTACATTACCAAAATAATTTTTACATGTGCAAATCCTGATGAAACACATGGAAATGCATACAAAAATCTAGGCGGGCCAAAAATTTAGTACAATTGGCTTTTTCAGAGACTAGTTTGTTTTGGAAGCATGCAGTGAATAAAAAGGAAAAATTGACAAGTCAAAGTGATGTTTTGAAGAAATGGGGGGGAAAGGGCAAAGAAAGCAGAGGGACAAAGGGAGGAAGATAGTAAAATAAAAAGAGACACAAAAGTGGTCTGTAGAAAAGTACAGTGAGCTGCCAAAACAAATGTACAGCAACACACTGTTCGATACATGCTCTCCTCGAACTTTGTTGACTTACAGCAGAAAATTTACTGGCCAGTAACAGAGAGACAACTGGAGTTATAGCTCTTAGATCCAGACTAAAGATGCCAATTTAATACCTTTTTTTGTTTAGTGTTGTGATGTCTATGGGTCCCATACAGTTTGAAGTCAATGCGCAGTCAGTGCTAGACAAACAGCTTCAATGCTTAAAATACACTACTGGCATTTGAAAAGATGAAATCTCATGTTTGTGCATGGAGAGGAAGAGTCAAATAATGTGTTGTTTATGCATTTGAAGGGCAGTGAAAATATGAGGTTTTAGCATTAACAATGAACAAAGAAGGAAGCATTGATATAAAAAAAAAAATGGTGATGGTTGATCTCAAAATACAAACCCTTACTTTTACAAGCCCGGTTCTTACAGAGATATTGACAAATCAATTAAGAGTTTTAAAGAACAATACATATGATTAAATGTCTCCACTCTTTAATATTTTGTTTTGGCCTTGGCTACATTCTTTGGCTTAACATATGGCACATTAGTTTTTGAGGTGGTGCTGGACTACAGAGAAAGACACTTTGAGGTGGGTTACCAGCCGGCGTGTAGGTCCTAGCGGGACACAACTGAACACCTCCAGGCAGTGGCTATAGCCCCCCTGTGCAGCAGATGAAAAGGTTGGGGCAAACATCTTTCACACATGCTCACTCTCACACTGACATATTTGTCTTTTACCCATTCTTGCTCCCACGCAGTTTCCAAAAAACATCATGCCTTGCTGCCAAACTTCCCATTCCTTTTCTTCCCTCCCCCTCCTCGCACATGCAAACCTACTTCCCCTTCTCACAACACTCCCCTCCAATGCTTCCGTCTCATTGGTCCACCGTGAACCCAATACTGTGACACCTCTGAAGCTTCTGCAAATGACAGAATCTTCGAGACGCTTTCTGTTGGCTGCTAAACTGCAGATTCTGTGGCCCTTGGGACACAGTTTTGTTGATTGCAACGGATGAGTAAAGTGAAAGGAGCAGGGAAACTAAAGCAGCCTGTAGTGGAGACTGAGAGACATGATAAAGAGAGACAAAAAGAGAGGAGTAGATTAAAACATAGCAGTATCTCTGCAATACTAGTGATTGAGCTTCTAATACTTTTGTTTATGGTTTTATCAATCCAGGAAGTGGTGGCTTCTCTGCTGTCACGTGTGGCAGACAAGTGGTTTCAACTCAGCAACTACAGCGGAGGAGTGACAGGAAGCAGTGTGGAAGCTGTGCAGTCTCTTTTCATACTCGGTTTATTCGAGGCAAAAGGCTTTAAGTGAAAAGGAGAAAACATGAGGACAGGGATCGCTACGTGTTAATGCCACTTGAGTTGGGCGCGGTTAGAAATGTAGTACTTATTTTTGGAGCTGAAGTCTCTGGACTCTATTGTGGTGTCCATTACATTGTGGTTGTCATCTCTAGGTGTGGTCTAGTTGTGTTTGCAGTGTTTAATGTATTAAACTAGAAGTACTGGAATAAGGGGTAATTCCTTTCTATGCTGGGTTTTAATCACTAATCCTTGCAGACAGAAGTACTGATAACCTCACCTTAGTTATAGAAGCCTGAAAGATGATTCTGCAAGTCAGCAAATATAACAGGATGTTGTGCATCGTCCTTTAAATGTCTGTGCAAAAGATCAGCATTGATCATTAACTATATATCGTATCAATGCTGGCTATTGGCCCAATCCCAGTAAAATTGGTTATCTTTTCACGTCAGCATTTGTTTGAAATGCAGAACCACAGATTCTAATGAGATTCTGCAGGTGTTCATGTCTACTTCTCTGTGAGCTAGGGTTACCTGTACACTTTTTCGGTGTGCTCAGAAGGGCTGTTACCGGTTCTTGTAATCGTAGCCTACCGTCACTGTTTGGGGGTCACGATTCGGTGTGCTCATGCACACACAGAACGTGCTGATGCACGTAATGCGAAACCAAACTTCACAAGCGCGTTCCGCTCAAATTGTTTTAGTCGTACACAGTTATCAACATGTACTGAGGTCAGCACAACAGAGATAGACTTGTGTAGTCTACAAGGCAAGTATGGGGTTTCCGCATTGCTTTGCCATAGGTTATTTAAATGGAAAGTGAATGGAAAAACATTGAATACAGACGTTTTTGAAATGTTCCTTTTTTTATATATACAAAATCTGTTTACCAAAGTTGCCAGTGGGCAAAGTGCTTTCAATCCCAAGCTGGAGGATTGTGTCCGTCTTTGACACTTGCACTACTGTCTGTTTAAATGGAATGACAAGAAACGGATCCTGCATTTTTCCTGCAGTACCAAACTCGCACCAAACCGTGACTCCTAAACCAGGATATGAACCCGAAGCGTGACTTCTGTGTCCAGTTAAACCCACTAGAGCTCAGGCAAATGCATTTCTCCGCATTTTTACAGAGGCATGTTTAAGCTTCAAACGATAAAGCTGATGATATTCTATATTATTGTTACGACAACAAATCCTATGAAAGTACTAAAACCATCAATGCATTAATCCTTCTCACAATGCTATCCAATTACCACAGCCGCTCTGTTGCTCTCAGCCCCAACCCCATTTATCACAAATGTACTTTCATGTTGAAAAATAAACCAGTTGGGTACTGTAATATTATATTATTAGGTAAACAATAATTTTATTTATAGCAGCATGATGGTTCATGAAGTTAAGTTAAACTACACTGTTTGTGTTCATCATGTCACCCAGTGGAAGAGATTGGCTCACTGTTGTGTTGTTCCCAAACAACAATGGAGCTCTATGGCACAGAGGAATTAGCTATACTGGGGTTTGGCTAAACAGGCAATGCTTGTTGGTCCGATCAATTCAATGTTGGTTTTGATATTTTCCATGGGATTTGTTGAAATTAAAAATAGAGAATATCGCCAGACATATCCTTCCACTTATATGGTCTGCGCAGTGAGGAGCAGTGACGGAAAGTAGCTTTACACTTCAGGCATTTGGCTGGTGCTTAGAGTGATTCAAAGCCAGTGCAAACCATTAAATAAAATGTGTGTAATAACCAGCATCGTAAGTAGCCTTGCTACTGTCAGAGGGACAAATGGTGTGCGAGTAGCATTGGAGGGACATAGGTAGGTACGTGGCTCCTACTGCTTGACATGAACTCATCCCGATTAGCCTGAGCAGTGGGCAGACTACGTGAGGGCCCTCAAAGCCGACTGTGCGTGAGGTTTGTCTCTCTCCATTGCCTCCCCAGGGCAGGGCGGCGCAGGGCAGCCACAGCCTCGGCTGTCATTCCTAGGGGAGAAAGGCTAGACACAAGGAGCTGTGAGAAGGGCCCCGCCCCTCGCCGCGACCCGACGAGGGGACTGGCAGCTCAACACCCCCACCCCACCTCCCGCATACAAGAAAAAGAAGAAAAAAAACCTGTTCCCACCCATTTAACCCGAAAGACCTCTGCTACAATGACAATGATTAGAACAGTTTCACTGACTGGTACAGTCTCATTGACCAGGATGATTTAAGTCGCTCAGTACAAAAGCAAGCTAATAAGTTTGCATGAGGACAGGTTGCTTGGCCTTCATACCATCAAAAAACAAACATTGCTAACGCACCAAAAACATCTGCTGTCAATAACACAAAGACTTGGCATGTGGAATGATGTAATGGCAGTTTGTTAAGGCTGAAAACAGTTGTTTACGTTCTAAGTTTGCAGCAAAGAATTAGAACGACAGGAAGTGAAATCCATATCAGAAACAGCACTTCTAAACAAAGCCTCGTTACAGGGGGTCTTTCAAGGATTTGAAAAATGTATGAAATTCAAAGTCAAAAGACTAAATCAAATTGTTGTCAAATTGATTGGAGGCAAGATGTACCTAACTTTGCCCCACCCTCCAATCCCCATTAATCAACAACTTTAATTTGTGTTGTGCTTGTCCTGTTTCAAATAAGGATTCCATCTAGAGCAAAACCAAAGCCAAATCACAGGTAAGTCCTTTCTGACCGTTCTAATTCTACGCCTCCAGCCCAATGCAAACACCGATAATGAGTGAAGCATGTGACAAGGGTTGAGGAAGTCCAGTTAATGCAAGCCTACCTGAGTGCAGAGACCAATGCAGTTCACACTACAACACAATTCAGTCACACAGTAATGTCTATGACTACACTTGTGCATTTAATACTCACCTGCCTCCTCATTATAAATTATGTTTTTGCAGAGCAGGTCGTTGTGGCAGAGCACTACGGGGGAGCCCAGCACAGACAAGCTCTGCTGGAGCCACACCAGCTCTTCTCGGAGGCACCGTGGGCTCGGCACCTCCATTCTCAACCTTGAGGGGGCAGAGTGGATGAAAAAGTAAGCTTAATTTACAGAATAAAAAGTCAAGTGAAATCCTCCCAATTTTACTCCTAGAATAAAAGACTGACTCTACTCAAGTCCACACAACAACCGCAGCGACTACAACCACCAAAGCTCAATTTGCCTGTGAGGTAGCACACCTGTATTTGTTTTGTGTTGGCACTGACACACCCAGAATAGAGGGAAACATATGCAACATATATATTTAGATTTAAGAAAGAATAGTTAAGCAATACTATACCTGTAATTATTTTTAGCTTAAGCAAGATTGATACAAGACTCAGAAAATAACCCAAGGCCCCACAATGAAATATTATCACGATAAGATATTATTGGTATTTTAAACATATTTCGATATATTGTTATATATTACCTTTGTTTCCCTAACTTTATATTATGTTCCCAAATGAAACCTTCGTCAACGTCTGTTTTATAAAAAGTAAAATTCCAATTTAGTGGACTGAAAAAGCAATTAATCTTTTTATTCTAGTAACAGCGTTATGTCTTAGGAAGGCCAGAGCTGTACAGTGACAGTCACACCTGTTGAGATTTGAAATACATTCTATGTTCTCTTTGAGATATCTACCACTGACAATGGGAACTATTGTGCTGTGTCATTGCACATGACAGAGTTTGATTTGGTCCTTAATGACTCACTGCCAAGAGGAAAGGAGTTATAGTTCCACGTGGAGATAACTGAGAACGGAAATATACAAGAGATTAAGCTTGCGTGGAGGCTACAGCACTATTTAATCAATAAAAGAGCTAAGCTACTGAGAAGCTAGTACTGTAACAATGTCAGCACAGGTTGCTAATGTAATCTTATTTGTATTTGCCAGAAGGTGTCATAGTGACAAATGCCTGCAAATCGGCTTACATACAATCAAACAGGTTTACCCTTGTACAAGGAAAATAGCCTCTTCACTACTAAGTACTCCAGTGAGTCATGAAAACATTCAGAGGGCACATGAAAAAGTTTGACAGTCTATCAGCCACATCACAGTCTACATGGTCTCACCTGGCGTTCTGCTCAGGGTCCTTAAAGTACTTTGGGATGAGAGCAAAGTACTTTCCCATCTTCAGCCACAAGTCAGACTGAGGCACCCAGCCATTGTGCGCATGGATTGCATGGTATTTGGCCAGCTGCCTGGCAATGAGACTGCAAGGTAGAAGAGACAGAAAATGGAAGGATTTGAATTAGTGCAGCAAGCAGAAATATGTGACTAGGCTCCAGTCTAGCAAATAAGTTGATAAGGAAGAGAAAGGATTTCAGCTTAAAAAAAAATGAAATCCTTTCTTCCCAGAGAGATGTGTACCGTTTACATTTTGGGAATGAGTGTGTGTGGTTGAGGCTGTGTCTCTCTTTCAACAACTTTGTGAAAACACTCTTACATAACAAAGCAAATTTTTTGTTTACCTGAACACAGGTTTGCTGCGAATGTGCTCAGGCTCCAGGGCAGTTCCTTGCAGAAATTCATAACAAAGGCCATTGTTGAAGGTGCAGTATAGGTGTGGGGCACAGCGGTTTTCGTGTAGTACTCTGAAACTTTTTACTTCATTTTCCCGGTCAACCAACAATTCTGTTTTGTTGCCATAAATACGGACCAGAACCACATCCTGCATGACTGCACCCACGTAGCAGCCCAGCAGCTTATTGGTTATTCCATCTGTGAAAAACTGCAGAGACAAACAGAGGAAAGAGTGGACAACGGGTGAATCAAGTGGGAAATCACAATTTGTCCTGCGCTTCAACAATCTAGCTTGACGCCTACAGTTAGACGACAGTGAGACCGTGCATGAAAACCTACATTGTTTTAAGTATGACATAAGTTCTGAGAGGAGTCAGAATCTGGCAAGCTACACTAAAGAAAAAAAGAAGAATGAATGTAGCAATGAACGAATTGGGGCTTGCCTGGGTTGATTTAAGCTGAATATGAGTTTTTCAGGGGAGGTGGGGGGTGGCAACATACCAGCCTTGATTGTTTACTCCATAAGGGAGAAAAACCAGACGGTCAGGAATTTTATTTTCGCATTACGAAGCAATGACAGGCATTTGCTGAGTTCCCACTTTGCCCTCATTGATGAATCTAGGCAAGGGTGGCGGTGAAGCATGTGACCAGCTCCCATCCTCACTGTCATTACCAAGTGGAGTCACGCCCCCAGTCTGTTACTGGAAAGGAAAAATAATACACGTCCTGGGAACCTGCCCAGGCTGTAATGTTGAGCATATGTCTCACCATCGTTCTCTAAAATAATGTAATGTTATGTTATGTTAGGACATAGTGTTTCCTGGTGGGCTTGCTTTATTTTAATTTGATTAACTCTGGCAGATCAAAGAGGACACTTATCGGATAACGTTAAGTAAATAAAAGTAGTAGTCGTGCTCGGTTAGTCATCTGTATTTCTTCTATAAGTTATAAAGAACAGAGTATGTACAGTTAACACAGAGCAGCGTCTCAGCTTGAACAATCGCTTGCATTTCAGAAAGGCCCTAGGCCTAGGGCACACGAACTAAGATGATACTTGTACGCTGACAGACACACCTCGCCTCTATCCCCAGGCAAAATTGGTACTTCGTGCCTTACATAACAGTCACCCGGGTGATTATTTATTATGCAGGTTTAGTGTAACGTCAATAAAGTCACTCAGATGAACAGGTATGCCTGGGTTTGCACTAAAACGTCAAGAAACTCCCACTGACGCAGATGCTATTTGCTGAGAAAAAACATGAACCCTAGCGGGGGGAAATTAAATTTACCGCAGTATGTTTCGTTGTTTTATCGTTAATATAGCGAGGAAATTGTCTGTCCATGGACATCTACAGCTATGTTGCAACGATATTAACATAAATTTGGCCATTTCAGGTGCCATTGGTGTCCTTATATAATAGCTGGTTTCGTGTGTCATTTGCTCCTGGAATAAATTAGCTAACTTGAGTTTTTTCTGTGAGAACGCGTTGCTAGCTAACATCAGTTTTCGCCATTTTAAACGACTTTAACTTGAGAGAAAAGGATGTAAGCTATGAGAGACGGGGATACATAATGACCCCAAGCAGATAAGCAGTAAACTGCTGAAATTAAATAAACGGCACCTTCACTTTGACCTCAGACGGCTTCCAACTCGGTCTCAGCTCCTTCAACAGCTTCAGTGCACCGGATCTGTAGTCGCTTTCGTCCACTGTAACATCTATTTTGGGCACAGCAGGAGCTTCATCTGGTACGTGAATGTAGTTGGCCATTACTTAATCTTTATTTCTTGAAATATTTGGAACTCTGACGGATAGTGTGCAGCACCGAGCGCCTAAATGTGCAATGTATGAAAATGTGTGACGAGCAGTGGGTATATAACTAGCTAATCCTGGAAGAGCTTGTTGGTGTGCGACAACGCCTCTTACCAAATCCCGCCCACCAGAAAAAAAATGTTCTCCTGATACATGCCCGTTGTCGAATGACTCACCAGACGCGCGTGATCAAAATGTCAGCGTGCACCGTCGGCGGGGCTTAATCATTAAAACCCATATAAATGTACAAAGTAATTTTAGTGTAATGCAGACGTAAACAACACACATAATATAGTAATAATATACGAGTACAAAGCAAAGATATGACAGACGTCTCATTGGTGATTCGAGTCGCTAGTCCTTGGTCGATACATACAAGCGCACACTAGGCTTCTGACGCCACATCCGTAATCTACTTGTATGAAATTAGCTTTGTGTCAAGTCTGAGTATTTTAAATCTCAAACCTGTTTAAACCTGTAGTCCGACACAGATTAAATCATAGACTGTAGTATATGATTTCAACGCGAGTTAAACCGGTTTTCTAATCTCTTACACGCACACACACACACACGCACACACTTAGTATGCTAGCTGTAAAGGTAACATGAGAAAGTTCATGTTTTTGTGAACCCAAAATAGTGGTTGTTGCTTTTTGGCCTCATAAAAACATACTGACTTAAAACTCTACCCAACTGCATTGCGTATCAAGCTGTGTTGTGCTCCTCCTCATAGCAGAGACATAGTCCCTCTAAATATACTTCATATCAATGGTGATGACCCTGGTGATTTTCCATCTTGACCATGGCTTGTTTGTTCCACTCTGGGATACCAATTCATGCCAGATCTCACTTGTTGCCTGGGAACATACTGTGTACAACAGTACAAGGGATCTCATTGCACCAATTGTCCTGCTCCATATCTCTCAGATATTTGAATTTTATCTTGACATGTGTAGGCAGTGTTGACTCATCTTATAAGCAATGCTCTGCCCTCCACCCAAACAGGTACACACTTTGAGAAAAGCTGCCCTGGCCACTGAGCAGCTTAAGTTGAGCTAAGTGGAAGGTTATATCTAACCTTATCAGTAGCTCTTTAAGAAAAGGAGTGCTTTTTATTCATGTTTATGATCTTATTTCTTCATTCTCTTTTGGAGACTTACATATCCAAAGTGATATTTTTTGGGACAAGAACAGGAAACCCCAGTAACTAACCCTCACTACTACTAGGCTTATTACACAATTATTGTTGCCATACATTTTTTTTACATGTTTTGCTTAATGCTCTGTGAGTAAAAACACAAGGTTGCCTTATTAACCTTTATTGCCAATGGTAAAAGCTAAATCCATGTTGTCAGGTTCCTGTCAGTGAACTACTGACACAAAAACACAAACCAACCGGCAGACCTATATGTGGAAATGGGTGTTTAAATTGTCCTTGTGGAGATGACTCTTTCCAATCAGCTTTTAATGTTTCTTGTCCTTTTAAAAGTGTATTTTCAAATCTCCAAGAGCAACGTATCCAAGGAACAATAGGCAGCATTAACATGAGCCTGATAATGTCCATTGTTATAATGCCTGCTGGGGCACAGGAGGAGCCGTAGTTTAGGTGGAAATTTGATCAAGAGTCACAAAGACCACATAGCAACAAAACGATTATCTTTCATTTAACCCTTTTGAGGTTTTCGGGTCTGTGGGACCCGTTTACAATAAAAGATAAAAATTATATTATTTATTATTTCTTCTAACTCAAACGCATTGGCTTTGGCTCATTTTCTGTGAAGAACATAACAAATAACTTATTTTCAATGACTGCATACGGTACACCCCCCCTACACAAATTCTCTTGGTGGGCAAAGCAGAGAAAGGGGAGGTAACCTTGCCCCTTATGAGCTCATAAGGAGTCCATTCCAGATTGGCCCATCTGAGCTTTCATTTTCTCAAAGGCAGAGCAGAATACCCAGGGCTCAGTTTACACCTATCGTCATTTCTAGCGACTGGGGGACCATAAGCAGGCTGGGGGAACCCATTTCAATAAAGTGAAATTTCCATGCCATGGGACCTTTAAGCGTATGAAGTGATAGATTGCATTAATGCTACAACTAAATGAAATAAGCCTTTTCTAAACATGTTACTCAAGTGCTCATTTTGTACACTTGGATTAGAAAATAATTTATTTTAAAGCAAATATATATTCTTAAAAAGTACAAGTGTTTTTTATAAGACTAAGACAGACAATCACTACTTCATCCGACAGCTTCTTCTCTTTGCCACAAAAGATGACACTCATCAGCATGGATATAATTGAATGCACATTTCCTTCTCATGCCTTTAGATATTCTTATGACTCAATGTGTTCCTGAATCACACCCGTGATGCTCAATCAAAGTAGTCCTCTATATCAATGTCAGGGTTAAGCAACTCCTCTCCGTACGGGGTCAGATCCATCTGGTTGAGGATCAGGTTCTCAAAGGTCTCCTCCAGGTCTGTTTCCCCGATCAGCACCGCTCCCACCATCCTGCCTCCACTGAGAACGACCTGGAAAAAAAAATACAGGGGTAAATTGTATGAAATGAGTCTAGATGTGATGATTTTTATAGTAGTCTGATGACATGTGAGGAAAGATATCTACATCTACAACTTTAAGAAATAACCCGTTGATTCTGTTTTGCATTTGGCCCATTAGCGGCATTAGATCATACCACACAGAAACCCACAGAAAAACCACAGTTTCTTTCACACAGCTACAAAATTTCAAATGGCACATTCATGACACTACTGGCCCTTCAAGCATTTTATAACAGACAAACACAACTTGTGACACCTAACAGTCATTACTTTGCGTGTGAAATAAATCCCTTTAATTTCCTTGATATTGGTAAATGAGTCACACATACATTAGACTGGCATTGTTAAAAAAAAACAATGCACACGTTAACACATGAAAGCACACACTTTAGGGCTGTGCAAATAATCAAACTTATAATCGCAATTAGGATTTTTGGCTTTTAACGTTTACAAAAACAGATTCATTGAGAAACTATCATTTCTTATTTTGTCATGTTTTCTTAATGACAAAAAATAAATAAATTGAAATGGGAAAAGGGACAATTTCACAGTTGAAAGAGTATTCAGTTATGGATTTGTTTGACTATTTCACTGTTTATTAGTTGCAAAATTTTACAAAAGACAATCATGTCAGTTGTAGTGCATAGTTTCTGCAACAAAACTGTGAACTGTCAATACAAGCCTTCCGTGACCGCTACCCCCTGTCCCCTCCTCCACACAGTTTCTAGTAGCCAGGGAGGACACAGAGGATTAAAAAATCACGACAGACTCGAGTTTCTGTGCACGAAAGTCACCAGACGCCACAATCTTCTGAACATAGCCTTACTGAGAAATACAGAGAGAGTTGTGTGGAGCTGATATTCTTAATAAGCTTTGTAGCAACTCATTTGGCAATCGCTAGAATGACTTTCACACGCCAAAACTTCTAAAGAGTCCATCATGATATTTTAATTCTCCGTGTCCTCCTTAGCTACTGGCAACAGTATTTGGAGGAGGGGTGGGGGTTGTGTGCAATTTCGTTTCATCATTTGGTCTGCCTGTTTTTAATCTAGAGATACGTGACGTGGTGTTTTCTGACCATATGCCTGTATTATTATTTGAGGCACACGTAAACATAAGCACATTTCCCCCATTTTAGCCTCACTCCACTGGCTGCCTGTTCAATTTAGGATCCATTTTAAAATTCTTTTATTTGCTTTTAAAGTCTTAAATGGTCTTGCCCCACCCTACCTTGCTGAATACGCCCTTACGTACCGACATGCTCTCTCAGGTCAGATGATCAGCTGCTCCTAAGTATGCCTAAAACTAAGCGGAAGCTCAGAGGAGACCGTGCCTTTGCGGTGTTGGCTATATAATTGTAGAATGATCTGCCTCTGCAAGTTAAACAGGACTGTTTTTAAATCACGTCTTTAAACCCACTTCTTCTCTGTGGCCTTTGACACCTAGTAAGATGTCGACTTCATTTACTGCATTTAATTATTTAGTTTGTTTTTATTGCACAGGTATTATTTTTACTTGTGTTATAATGTTATGTTTCTTTTTGTATTTTTGTATTTTTCTGTTTATCCCTTTGGTCAACTTTGGTTGTTTGAAAGTGCTTAACTTAAAATTGGATTAAATAATCCTGATTTCAATATGGATCAAAATATTAAATTATTATATTTCACGATTATCAAAATAATCGTGATTAGGATTTCTTTACATAAAGGAGCAGCCCTTATACACGTTGTTATTCTCTTCAGTATCACCTTGACATACTCCTGGCCTTTGGTGCAGCGTAACAGCAGCTCCTGGTCGGGCCCCAGGCCCTGTCCATTGAACTTCCCCAGCAGGACCACCTGTGGAATAACCAGCAATAAGGAAGTAGTTGAAATGCAGTGTGAATGCGCCTAGAGCTACAGACCAAAGGACACTAACTAGCGCTGTGAAATGACCTTAAAATGGTCTTGAAAGTCAGGGTTATAATTTCCAAAGTAGATGATTAACATATTTGTTATTATTTGACAACATCTTCAGCCATTCTGCAGTAAAATGCCACGCACCTTGTAGTTGAAGAATTTGGTAATGTGTGAGAAGAGTTCGAAGCAGAAGTCCAGTTCTATTGGTTCTAACAGGACGTGTGCGGCCATGCAGCGGCCGGCGTACCAGCCCATCTGACGGGCCTGCGTCCACAAACGCATCTGAACAAACAGAATGAGATTGCAATTTATTGAGGAAATATAACACTGTTTTCTGATGCTACGTGGACTCTTCTAACACCTTGATGAGATGTACTTGTTTAGCTCTCCGGCTAATGCCCGGGGAACTGATATTACGCACAGTAAAATGACTCATTTTAGGACAAACTATCAGGGAAATGATAGTAGTCCTGATTGCACACATCTATCTGGCAAAAACAATGTACAGGCCAAAATAAGTTTATTATATATTTTCACAGACATGTTTCTATACCATTTGAAGTGCTATCCTGCTTTAAATTTGCGTACTCTTTGAATTGAAAAACATTAACTCATATAAAGAACATTGTGTTCGTCTTTCACCTTTAGTAAAAGATTTACAATGCACATGTTTAATGACTGATGACTGAATCACTGTAGTTGTGTTTAATGATTTACATTTGGAGAGATGACCTTACACAGTAGGTGTTCAGTTGTGGAGGATGACAAAAAGTCTGAAAAAAAGTAAAAACACAGGTTGATGCAATGATTGGTTTACCTGCTGCCACAAAGGGCTGTGTTCCCAGCATGCAGTGCACACGTCTCCTGCAGCATACACATCTGGCTCTGATGTCATCATGTGGTCATCTACGTGCAGACCGCCGTCATCTGCCAGTGCAAACTACATTGTAAAACAAAAGTGATCATCATTAAGAACCAGGATATTATTCATAATTTATGAATTTAAAACAAATATGCAAATGTCTTTGCTGTGAAATTTACATAGTTTTTTACATGGGGGAATTTTACCTTAGAGCAATACAAACAAATCTGTCTTTTAATGACATCTACAGGCTTCCTTGAGGCTGCATTCAATATCTCCAAACATTTGGTGTTTTTGCATTACGTGGTACCTGCTCGACTTGGCTCAAGCTGACCGCGGGGCCCCGTCCTCTTTTTTTCCATTGCAGATTAGTACTGCCTCAAGGGAGCATGAATGGTTGTCATAGCAGGAAACTGCCTTCACCAAACTCAACACTCACACAGAACGTCAAAGGTATGTTGTTGTTGTTTTTCTTGGCATGTGGCTGTTGCCAACGCCCAAAGAGAAACTTATTTTCAAAAGATTCGGAGGCGGCAAAAAAAACAAAACACCGCTGGATAAACTACTTAAACACGACGGATTTGTTCAGGACAACCCCCCGTCTGTCGCTAGCAGTGATGACACAGTGATTAGTGACGATTCTCTCCGACTAATCAGTAGTCTGCAGGTTTCACAACACCTTTTGGTATCGCCACAGCTCCCCGTGAACCTCGACTGAGGTGGTACTACAAAAAGTTCCTGTTAGCAGGTACCAGGGTCCTTTTTTTCATAATGGAAAACCAAACAAGGCGAGTCAAGCAGGTACCATGTAATGGAAAAACGCCATTGTGCAAACTTGCCTACCCTCGCAATTCTTTCCAAGATGTGGTCATTGATACAAAAGCAGACCTAATGGTCACTGGACAAATGTAGTCTTGCTTTGTTATTCTTGCTTTGCTATTTGCTTTTTGCTATGTGCTTAACTTACTAGCTGCTCAAAGCTCAGCTATATTTATATAATAGAAAACTCGATCCCCAAAGCAAATATAATTCATTTTTCAAAAACGTAGGTTTACTTACATTGTTGCCATTGAGAAATGGCTCAGTGTTTGGCACGACACCGGTTGCACTGACAACAAAATCACAGCCAAGTGTTTTGCCATTAGTCAGCTGGATGTACACTGGCCAGGATCCTACTGAGAGGAGAGAAAATCTTGAGGATTGAAACGTTGGAGGTAAAAAAGGGAGCGAGGAAAGGATGAGTCAGAGTTCAGATCCGAGCAGCATGTCTAGTTCTCACCATTCTCGAGTCTGAGTATTTGCTGTGGGGAATTGAGCAGCTCCTCAGAGGTGAAGATCTTTTCCACCTCACACTGGTATTCCACTGAAACTCTGCGGGACACCTGAACACACACCATGATTTAGGATTTGCTCAGAGGCTCTCAGTAACAAAATGCACAAACAATCTCACCTGCTCTGTTCCTCGTAGAACTATTCCTTCGTGCCAGTCTGGACCGAGGGCACTGCCAGCCTCTGTGGGACCAGAACCACGCCTTCGTGAGTTTCTATCTGGAAATGACCACACAAAAACAAGAATATGATTATCTTGGGACAGATTCTACTGTAGCATTAGAGAAGAATAGAAAAATGTACGCAAAAGGCATTGGAATACACCTAAGACAAAGACCTGCTGTGAAGGTCTGCGACGCTGCAGGTGTTGGTTCCTCTGTGGTGTAGCGAGTTCTCTTACAGGGGGCAGCACTTTCTGGTTTGTCCGCTTCCAGTGCTGGGATGAGGAACTGTGCTGCCCCGGCGTCAAAGAAGGTGTTTCCTATGGCCTTGTCCTTCACAGCCCAGACCACCTCGCAGCCCTCCACTTCATACCTAAACAGAACAAGATCGAAAACACTGGATGACTGGACAGTGTGAATGATCTCTGAACATGGTGCTGAGGTTATATGTAGGATGGTTTCATGTGCGTGTTAGTCGGAAAAACTCACACATTTTAATTCCGATAAGAAAACAAAAAACACAATCACACATTGTTCCCTATGCCTTTTTTTAACAAAAAAGTGTTTCAGTATTTTGGTTATATGTTACTTACACTAATTCCAAGGCAATCCCTCCATTGCCAACAACAACAATTCTCTTAGCTTGGGTTAACCGCTTCTGAAACTCCTGCAACACAGAACAGGGAAAGCTGTTAAACATCAACTTGTGTTATTTTGTTTTACACCATACTAAGGAGGTTAGTTTTTCAGTTCAATTGTTTTGACTGTAGATCACAAGGACATGTCTAGGCAACTTCTATTTTAAAATTAGAGAACTGTATGCAGTCTGTCATTGCCTTCCTTTTTAAAACAAATGCAACAAGATAGTGTAGCAACTGCACCTGTTGCTATGTTTAAGAATTTACTTTTGCACACAGAGTCAAGGTCCAGTTCTGTTGAATTTACTGTAGCTTAGCAGGAACATCCAGATCACAGGAATAACGGTGAGAAGAGGAAACATTACCAAAACATCAACAAATTAGAAGAGGAGGGTGTTCTTTTTCTTTGGGCAAACTGCTTTTGGCTATAAGAAGGTCTTATCAGTTTAATGTACTAAAGTTTTTCAGACCTGCATTTAATAACAATACAAACATCCAGAGTGATGGGGTTGTACCTGGGCGCTGTCTGTGTCCCGTATCCCTAGGACATAAGGGTTGTCCTGGGTTAGGAGCTTGGGTCTGCCCCCACTGCAGATACACAGCTTCTCATAACCAAAAACTCGGCCATCTGCAGTTTCCACTGACTGAAAATAGAAACAAGAAAGGGAAATAGTGACTTAATTTTTTACATCAAGCTTTGAATGTTGTTTCTCTCTTTTCACTTTGGGAAAGTAATGTTCCTTTTTAAAAACTAGTCTTGGATTCTGGACATTAAACTCATTACTAAACTATTACACTGCACTTAGACCACATGTGGTTACATGTCCACAAGGTGGCGATAGTAGACAGATAGTAGTCACCAAAAGCCTTTGTTTAAAGTTGAGATATGTTGCATAAAATCACTGTATGAAATCATAACATTATAATAAGTAAACAACCAATTAGGAATAACAGCATGTGTAGCTTTTGTTACTTACAGTTGTTAGTTACATACAAATAGTATTGGCACGTTTTCTTATTAAATCAAATATCAAACCAGACACGTTATGAAAACACAGCATAACATAAAATAAAAACGTATTGTGTTTATAGACACAATTAGAATCTATGAGTTTCTATCACACTCTGCAAAATGGCTACTTACATGTGATTTTGTGTGAAGTGATTTGACAGCCGAGTGGATGACAGTCAGGTTGGGAAACTTCTCCTCCAAAACACTGGATGGTTTCTCCTCCACATCAAACTCTTCCAGTGTCTTGGAAACCTTGCAAAACAAAGGAAAAGGGTACAGGTTATTGAATGCAAATTGAGTAGAATGACAGGTGATTGACAAAGTTATACAAACGAGGATATGTGAAATAAAAACAAAACAAGTTTTAATGTCTTATGTTGTCATCATTTGGTGGGTGACTTAAGATACATGTATTCATGCATTCACTGTATGGGAAACCACGTGGGCAACCAACCCTGTCAGTTGTTAGTGCACATATAAAATATGTTTGGTATGTGTATTATAATGTTCCCCCAGAACACCATTAACATCCTGACCTGCTTATAGTTGGTCACTGCTTTGATGTGGGGACCTGCTGTAATCAAGGCCACGTCAGCTGAAGGAATCTGGGATGACAGCTGTCAATGAAGATAAAGGTTAATGAAGAGCTACATGACATGCACCTATCGCTAGGTTAAAAGATGTATTCTGTGTAACGCTAGACCTAACGTGTTACTTATTAATTATTTTCACCTGCTCAACACATGTCACACCCGCGATGCCACCTCCCACTATCACAAGCTTGAATGTTTTCTCTTTTTTATCTGCCATTTTTTCACTTTTTAGAGAATTGCTAAGCTAACGGTATCTAACGTTATCTGACGTTAACACTAGCTAGCTTCCTGCTGGCTAGCTAGTTTTCAATCAAAATGGTTGCAATATTCATGTCTCATTTGGTTCTGCATAGACTCGTTGGTAAATATTTAAAACTCAACTGTTAATTGGTAAGAGTGTGAAAATGCTCTTATACAATTACTTTGAAAGCTAAGTGACCAAAATTCCCTTTAGCAGATGATAAAAGAGCACTGACTCAACGTAACTTCCGTGTTTACAATTAACTACGGCAAGCAGCTGGATACGTTTTTAAAGCGCAGTTAAATTAGATTAGATTATACTTTATTCATCCCACGACGGGGACATTTTGTCGTTACAGTAGCAGCATTTTTCATTAACAGCAAATAACAATAACACACAAACAAGTAAGCACGAAAGAAATACAAGGCAAGAAATACAAGGCAAGAAATACAGGCAATAAATAGACAGTGAAAATATGGTAGACTGAGTAAGTAAAATGCCGTCAAACAAAAGGAATTTTAAAGTGCGGTTGCCATGATAAGAGAAACAATATTGCAGTGTAAGTGACGTTAAAAATTAAGTTGAATGTGTAATTAGAGCAAAGAAGCAAGAGTCGGTAGCATAATTTTAATTATATTAACCTGAGACCATAAATATTGAAAAGTAAGTTCTTGTAATAAAATAATATAAATACCAATATTAAAGATAAACAGAAAATGTGTGATGTAGATTATCAGGTAGTGCAGGCGTTGTAGAGTCTGACAGCGGCCGGGATGAAGGACCTGCGGTACCTCTCCTACTCACACCGTGGGTGTATCAGTCTGCTGCTGAAGGAGCTGCTCAGGGACCCCACAGTGTCATGTAGGGGGTGAGAGGTGTTGTCCATGATGGATGTCAGCTTGGCTAACATCCTCCTCTCCCCTACTTTCTCTATGGGGTCCAGAGGACAGTCCAGGACAGAGCTCGCTCTCCTGATCAGTCTATTGAGTCTGCTCCTGTCCCGGTCCGAGCTGCCCCCCCTCCAGCAGACCACAGCGTAGAGGATGGCAGAGGCCACCACAGAGTCATAGAAGGTCCTGAGGAGAGTCCTACACACTCCAAAGGACCTGAGTCTTCTCAGCAGATGGAGGCAACTCTGACCCTTCTTGTAGAGTGCTTGGGTGTTATCAGTCCAGTTCACTTTATTGTTCAGGTGAACACCCAGGAATTTTTAGCTCTCCACTACATCAATGTCCAATCCCTGGATGCACTGGAGAAGTCGAAGAACATGACCCTCACAGTGCTCCCGCTGTCCTCCAGGTGGAGCAGCGATCTGTTCAGCAGGTAGATCACTGCGTCG
>NC_048429.1:13531933-13540958 GCF_013103735.1 Etheostoma cragini | reverse complement strand
TCCAAACTCTTTTCTAATTTCCTCCCGTAGATGACCTTCCCCCTCCTGATCCTGAGCCTGAGTTCCTTCTGGACTCTGTGCAGCTCCACTCTGTCCCCTGATGCAAAGATCCTCTTCTTCTCATTTAGCAGAGCTTTAATCTCAGAGAAGTTAGCGCACACAAGGAACGCGCTTAGTAAGCAGATGTAGTTATCCGTCCCATCATTCATTTCATTTCTAACAGACCATGTGCAGGCAATGTACCTAATTATATTGAATACGTTTTCTTGTTTGTGGCCATAAACCAGAAGTGAATTTCACATATCCGCACTCGTGCAGACCTATGAGAGTAGGTATCGTATGTACAGTATCTGTCAATATAGTTCAGAACAGTATAGGATCTGTGAGTACCATTTGACAATCAAAGGATATTATTTTATTGTTAGCAACAGAAAATATTAACAACATCCTGCATATTGATTTATTTGTTGACTTGTTCTATTCTAGTCCCTGCATGAAAAGAGCTGTAAATCAATTTTGCAGGAGGAGCAGGGTTACAGTCCTCTGTTTTTAATTTTTGGTGGTCGGGTAACCCTCTTGTTTATATTTGGTTTAATGTCAGAGATTAATGTGGTTGTCAGGTCATGAATCCGATCTGAAAATTTCATCAGAACATTCATTATTGTCAGTGCCGTCATTACAGCAGTGATAAACAACTCACCGCCGGATAACAGTTGAAGTACAGTGCCATTTGGGTTTTTACATGAGGTAAGTGACAGATCTCGACATGATCCCCATGCTCTGTCAGGGTGTTTGGCTGATAATGGCGTGCATTGTTTTTTGAATTCATCAGCAAATGCCGGCACTTGTTCTATTTTTGAAAAACCTTTTATGCCGGTGTTAACCATGCATGAGAGTATTGATGTCAGTGTCTGAGATGATTGGGTCACTGCTAATCAAACACAGGTTAATGCAGTGCGTCATACCTCCCCTCTTGATTTTCATTAGCCTATGTTACTCCAAAATAACTTCACAGAAAGACAACACATGTCTATGTGGAATATAGTACTGTGTGATTATGGAATATGGACAAAGGGTGCTTAATAAAAATAGAACACTGATTGTATTTAATGTAATGTAAATGCTAAGATTTTTATTAACCATAAGTACCTACACATACACACATGTTGCATATTTGAATTAAATGAATAATTATCCTGAAAAAAGAACCCTAGTCACAATACAACACAATACAATACAATACAGCAAATTACAATACAATGCAATACAATTTTATTGAACACCACAGAGGAAATTTGTCCGTGTAGGCTAAGTCTATCTGTTTTTTTCTTTTCCAAATGTTTCCAATGGAAACGTCCCCCATCAGAATTAGCAAAAATCAGTGACACTGATCTAACCCTAACCCCCTAACCCAATGACGTATGAATAATGGGAAGGCTAGCCCTAGATGAGTCAATTGCTAAGTTTGGAAATAATGACCCAGAAGCTAAGCAATGTACCGGTACTGTGGACTACAGTTAGAAGTGGTAACAGTTGTCCAGTAGCTCCCATGTTCTGCGATGTGAAATTCATGTTTTTTGTCAATGGAGTTTGGTGGATTTGAAAAGAGCGATATCACAGGTTTAGTTTCCCATTTGAAAAGCGCTGTCTGACATCACGGTTAAGAAGTGAAGAACGCATAGCGCAAACTTTAACAAAAACTGTAATTTTACCTTTAGGAACACGGGAGTTGCTACCGGCTGCCTTGATTGCTTAGTAAGAACCAAAGTAACTCAATAACACAAACTTTGGGGAACCTGAGTTTGTGTTATTGTTGTTGTGTGTTATTATTGTGTGACATTCAACTCTGACCTAACATGGCTTCCACAGCAGTACATTGCTTAGTGTACTCCACCAACCAACACTTTAAAAAGCTCACTAAATTAACACATCATATCAAAAGCTAAAGTGTAAATACAACAATTTGGACCATTCTTTGGCTGGAACATATAACTTTCTAGCTAGCTGTTTCCCCATTTTTCTAGTCTTTATTCTAAGCTAAGCTAACTAGCTGCTGGAACAGATGTCAATTTTCTCGTCTGACTCTGAAGAAAACAAATTAGAGTATTTCCCAACATGTTGAACTATTCCTAGAAATATTGTGGTGATAATGACATAACATGTCATAAAAGCTGAGGTTGAATTTGGGCCAAAACAAACACACCTAACAAATTAAAGTTTAGGCTTACATATGCCTGCATGCCTTTAAGGCGTCCACGTTCACAGGGAATGACTCAGCTATGGAATGGTTTATAAGGCAACACAATAACTTATATGGAGTAACAAATTCCATTCAGGTTACCTGTGGCAACTCCCATCACACAATGCTATTGAAGCTTATTAATGTAGAGATTTGCACTGGATGTCTCCATACCTGCAGAGAGACATGATAAAACCCCTTTTGTTTGCAAGTTGATTCTGGAGTTTGTGTGGGACATGGGGAAGCAAGTAGGAGCACGTGTGGGAGTACTAGCTGATGACATGCTAACATAGCTCTTGCAGCAGTCGCGAATACTCAATAATGTGGCTTAAAACGCATGGAGATTTGCAAAAATATCTTTTCACAACTTTATTATCAAAATCAACAGATAACATTTATCTTAAATGGCTCCACGTCTTTTTTTAATTTTTTAATTTTTTATTATTTATTTGTTATATTCACATCATGCCATTGTGGAATAGCATTACAGCACATACAAAGCCAGAAAACAGCATATATTGACTTTGATGGTTTAAATTAAAGGCACTGTTTCTTAAAGTTTATAAAATAAACAAGAAAACTCAGTTTGTAATCATCATCACCACCACCACTACCATTACCACTACAGTTTGTAACATCATTCTCACAATCATCGTTACATAAGATGTGTGGTTATATCATCAGAGCACTGAGAATGGTGTTGGAGGTTCCCCCAGTTGGTATTAGAGAGGCAGGTAGTTGGGAGGCGGCAGTAGGTCCCTCTTGCCGTAGGTGGCCGAGCCCACATTGGTCGGGGCGTACACGGTACCGACAGTGTTACTGGAGCGGACCAGGAAGTCTGCTAGCCTTTGGGTGACACAGGTGGCTGTGTTGCACTTCCTCTTTTCCATGTGGTGGCTGGAGAAAGTGCGGAAACATCACAATGACACTCAGATAGAATTTAGAGGTTTTTTTAAATGAATGATTTAACCCTTGTGTTGTCTTCCTGTCAAAATTGAAAATCAACACTTTTGTTGATGCTTTAACAACGTTTTTTGATGTGTTCAACACCACGTAAGGCTAACTTGTTAACTTTAGTTTTATAGTTATTTTTGGAATTTATGGTCAATAAACATCATTTATAGAGAATTATACCTAATGTTTAAGTTAGAAAAGCAGAAATTAGGAATTATTAATACTGAAAATTAAAGGAATAAAGTATATGTTGATGGATAATCACAGACTGGAATGTGTCAACTTACAATACTATTACATTACCATGCAATACTATTTCAAAACCACTTCAATTTCTTTTTTCAAATGCTAGACACATCCCAAAATTAATGAAAGTAGAGATTTGTACTTTCCAAAGTGTGTTGTGTGGAATCAATCATGTTATTTTGGGTAATTACAATTGGGTAGTCAACACTGATATAGGAAAACAAGTCCTTCGGCTGCTAGTTTCTAGAATGTCTTTACCTGTCCATAGCTGTGAGTCCCCTCTGCGGCCGCGTACCCATGAGGCTGAGGAAGGGGTTGGAGATTAGCCCAGGAACTAACCAGCCGTCACGGTCAGGGAGAGCACTTTCCTGCTCGCTGGATGAGCTGGGACTGAAGTACCTGAATCACACAGGCAAAAGGATCAAACCGTTTTACACTGATAGCTGATTATACCTTCTTCAAAACATCCACTAGTCCCGAGAGCAAGAAGAAAAAGTGGGCACTTAGCTCCCCACGAGTTGCACAATAAAGCACTTTCCCACACAAGCACAATTGGCTTCCACCTCCAAAGTTATAAATGCCCTGCTGCTCCTCACACAGAACATCACAGCCATACTTATCGCACAATTTCCATGACATTCAACTGCTTGTCTCCTGACCTCAGCTCTGATATGATCAACATTTTAGCAAAGTGAAACCATTTTTTTTATTTTTTTTTCCAAGTCATTGCACAGCCACACCAAAGAGCTCATTGCTCTGCTTGTACTATACACTTGCCTGTAGCTTGGGGCAGCGGTAACGCAGCGCAGCAACACAAACAGCGTGAGGAGAAGCACAGGCACCCTCAGATACATTGTGTAGGGTGATTACCTGGATCAACACAGAAACAACAACGTTTGATTTATTATTACAGAGAGCTAAGGCAAACCAGAAAGCACAACATTTATTGTACTTTTATTTAACTGTAACATAAATGAAAGTGTGTCATTTCTAAGGAAACTCGGAATTTGAACTCACCGTTGTGAGAAAAAAAGAGATTGCTTTTTGTTTTGAGTATTGTTTCCAAATTCTGTAAAATACTATATGTAATAATAATAGTATAATTCACCTGCGGTCTAATTTAAAGCTGTGCTAAGCACTAACCAGTTAAACACCGATGTTAGAATATTGTTTTCCTGTTGCATAGCTTAAGAATTACAAATATGGTTACAACTAACTGTTATTTTCTTAATTATTTGAATAATATAGTCTGTAAAATTGCAGAAAGTATAACAATTCGCTATCATAATTTCTCAGAAGCCATGGTTGTGTCCTAAAAATGCTTAAAAATTACCTGAGATGCATATAACCAGATAATGTGAATGAAAGTAGCAAAACTGAGTAGGTGGAACCAGGGAATATTTTTGCTTGAAAATTAGCACAAGGATTATCAAAGTACCTGCCGATTATTTTCGGTCACAGATTATTTTACACTTTGATAAGCAAAAAATGATTTGACAACATGTTACATTTTTTTTCTAAGTACAACATTCATATTTGTATACATATTTTTTCTTTTTATGCTTTGATGCTTCCTTACATTACATAGAAAATCCTAAATTCTTTCTGCATTATTTCCGGTTTTTACAGTATATTTGGAGTCATTTGAAGCCATTAAAATCTTGAATTTGAAATATACAGTAGTTCTGTTTATTTGACACAGATTTAAAGATGTAAAATAAATCTGATAAGGATTGGGCAAAATATCCTATTCACACCTGCAGGAAAAGTATTTTTATACAATGTAAAAACTGTTAATTTCCTTTAGCACTGCTTTTGCATACGTACAATTGAATTAGACTCAGACACAGGTCCTGTATAAAAGACAAATGAAACCCTTAAGTAAGACAGATAACTTACTTTCTGTTGTGTCAGCCAGTAGCCAGCAGATCCCAGTCTGTATCTGGAGCAGTCCAGGGTTTGTCAGACTGTCACACAAACTGACTCCAACAGTTATAGGCTCATTGCTCAAACCACTTGTGACATCAGCCCTGTCCAAATATAGCCTTGCATTTTCATTTACACTGAATGGGGAGGACGAGGGGGGAGGAGGGGTGTATGGGGGTGTTGGGAAGTCCAAGAGGGTCTTATATATGCCATACGCACTCTAAGCTGTACCTTAATCTACACTCTGAAACCTGTGCACACGCAGAAAAATGCTAATTTTCACTGTATGCACACACACACGCACACACACACACTTTGTACGTCACCATCCTAATCATCACCTTCGTCATCAGCCTCTGTGATGGGACTGACCCGCCATAAACCCACACCAGGGAAAGGAAAGTTGTCTTCCTATTTACCTTGATACACGTAATGAAGTTTTGGGTCACCAAACTCTGGCCCTCCTTCTGCCTCCCACTGGGCTTCATCAACAATGAATTATAAATGAGGAGATGAATTATCATTAATAATGAATGCAGTCTCATTATTTTGACAGGACACGTCACCAACAACTGAGAAAGTACTAATTACTGAAGTAAAGTGAAGTGATAAAACACTTGCTGCACGTGACCTGGAAATGTAATTAGTTAGTAATTAGCAGTCACATCTCTTTCCAATATTTTCTTGCAAACTTGGTTTGAAACCAGGGTTAAAAAATAGCACCACTTAGCAACTAAGTACTGGTTTTGTAAAATTTATAAAATTTGCAAGTGGCTGTTAGATTTGCTTCACTTACCAGCCCCAAAAACAATACAAAATTTAAAAATTCACCAGTCATTTGGCTGGTTGATGAAAAAGTCTGTTTAAAATATTCAGCATTTTTTAAAGTGTTTAACTTTAAAGCTGCTATAGAAAGCCGAAGGCACGCCCCTTCCGGTGAACCTCATGAAACGGTAGTGAACGAGGAGAGGCCAATTCTTTTTTGATCCCGTTTGAATTGAGCCGTGGATTACACATATGATGTTCATCAACTTAAAAGATAATTTTTACAAAGGAGGAAAGTCTCAGTTAGCCGTAGGTTTGTCATAGTAGTACCACTTAGTTTTGTGTGAAACCGTTCAGTGAACCACATCTCCCTCGTCTCACACAATTTACGTCAGCTAGCTTGATGCTCCACTGGCTCACTAGCTAGCTAGCTTAGCTATGTTCCACAACACATGTAGCGTTATCTTACCCTTATGTGTTTTATCCAGTGAAGTGTTTCAGCAGATAAGCAATAGAACAAGCAAGATCCGCTGCTCATTTTCGTAACATTACATCCCCGGTATGATACACAAAGACTTCGTAGCTTCAGCGAGACGTCATCCATGAATCACTGAAGTGTGTGGTCTTTCTAATTAATTATTTTCAGTTTTATACTTCAACAGTTTAACAATAAACTGAGACTTTCTTTGGTTTAAATATTATCTTTTTTAAATTGACAAACATCGTATAATGATCCATGGCTTAATTCAAAACATAATTTGCCTCTCCCTGTTAACTTCTGTTCATATTCTTTTGAAAGATAGGTCCCGTGGACCGGTAGTATAAAGGTGTTACTTTGGCTCTATAGCGCTGTGTAGCATTTTAGCATCTATTAGCTCATTGTTTTGGTTTTACAGTCCAAAACTTTAGTTTTTTGCTTGACGCTCAACCGTTTTCATCATTGCAGGGAGCTTTCAGTGACAATGCTCTAAAATAGAACTGTACGTGCAGCAGGTTGGCAACTGTCTGGTGAACTTAGTGGAGCATTTAGCAGCTAAAGACCCAGATACTTCCTTCAGGAGCTAGCAGTTAAAAGAGAGTAAACATTCCAAATACATGCTAATGTTGCTTCATGTCTGTGGGATGTGTATAGTAAATAGGTAACTATCTGCTAACAAGTTAGCAATGTCGACTGGTGACGTCAGTGTTTGTGTTTTTCAGCCTGTTACCACTGCCACCACGTGGCTAAAGCAAACAACCACACAACTGTCGTCAGACTAGGTAGATAGATAGATAGATAGATAGATAGATAGATAGATAGATAGATAGATAGATACTTTATTAATTCCCAAGGGGAAATTCAAGAACTCTAAAAGGTGCAATGACTTTTTCCCTGCTACACCACTCCCACTTTAAATCAGTGATTGCTAAAAGTAGAAAAAACATAAATACAGAAATCCCTCATATAAAATAAATACAAATTTAAATTTATAGATTTTTTGTTCTGCTGCATGGGGGATGTGTTTTCAGCTGAAACAAGGCTTTGTTTGGATTAAATAGAAACTGAACTAGAGATATACTGTAGGAGCAGTCATAAAATTGCAATTGTCACAGAATTCAAGAACATTAAATTAAACATCAAATTTTATAATGAATACCATGACGATGTTCCTAACGTTCATCCCACAGTCTCAGTGGGGAGATGCCGCCACAGGCTGCAGGCTGCTAAGTGCTAGGGTTTTACCACAGCTTTGAGCTAACAGAGAGATAGTGCAGTCCTAATGGACATTTAACACCCCCCAAACCCACCGAGGTCCAGCAAACACCTTGTGTTTCCTGTAAGCTTTACCAAGAAAACCTGCAGTAACCGCGCACAAAGATTTCACTACTTTACATGGATTATATAGTTTGCATGTACATTATGGTCTATTTCTGAAGCAAAGTTACGATGAGCTATGTTACTCCACCCTTCCAATTTGTTATTTAGAGGGTGATTTCTGCAGGAGATTTCACAAACAATGCAACTACTTCAAGATTGTCTGGCCACTGCAGGTTTTTGTCAATGCCTGTTTAATTTATTCTATACTGTGTCATTGGCAAATGCTGGTTGATAAAATAATAATAAAGATTTAATGAATAATTAACCTATGACATATTAAACTTCTCTGATGTATTTGAGCAAGCTATTTAGAAAGGTTAATGTGCATAATTTTTAAAGAAAGTATGGGGTGAAAGAAAAGATAGAAGATGGAAAAAAGCAGAGAAAGGGAGATACAGAAGAAAGTGGGTGGTGTGTGTAGGATTTTAAGTCTATTTTTATAAGATATAGTCTGGGGAAACAACTCTATCGCTCTGTTCTCTTGTCCGTCTTGGTTACTTCGGTGTTGTTAGGAGCCAGATGTTACAGAACTAACCCTCGGTTCACAAAAATGGTAAGTGAGTTCCACAATCTTTAAGTTGTCATACATTCTTCTTAGTCCATTCTTACTTCCTCTACATAGCAGCATTTTCACATTCAGTCCAGAGATTTGGGCTTGGAAGCTCCAATACACAAGCTCAATTATTATTCATCTAGCAATGGACATAAGAGGGATCAAGAGTCACAGGGGGGATGATTAGTATATAGGTAGCCAGTGCCAGTAAAGGTATTGATGGTGTGGCCTCTGATGATGATATTTATGTTCATATTTGTTAACTTGGACTGGAAGTGTGTCCACTATTGCAACGTGTATTACTTAACCAACATCTAGCTACAATACATAAGCACAATTGGAGGACCAGAACTCACAGTCACAGAAATCTCTTTAAGAGAAGCCCTCTCACACATACATGTAATCAGTGTGTGTGTGCGTGTGTGTGTGTGTTTGTGTGTGTGTGTGTGTGTGTGTGTGTGTGTGTGTGTGTGTGTGTGTGTGT
>NC_048429.1:13484179-13531833 GCF_013103735.1 Etheostoma cragini | reverse complement strand
GTGTGTGTTTGTGTGTGTGTGTGTGTGTGTGTGTGTGTGTGTGTGTGTGTGTGTGTGTGTGTGTGTGTGTGTGTCTCTCTGGCGGCTGATGCAGCCACAGAAACAGACAGTTAACATCAGCCACCCACCTGTGCTGGGAACAGTTTTTTAATGAATGACTCTTTGGTCAGGAATGGTAGTGCTTTGTTCTTGTTAATTTTTTTCTTCCTGCCTAAATATTGCACTGACATCTTCTCTAAATGAATGTGCTTATGCCATATTTTTGAACATAATGAAGCTTATACATTCAGTTTGTATTAGCCATTTGTGAATGATAAATTGTAGTAGTTCTGTGATTCCACTAGTGGTGGTGTACACAACAGCAGTGGTTGAAAGAAGGCATTCAAAGAGAGAGAACTCAAAGTGATCTTCAATTTTGGACATACATTTACTGCTATATATTCAACTAATGTAAGACATGAGACCTGTGCCTGTGTCCAGACAAACAAACCTAACTTTTATCCACACTTGAACCTCCTAATCAATGTTTTTATATCAACAATGGGTCAAAAGACAAGTGCAACAGCAATGTGGAAAAAGGCATACGTAGCTTGTGCTGCCAAACACTACAGAGATTTATCACCTAACTCTGTAGATGCTATCCACTTTAGAGAGCTTTATAGTATCTTTCAACCAATTATTTTGTTTTTACGGCATGCAACTTTAATGTTTTGGTTCACTCTCACAGCTCTCATCAGCACAATTTCCCTTAAAAAAGCAAAAAAGAAGTTCTATACACAACTCCAAATGAGTTCAACGTTATAAGTTATAAGTTATATAATATGCCAGGGTTGTATGCATTTACACTTTGTTGTGCTGCCCACAAGTGACCCAAAACATCGATTAATGCAGGATTAATTAACAATGCCATACCGGATGTTCAAAAATCAATTTGCACTTTTAGTGCATACTACCTGCGAGGAACCTAAATTTCATGTTATTTGTGTCCAGAGCATCATAGTATGTTAGCATTGGTTTGATGTGTGCTGCTGTGCATACATCTGATCTGCAAAATTTAGTGTGACAATAATATCAAGCATTCAAGGATTAATTTAATGACATAAAAAGAAAAACATTTATTTCGACCAAGACTATAATGTCTTGGGCCTTGCAGGGCTGCTGTGTAATCATGTGCATCAAAGTAGGACTGTACTATGTTTCAGCTGTGAAAAGAGGATCACTGGTAGCCCGTTTCATTTTCAGGACCAAGGGTAATAAAACATCTCTATACTGTGATAAAAAGAGGAAAATTACTGTTAGCATAGAGCTTGGTACAGTCCAGATAAAAAAGCAAAGTAAATGTGACTTTTAGCCAAACTCAGTAACATTCACGGTCCCAGTTGGCCTTGTTTTAGTACACAATGGGGAACACTTTAGTGTTGCGGGCCATTAGTTCCTTTACTGTGCGTTGTTACATTCTCTACATCCTTGTTATCTGTGAGACAGTCCTCTTTTTCCAACCGTGCATTCGTCCCCTGGCAAACCTCGTCTTTTCCCTCTTTCACCTCCTCCTCTGACATCAGCCCATCCATCTCCAACTGTACGTCCTCACTTGAAAGAGGGGTCAACTCAACAGTGGTCTCTGTTAAGGATTTAAGCTGTTGTCTCTCCTGGGTGTTATCTGAGGAACTAGGTCTGACATCTTGGTGGAGCTGCTCGGTTCCGTGGACTTCCCCTCCCTCTTCCAGATTTGTTGCCATCCTTACCCAAACTTTGGGAGCATGAGGCAGTTTGGGGGTTTTAGGAGCGCCTGACTGGACCTGAGTGGGGTTTGATGGGGCTTGAAGTTCAATTGACTTTGAAGCCTTTTTATTTTGCGTCTCTGGTTTTCGCTCTGGTTTCCGAAACTGTCGTCTGAGGAGGACGATGACGGCAATGATGAAGACATATGAGGAACCACTGAGACATGTGATCAGACCCAGGAAGATGATCCTGAAAATATAGAGACAAAAGATGCACAGAAGGCAATAAAGGGACAGATATCTGTACTGTTATTGTAGAGAAAGTCACTTTATATTTGCACATTTGTGGCCCATAGCGTACCTGTACATGTCAGAGTCATAAATGCGACATGTCCCCCTGCCTCCGCACTTTTTGACTGACCACTTCAGGCAAGTTGAATCAATCAGGGCTCCAAAATACACGGGTGCAGGAAGTCCACCTAAAGAGAAAGCATTGCCCAAATATGCACTGTCACATATTGCAATGAATTATACATATTTAGTTTTCCACTTCAGAAACTGTGCTAACATTGTATTTCACAATTGTAATTGAAAGCAATGAAGCTTACCAAGAGTCCTAGTTGCTAGGGCCTGGATACCCAGTGCAAGGGATTTGAGCTCTGGTGAGATGCATCTGTAATTACAAAAAAACACAGAGTCATTTGTATAAATCCTTTTGTAGAAAGATGATAAGCCAATCAGTGTCATTAAAGGCATAGTTAAAAGACATGTTGGGTGCATATGCTTATTTGCTTTCTTGTCTAGAGTAAGATAAGATGATAGATACAACTCTCACATCTGAATGCTAAATTTGAAGCTGCAGCATCAGAACAATGATGTTTATGATGTCACTCATATGTATTGTACTCATGTAGGTTCAATCATAACAAGGATCTACAAAAGTGCTATTATTCCCACTTCTCATTATTGCCAGGAATGGCTAGACAGACCGTATGATGACCATGTAGCCAGGTGTGGCTCCCAGAGCGTTGATGAAGGAGCTTAGAACAGACACAGCCATGTAGGAGGTGAAACTGCGGCTGCAGTCCTTGGCATGGGGACACTGCCCCAGCCTCACCGATGTACTGCTGCCTGCTGGGAAAGAGGTGGACACACAGCTACAGTTGTGGAAAACCTGGTAAAGAGAGAGAAAAAAGATGTAAATTAGTTGGCAAACAAAGACATTAAAATAGCAGGGGAATGAGTGGATAAACAGGTTGGAGAAAAATGTGGGAAGTGGTTGAGTTTAGTGGTGGGGCATAGGAGACTACACGTATCTTACCGTAACCTTATCAATAATCAATCGTTAGGTTAAAAATGTGGGACCTTAAAACAACAAATGTGATGCAATATTGAAAAATAAGTAATGCAGTTAAATTCAAAGGGCTTTGACTCTGATATTGGTAGTAATTCCAGAGAAAATAACATGAATTTATGCTTTGATAAAGTAAATACTTGACAGAGAGAGTTGATGAGAAAGTGAAGTTATTAATATTGTAATTCTTTGGAGTTTATGATTGCCTGTGCACACACCGAAGAAGAGCGCTGCCCAAAACGTCCATTGTGTGGTAATAAACTTCTAAATTGGAGTGCTGTGCGAGTAGCTTTATTTATAATTCTTTGGAGTTGTCATAAATAAATTCTTCCCGTCAGTGAAATGTTGGGGGCTGGGTACGCACTGCTGAGGAGTGTTTCTTTGGAATAAGGATTGTGGGCTGCATGGTACGGCTGATAAACTTATTCTTAGTCAGTTTACAGTATATGCATGAATGAATTAACAAAAAATGTATTGGTTGTAACCGAAGGGTATGGTCAGAAACTTCAGCTTATCAGCTTAAACTTCCCCTTCACACATTTTTAAGAGTAACAAACACATTGTTAAGGAAAAAAATCAATGAGACAATAAAGATAAAATAAATAATAATAAAAACTAAAGAACATATACACTTACCCAGAAAACCTTTTATATACATGCATTTTTGCATGTGCATGAATGCACTTACCCACATACACGCCTAGACATACCCATAAGGGTCAATACTTATATACAGCACAAGGTGAAAAATATCCTAAATGATGATGATAACTATAATTATCATAATGAAATTCATCATCATCATCACTGTTATCAACATTTTCACACAATAACAATAATCAATTTCTATACTTATCTAGTGTCATGTCTAGATGAACACTGTATGTTTGCATCCCTGAGTGCAGCCCTTACTGTGTTCTTGCCGTATCCACTGGAGCCGAGGCAGCCAGCCAAACATGGAGAGATGTAGGTGATGCCGCTGTCCGAGCACACGGGGTCCCACTCGTCTGCTGAACACGAGCAGTCTCTGTTACACTCCGAGAAGAGCATGTCCCTGTCGGATGATATACTCTGCGTCCTGCAGGGCACAATCGGTTTATATTTCATACTAGCTGTGAAAAGGACTTCATTTGGTACATTATTTTGGTTTGTTAAAGCTGTGGTCATCTTCATACACCCCTCATGTCTCAACACTGACCCGTTGTATGAGATGGTGAGGCCAGCCATGGGAATGTTATCACACGTGGTGCCAAACTGCAGCAGCATGAGGAGGTATGCCATGAAGGATGTGGCGAAAGAGAGCTGAGCTCCTGACACCAAACTCAGTTTATACCTCTTCATCAGCAGGCCTCCCAGGAAGATACCCACAGCCACTGCCGGCAGGTTCAACATACCTAGAGGAAAAACATAGAGGGGGTCTAGACACTGGGAGACCCATCTTGTAGTAGGAAGTCTTACATTATCAGAGACCTTATCATATTTTTCATTGAGTGTTTAAGCTTTAAGCAGAAGTGCTCAGTGTACCAGGAGACACCAGGCTCTGCCAACTGAAGTTCTGCCTTTTGTAGCTACTTCATCTCAGGGATGCAATCTGCCTAATCATAGAATACTAATCATAGATTAGATTAGATTAGATTATTACAGAGAGTGTACACATTGCTTTATCTGTTTAAATGCAAACATTTCGCCTTGGGTGAATTCCTGAGTTGTAGCCCCCAAGTGAGAAGTGTTCACTTTTTCTTTTCACAAAATTACACACATTGGCCTTCTTTACTTCTCCTGTCTGTGTGCTAAATATGAAGCTACAGGCAGGAGACTGTTAGATTAGATTAGTATTTGTAAGGATTGGAAAAAGCTAGTCTGTCTCAGACAAATCTGCCTATCAGCACCTCTCGAGCTCAAAAATTTAAACAGTATATCTAAAAAATGAACATGTTAAAATGTTAAAAAGACAGGCTAAATGTTTCCCTGTCTCCTGTTTTCTAGGTCTAGCTCAATATTTAACATAGAGAGTGTTTTCATACAGTCTATAGACTCTCAGCATTAAATGCCACTAAACATATTTCCCAAAAGTGTTGAGGTCTTGTTATAAAAAAATCCAAAAACATTCTAATGGAAAGCTTGAATTCCACAACCAACTCATCAGAACAACACATACGGGCAATAGGGCAAATACGTTTATTTATTTATCTATTTTTCACCTATGAGGAAGTTGGCTCTGGATGCAGACTGTCCAAACTGTTGCTCCATGTACTTGGCTTTGAAAGTAAACAAGCCAATGAAAGAGTTGAACTTCAGGATGCTCCCACAGAGGAGCAGAAAGTAGGCAGGAGTTCCCAACAGCCGCTTCAGTGAAGGAAAAAACCCTGTGGGAGCACATCCAGGGAAAATCAAGCAATGACCGTAAACCTGCACTCATGCTGTAATCTATTACAACACCAAATCTATACTAGTAAATTTGATCTGGAAATGAAATAATGTATCATCAGGGTTCTGTTATAGGAAGAACAAGAGGATTGTACTCAACCTTTGGCGATGTCAGTCAGCTTGAGGTTGTGAGTGTTGTTGGTGGCATCCTCTGTCCCATCTAGGGTCCCAAGGGTGGGACTTGGCTTGCTGTCGTCTCCCTCTTGCTTTAGCAGTGAGTGAGGCAGGAACCAGAAGGGAATGCCAGAGATGAGGAGGAGGGCGGAAGACACCATGAAGCCCATCCACCAGGCACCCACCCAGCGGGCATCTTTAGGAGTGATGGTCACACTTTCTGGATGACAGGAAAGAGCATTTGAGTGAGTGCACAGCGGGAACAGGAAGCCTGTTGTGTGTTTAATTTATCCCTTTCATTTGCAATTTTAGTCTGTCACTTCCTTTGTGTGAAGGGACCATATACATACACATACCTTCTCAGTTCTACCTGGCGACTGTCAGTTTTATCATTTGAAATGAAGACTGTCAAGTGCAGATTTTAACAGTTGTGTCTAGATGGAAACTCTTGATTTGCAAATACATCTTGAGAGACTCACAGCCCAATGTCCAGGAGTATTGCAAATCCTGGGTTACCATCCAGACACGGCTGATTTTATCAGCTGTAGCTGGCTAGCTTATTGAGCCAACGTTAGCTTTTAGCAACTAACAATTACTGATCATACACACTGCTTTTAAAACAAACACCCTGGGGGTAATTAAACGGATAGATGAAAGGTGTGTCTGTCAGGTTAGCCCACAAGTATCAGCTTGGTTTGTGTGCACATTACACTTACCAACATCAACATATCCAATGTCAACATATAGTTTAGCACAGTAGGAGCCCAGGAGGAAACCAAACATGGGGCCCAGGAGAGTGATGGTCTGGAGACAAGCTGCAAATAACAACACAGATAACCTTTTGTATACTGTGATTTGGAAGAGAGGAGGTGAAAAGAGGAATTTTATTAGAACTCCATTGGGAATATATCTAGAATGTAAAGGACACACATGACTAGAAAATACTTTCAATATATGTGTATTTTTTAAGAAACGTGTCTGCAGGTTAACCCAATTTCAGTCATTTAAAATCCTTTAAAAATCCCCTTGGAAACCTTAAATGAGCTAAAATACCTTACCTATGTAGAAGGGTGAGTTTTCAGCTTTAGAAAAGTCATCGATGTAAGAGATGCCCAGAGGTGTGACCGGGGTTTCTCCGATACCCCGCAGAGCGTTCCCCAGGAACACATAGATCCACATGTTGGAACCAGACTCTCTCACACAGGCTCCATAAAGACACAAACACACAATAGAAACACGTGACTTTGATTTTTTACAAAGCTCTAATTGTCACAGACACTGCTTTATAACATCTCTGATGTATTTCAAAGAATCTTCTTAAAAATCACCAAATGTCAGTGCAATTCCTAAACATAAATGCAGAAAATTGCAGTATTAGCTCAAATCACAACACAGTGCATGTGTCTACATGTTTTTATTGTCTGCACCATTCACAGTCAGAGATTCTTATCGTAAATTTGTTCCTAAAAGAAGACTTTGATGCATGTGTGTTAAAATTCATGTCCCATTCACAAGTTATTGAGAAAATGAACCACAAACCACATCAAACCACAATGTGGTCCTGATTTAAAAGCTTACATGCTTGCTCATGTACTGCATGTGACTTCCATATTCTGTTTCTTTATAAACACATCACATCAGAATGGCTGAACAGGATACATACATTGCATTCCGTGGGTATATGACATGTTTTTGAGAGAAGAAAAATTGAATATGGCGCAACAATAGAAAGACTGAAGTAGCATCTTAAATTTGAAGAATACATAAACAGTTTGTTGACACATTTCTGCTTTCTCAGTGATGCTATTTGACCCGATGGTCCCACGTACTATATATTGTTCTGTCTTGTTTTTTTTCAACTTTCAGCTGTTGTTGTACTTAATCTGCCTTCCACACACAAACTGATCAATGGTACAGTCATAATTGTTGTAATGTGAATACTGCAATACTGCAATACTGCACTAATGTGAATTGGCTATGAAGCTCACTCCAGGATCAGTGCATCCCTGGGATGGTTGAAAGAGAGTTAGTGAGTTGTTAAGGTTACTGAACCTGGTTTCATGTTAAAGCGGTCTCTCTGTATATGCTATTGGCAACGTTTATTGTTCATGTTGTTGTTAATGAGCAGACGGAAAAGGGATCTACCTAGTATTAGTTTGTCCTGATTGATTTGTTTAAACTCCACAAGTAGAAAGTACTAACCAGCTTGACAGCTGACTTTTCCACCTATGTGACCAGTACTGTGCCTGTTTTATTGTTGAATTTGCAATTCTTGGGTAATGCATTCTTCTTCAGTTCAAAATACAAGTGCAGATACAGTGTTGCTCATAGGTTTATGAACCCATGTTAAAGTTGAAAAAAAAGAGGAAAAAAAAAAATATTTTGGAAATTGATTGGAAATGCCTTAATTGAAAAAATAGGAGAAAATCTAACCTTTAAGGACTGGAAGTACAGGGGCATACGTATACATATCTTTATGTTAAATTCCCACAGAAGCAGGTAGATATTTATTTTTAAAGGCCAGTTATTTCATGGACTGAGGATACTATGCATCCTGATAAAGTTTCCTTGGCCTTTGGAATTAAAATAGTCACCCATCATCACATACCCTTCACCATTCCTAGAGATAGGCATGGGGAACTTTCCATAAGATCATCTCTCAATACAAATCAAACCAGCTAATAGGCTAACTGAAATAACACCATGCCTATCTCTATGTATGGTGAAAGGTGTGTGATGATATGGGGTTATTTTAATTCCAAAGACCAAGTGAACTTTATCAGGATGCATGGTATCTTGGATCCATGAAATAACTAGCCTTTGAAAATAAAAATGTGCTTGCCTCAATGGGAATTTAACATAGGGGTTAGTATCCTTAAGAACAAATATTGATTTACAATACATTATTCATTCACAAAGAAAACTGGTGTCCTTGAAGGTTGGATTTTTCTTAATTTTTTGAATGAAGGTCTTAAGCTAAATTTCCAAAAGATGGTTTTCTCAATCCTCTTTTCAGTGAACTTTAGCATGGATTCATAAACTTATGCGCATCACTGTATGTGACTATGTAAGTATTGTAAGTAAGTATTTGTAAGTATGATGTAACAACACTAAGAATATATAGCAACGCTAGCAGCATTTCAGTTTCCAATTTGCACTTTGACTTTTTAATGTGTAAAATGAGGAGACTGTCGTCCTCTGAAAAACGTCATCATCAGTCGTCTGTTCAAGCAGCAAATAGGACGTATACAGTGTCTACTTTTGTAGTGGCTTGGCCCTTTAATGGCCATAGTAATTATGTCGGGAGCAAAGCAGGAAGTAAGGTGACAAAGTAAGTTGGGAGTAGTGGATAGGTCAAAGAAACATAGGAAGTTTACTCTAAAGGCTGGGATTTGTGTCATGTTTTAAAATAAAAAGGAAATTGCAAGTTTTTCAAACTTTATTGAATAAACTACGTTACGTTCTGCATCCTGCATTACGTTCTCTATGAGGACAAAAAAACACTACTGTGGGTCCTATTTCCTGTCATTGCTTGGGACACTTATTTATGAAATGCTCCTATTGGTCGTATTAGACTCTAATACAAGGGTAGGAATGAACAACCTACATATGTGGTTTGGAGATAAGTGTAAACTACCTTGCATTAAACTTTTGCTTATTGCAGATTTAGGTCAACAGTCATGTGTCAGTGGAAATGATTCTGATGGCACCTATTTGAACCCTGCGTGTAGCCCACTGTCTTACCTTTGTTGTCTTCCACAGAAGGCTCTATCTGAATTTCAAGTACTTCTGTCTTAAGTGGATCCGCACAGGCGGCGATGTTCACACTGTCATTCTGGAAAACCTCTATGATTGTGTTGTACTTGTAGCTGTGAAAACCACAATGAGACATTTAAGATCCTTGTTTATCATTTGTAACCATTTTTGTTTTCAAACGTTTCAAAAAATTGGGCATTTGTTGATGTTTACCGTCCCATGAAGAAGTGCGTCAGGCCGGTGAGAAAGGACCCCACAGCCATGACAAAACAGCCCACAGCAATGAACCTGGGACGATGTAGCTTGGCCCCAAAATGGCTGACCACAGCAAGAAACAACAAGTTGCCTACCTCCAAGGAAGAGAAACCCAGAGAGCAGAAAAGAACCCGATATATTTGGAGAATTGTCAGCTACAGAGTCACACAGAAAACATGGCAGGAACAAAGCTGATCAGATACACAAAAGATTAAGGTTAAATTGACAGATCCATGGTACCCATCTCAAAACTGCCATCTATGAGTCCGATGTGCATGCTGGAAAGGTCGAAACGTCTCTCAATCTGGGTGATGGAGCTCTTCATGTAGGTTCCTGCCAGAGCCTTGGAGAAGCAGGCGAAGGACAGCGCCACAATAAATAACTAGGAAACATAAGGGGGTGGGGGACATAAGTCATCAAAATAGGTAGTATAAGTATTTATTTATAACGTTGCATCCAAGTGTGTGAAAAGTTTTTTTTGTCATTTTCTAAAAATTTCCACCATTTAATGCTATAGGCCTGTGGTTTCTGCCTCCTCCTTTGCAGCCTTCACAGCCTTTGGATTTGGTCTGTCTGTGTGTGTGTGTGTATGCACCTTGGAGTCCCTTTATTACTAAATGAATTCCCATCTGGGATTGTTGCAATTCTCCTGCATGTTCTGCAATGCACAGTATTTTACCTTTTACGCGGTATTGCTACAGAGTTTTTCATTTTCAGCTTTAACTTGATTGGACTCAATCTCTCAGGTCTGGACCACTGTGAATTCTCTTGAAAATCCTTAATTAGGGCTCATAAACTGTGTATGTGCATAAATAAACATGTATACACCATATATATACATTTTACTGTTAGGGTTTATCTGGTGATGATTCTGAAATCCAATATCAACAGACTGAGCTCCGGACCCATGAGGAAAAAGTATTGGGTGAAATTAGTGTACAGATGTGTTTCTGGGAGAAATGCTCCATCGACTTTGCACATGGTGATGTAGTGCTGCAATCAGGCAAGTTCGAGCTCCGGCCTGATACTGAAGTGTTTGACAAAAGTTAATATGCTAGTCTAGAGTAGAAATTTGGTCTGCAAAGATTTTCGAAAACAACATCATGATCAGCTCTTGGCTTGATTTAACCTATTTTTGGGGAGAAAGCAAATCTCTGAAAATTTTCAATTGATGTGCGTTTGACATTTTAAGCATTATACACGCTTATTAAAGTTTGACTGCTTGCTGTGAGGGGGCAGTGTTGGGGGCAACAACTGAACCGTCAAGTTGCTTTTGAGGCTTTTAATTGATTTTTTATACTCTGATTGTATCAACAGAATGAACTTTAGGCCAGGAAGAAGAAAAGAATTACGAGTAACCAGCAAAGGAGTGTTGATTATAGAAAGCTTTTAGTTTTTTACTTTTAGAGTGGAAATGCCAGAGCGTTTCCTGGTCCCCTGATCAGTGACACACAGAGCCTGGTGGCTGGTCATCAGGTCTCCGTCTTTGGCGGTTGCTTCCTCCATCCTACACCCAACGAATACATGGACAATGAGGTCAGGCTAATGAAAAGGAAAATGGGTTTTGACACAATTCACTCTTTAATACTATGATTTAAATCACAACATTTTAACAGCTTAGTATTATTTCCAGCAGTGAAATGAAGGGTAGACCGACTTTAAGGTAGAGTTTAACATTTTGGTATATAATCTAATTTCCTTTCTTGCTGATAGTTAGAGGAGAATATCCACACCACTCACATGTTTGTATGGTAAATATGTAGCTGGAGTCAGTGAGTCTGTTAGCCCAGCTTAGCATAAAGACTGGTAACAGGGTTAAACAGCTAGCCTGGTTAGTTTAGTTTAGTTAATTTGAACACGTAAAGAAAAAAAACATTAAAAAAAATACTTATATACATACATTCATGCATACATATATGATAATCAAAATGACAGATAAATTACGCCATGTACTTCTCAGCACAATCTTCCAAAATTGAAAGTCATTCCCACAAAAAAATAAACCATGTTAAAAAAGGAGTATGAAGAAGTTGACAAAGAACTTCTCAGGTCGGACCCCCTTTCTCTACTTTTATCCTTTAGTAAATACTAAATCTTCACTACACTGCTTCACTTATTTACACATCATAGACACAGATGCATACATACATACACACATTTACATTGGTTTGGTTTCTTCTTTCTTTACCACATATCTATATCAGATTAAGTAAGAACACACCCATACTAGACTTAGTATATAAATATATTAGTATACAGATATGTTAGTATTTAGATATGTCAGTGTATAAACATATCAGTATATAGATACATTAGTACATTGATATATTAGTATGTAGATATATTAGTATATAGATATATCAGTACGTAAACATGTCAGTATACAGATATATTAGTATGTAGACATATAAGTATATAAATGACAAGAAACCAAACAGTCATTATACAATACTTTCACTTTAAATCTTTTTTGTATCCCTTTAATATATTCATTTTAAATAATCTCTTGAAATTGCTTATTGTTGTACATGATTTCATCTCTTCACTGCAGCTGCAGTAACTCATTTAGTTGTGAAGCAGCAATTAAAGTTCTTTAATTTCAAGGCTGACAGAATGTGCCTATACCATCACATTGAAAGGCCAAGGTGATACTTCTCATTTATTTAGTGTTACTTCATGCTAAACTAAGCTAGCTAGTTGTTTGTCTTAGCTACAGTTTCATCTAAAAATGAGTCTCATCCAGCTTTCAAACATAAATAAAAATACTTTCCAAAATCTCAAACTATTTCTTTAAACTCGGTTTAACTACTCATTTCATATATCCCATGCATACATTTTGTATATGTTGATGTCTGTGTTTATAGTAGGCCACACGTCCTATTAATTAGTATCTACAAAAATCGTCACTTGTTTCCTTACAGCAATGCTCGTCTGCACATAGACATAACACTTTTTCATAGTTTTTCAGTCAACACTACATCAGTAATCTGCATAATAATGTCTCTCACATTATTGGACAGTTTAAAGGAGCTCAGATTCTCAGTAATTTCCTACAGTGTGAGCACATAAAAGTACCATTGTTATGCAAAGAGATACATTTTAACAATCAGTTTCAACTTATGAGGTTTATGGTATTGTAGTGCAGAGTTCTGGTGCCTAGCCAATCCTGTCACTTTATTCTCTACTGTCTGAATTAGTAAAGTGAGTGAGGAAAAAGCAGCTGTACCGGTACCTTTGTTAGGTCCACCAGCGTCTTCTCCTCGCAATCCTCTCCGCTCAGTCAACTTCAGGAGCTGGTGCAGGTTGAAATCATAACAGAGAGGAAAATGGTTTCCGATATCAACTCATTTGTCCTCTTGAAAACTTGAGAGGGCAGGCTGGGGGAGGGGGGAGAGAGTTAATATGGAGGACTCAATTAACCAGTATGTGTTTCACCTCATAACTCCAGTAATCCCCCCTCATGTTTAGCATAGGTATTACTCAGAAGCGCAGCCTGCCTTCAAAGTCAGAGCAAATCTTGGCAAGTGAGCCCTGGTCTTATCAGAGGAATTCAAATTATGTTATATGTAGAGAAATCGATTGCAAAATCACTGTTGCAAATCAACGAATGCGGATGTTTATCAGAATACCTAGTGCATCTTCAGGGCATCTTCTTCTGCTCCTCTGTAAACAGAAATTTGTCTCTCCTCCTAGTGAGAGGAGGAAAACCTGCTCTCCCCAATCTCCTATTCTCCTGTATGAGGTCAGAGCCATTCCTTGGAAGCAGCGGGACAAAGGGCCTCACACATTTCTATTCCACACACATGGCCAGTCCAGGAGGGGGACAGCAACAAGAGGGGGGAGATGGAAAAGGGAGACAGATTGGTAACTTCAAACCGGGCCCTTTGGATTTATTTATTTTTCCCACAGGCAAAAATAGTAGATGCTTTTTGCTTTAAACAGGGATTTTAAAAGAGCTGTATACAAAATCAGGCCAAGTCATTTCAAGTTTTATTTTTATTTTGAAAGTTTCAAAAAGAATGTATGTAATTATCTCCTTATAAAATACATATTGCAATAGGCCACTTTAATCTAAAACCAACCCCACTTTTTCTTTATATTTGCTGAAGTGCTTGGATGAAGATCCTTAAAAATGGAACATAGTGTGTCAGTACTAACAGTGTGTCTCAGTGTAAACCTTTCAGGGAATGCTGTATTAGTCCAGTGTATGGTGGAGGGTTCAGGCAGCCAGGCAGCAGGTCACTCAATCAGCTTTGGCCCCGCACAAATGCCAAAGATTAAGATTAAGAACAGTCACATTCCTGCACAGCAACAGTGAAGGAAGTGTTCACCACTTTCCCTATTCTGAAAAAATGATCCTTGGCTCTGGAATTTTGCATTTTGGCGCAAGGGTTTTACCTGTCGTTTGTCACTGTATCTAGTTAAAAGTGCTTTCAGACAGGAAAGCAGTTTGTTACTGCATCAGGGCGCCTTGAGACCATCTGTATGTTGGTATATAGATACTGTTTTTAACATGCTTTCAAAATTCTACATTACAATATTTCCTGTCTGACTGGCTATAGTTTGTACAGATGGAAGCTGAGACACCTTCAGTGGTGTTGCAGTACCTTACAGTGCATATTTGGTATTAGAGTGCAGCCTGCTGGTGAAACCAGATAGTGTACAGTCTCACAGATTCATGAATAACAAGACACTGAGGAAAAATTAAATTAGGTAGATAAATGAAATAAAGAGTATGAATACAGGAGAGATTATATCAATTCCGTTTAAGGCTAAAATAGAAAAGTGGACAAATTTTAAAATCTTATCTACGCTAAAAGTATAAGATTACAAGGGCTATTGGTATAAGGGTTTAGCAATCAATGTTGTAGTCCAATGTGTTGTAGTGGGTAACTGTACTGTATGTCTCCAGCCCAGAATCTACCTTTTGGGGGCATATACATGTATACCACATGTCATCGTATCATAGAGGGGGGTTTGGGTGTCCTCCCCTAGAGAACTTTTGAGCATCCACGACTTAATTTCCTGTATTCTGACACACTTTTAAGCACCAATTTGTAGGGGAAATACCTTTATTTAGCCTACGTGAAGATGAACAACACAGATGACATTTCGAATTGTGTTAAAATTATTATGGAAAGTATGTTGTTATGTGTCATTGGGCATTTTTAAGTGGGTACATGGAAATCCTGAAGCTTTCTCAGTTGGTGTAATGCGTATACCTACGTCTCATGTAGACTATACCACTTTTAGCAATCATACAGTATTGTAATTACTGGTCATAACAGTTACAGTAAACATAAATAAAAATGTTCTCCATTAAAGAAAGAGCATTTGTGGTGAGGCACAAAGTAAACAAAGAGGAGTTACATTTTTGTGGACCTGGTTATGGAATAACAACCGTCAACTTTAACACTCTGGTTATGTTATGCGTGTGAAATTGATCAGTTTTAAAGTTTTTAAAATCTAGAAAAGTAAAAAGAGTATTTGCTTCTTTGCTGCCAAGCATTGCATAAATAAAGTTTACTTTCAATACAAGCCTGAACAGACATGGTGTCATCTCTGTTTATGTAACATCAATCCATGAAATAAAGTTTAAAAAACGCAAAAAGACATTGTTACGTAAAACTACTGTACTTTGTATCTAGGTTTTTTCCAATGTACATAACAAAAAGAGTCTGAACATGTACATTTTATGAAAAACGAGTGAATTATCCTGCCATGATCCATGAAAGATGAATAACACCATTTCACAAAATATCGAATGAATTGTTGGATATTTAGAGGCTGCAAGCTAGTATTGTGAATTTTTTTTAAAAATGATTTTAAAGCCAAACAATTTAGACACTCTCGTTGTGTGCGACTGAAGATGAACAACATTACTTTTATTTTTAGATGAGGGATTGTACGTTAACTCACCCAGTCTGTTGGGTCAGCAGGTCCACAGGTGAGGATGGGAATGCCATTATTAAGATTAATGACCCCTGTGTTATTGCTGCCATTGAACCGGCTCAGGATCACGTGTTGTCTTACAAAAGCTGCTTAAGGAGGGTCAGAACAGTGAGGATATGGAAAATTTGTCATGTGTAAATTGAGGGCCAAAGAATAAGTTAGAAGTAAAATGTGTAAAAAATAAAAGAATTAATAACGGCATATATTGTGATCACATTTTGTTGGATTTTATTTTTAAAAAGAACAGATACAGTTCAAGAAATGCTAAAACCTAATCTATTGGCACAATAACAACATATTAAACTCAATATTAAATTATCATAATTAACAGAAATTATATATAATACCTGATGATATATTTTAATTGACAACTATAGTGTATAGCAGAGTAAACAAAGTACAATCAAGTTTAAGTTACACTTCACTCACTCTTAGTCCACTGTCCAAAAACTTCCCCAGACCCTAAACACTGGTGAGTCAGAGGATTATATGAGTGTTCATGACCTTTAGGGCTTGTTTATCAAAATGTAATGTAACAAGATGTGTGTGTAAATGTCAGACCGGTGAGATACCCAGAACATGTCAAATGGTAATGGGGCAACAGTTAGAATAAACAGGCACCTGTTAATGAAAAACAGTGTGTGTGTGTGTGTCTGTGTGTGTGTGTGTGTGTGTGTGTGTGTGTGTGTGTGTGTGTGTGTGTGTGTGTTTGTGTGTGTTTGTGAGTGTCTGTGTGTGCGTGCGTGCGTGCGTGCGTGCGTGCGTGCGTGAGTGCGTGCGTCTGTTCCTGTGTTTGTGTTTATATGTGTGTGTGTGTGAGTGAGTGAGTGCGTGTGAGTGTGTGTGTGTGTGTGTGTGCGTGTGTGAGTGTGTTTACTTTTGGTACTAAGAAACACTTTTTTTTGCATGACTAAAAGCCTGACTGAACGTTCTTTAGTTTCTCAAGAAACAAAATTTATAGTTAGATGAAATGATTGATCACTCTCATGCATGCTGTTCAAATTTGATGACAGCCAGGTAGCTTAGTTTAACTTAGCACACAGAATGCGAACAGGGTGTGTTAGTAGGCTGAATCTGTTACCTTTGGACACGGCTAACACGCTGCTGGTGCAACCTTCACACTTTTACCTAACAGACTTGAGAGTGATATTGGTCTGTTCATCTAACTTTGGAAAAGTAAGCAAAGAAGCGCATATAACTTTTTAACTTGCTCATGTTTAGCCTCAGTGCAATTAGGTGTGTTTGGGGCAGCAAACTGCCAAAAAAGGTAAGGTTGTCCTCCAAATATTTGACTTCTTTTTTTGATCTTACTTTCTTTGACATCATACTGAAATGTTTCATAGTTGAACATCATCATGAGTGAACAGCGCCCACTATATTTTCTTGACTGAAGTAGAGCTAAAAATGACCTCTAAGTTTTCATTCATTTAATTGGTGTTCATAGTAAAACTAAGCTTTGACCTTCAAAGTAAACAAACAGCAGTTGATATTTTCAGCATGATATCTTTGTAAAAATAAAGGAGGTGTACTGCTCGAAGACAATAGAGTGCTGACACTGTACCATTACCACATTTGGTCCACTATGGATGCAGCACAGTACTTCGGCAATGGAAAATCTGCGTTGTTCACCTGCATAACGCAATGGTGTGTCCTTCCCCAAACTCCTTAAATAGTGCTCTCATTGTCTGCGTCTTCTTTGTTTTTGCCAATGCTGATGTTGGCGTGTCCATTATCCACCGTGTTACCTTCTAGTCCGTTTTCTTTAGCCTGATTCCTCAATGTTAACTTCTTCTGTCTCTTGACAACTGTGCGGTAGACGCATCCCCAGAGCATGTTAGAAAGGCAGTAGAGTCCAGTGATCAATCCCAAGAATGTCATCCTGATAGTAAAGTACATTAGAACAGGTTACGTTTAATTTTTTACATCATTGAAGTGCTTTCATTGAGACCTTTTGTCTGAGTTTGGGACAAAAATCGTACTAATGAGTGAAACTTCTGTTTTGTGTTAAAATTGTAGAAATCTGTTTCGGGAGCAGTGACTTCCTGGTAATAGTCATACACATAAACGCTCTGTGATTACCACAACTTATAGTTTTTCCTCTTTAGCTTTTGTAAAGATTAAACAAAAAGGACCTAACATGCTAATTCATGAGTTTTAGACGTGCTGACAGAGCCAGGCTAGCTAGTTTCCTACTGGTCTACTAGTCTTTATGCTAAACTAAGCTAATCCTGTGCTGGTCGTGGCTTCATATTTAGAATGAATCAAAATATCAAAAAAATGGTGGTAGTTAATTTAAGATTAATTCCAACTGTACACAACAATGTCCCCTTTGCTAAACTAAAATAATTATATTTTTAGAAACACATTTAACGACTATGAAGAGAAGCAGAGAAGAGAAGGGGTGCCGTGTCTGTAGCTATACACCCTCCTACCACCGGTCTAGGCAGAACGCTGCAACTCATCACTCCCTAACTATAAGCTTTATCAAAGAGAAGAGTTTTAAGTTTATTCTTAAATGTGGTGACGGTGTCTTCCTCCCGAACCCAAAGGATTTTAAATTCAATCCTGGATTTTATAGGAAGCAAATGCAGAGAAGCTAATTCAGAAGAAATATGATGAATCTGAATCTGGATCAGCTGAAGAGTTTTACGGGACTTATGAGCATCCTGATGGTATGGAATTACAGTAGTCCAGCCTAGAAGTAACAAATGCATGGACTAGTTTTTCAGCTAGTGTGTTTCAGTCTTTTTTTCAGTCATCTTTTTTTAGGATTATTACAAGTAGGATATTCTAGCAAACAAATATAAGTCTGGTTTCACTGTACCTAAATTTAGCAGCATCATAGAGTCTACATGCTCCACGTCCTCCACAATGCTTGGTACCCCACTTTAAACAGGTTTGGTCAATCAGTGCTCCAAAATATATAGGAGGAGGTATTCCACCTGAAAACAAAGAAAGTCACATGGTCTTTCACATAAAAGACACAATTTAACTTACTATTGCTTTCAGTTTAATCATGGTCCTGTGAACTAAAATTAAAAAGCTAAATCTTTAACATGATTATTTTACAAACCCTATATTGTGATACTATATAGTGATACTCACCCAAGGTTCTTACTATCAGTGTCTGCATACCCAAAGCCAGTGACTTCAGGTCTGGCTGTATGGACCTGGAATATAAGCCCAAACATTATCATATCAGACCATGATATCAGCATTTTAGCTTAAAGAATACAGAGGATGCAATACTATCCACAATAGTGTTACAGAGACAGTTTACACAAAGTGATTACATATGTCAAAAATCAACAAGACACGGCAAGGTATAATTATACTCAGCCGTAAAAGATGTGAGATGAGCCTGTTTTAGCTTTAGTGTCTCTTACCTGAGCAATACAATGTATCCCGGCGTTCCCCCACAGGCAGAAATAAAAGATCCCACAACAGAAAAAGTCATGTAGATTTTGAACATGTAATCGCAGTCACTCCTCCTGGGGCACTGGCCCAGCACTGCAGACATGTTCATGCCCGGAGTCATCATCTCCCCAGCACAGGTGCAATTATGAAACGTCTAAAGAACCGGAAGACAGATGTGAATAATGACCTTTGTCTGTGGACTGTAGCTTGGTTGCTGCTACACAATATGTGCCTTTCAAACAAGATTTAAAACAGAACAACAACGCTGTCCGGGCAAATAAAAGTTACTGCCTTACCATTTCTCTGCCAGTGCCGGTGGAGGTCTGGCAGCCAGCCAAGCAAGGTGAGGCATATGTTACTCCGTTTTGGGCGCATACTGGGTCCCAATGCTTCATTGAGCAGGAGCAGCCCATGTTGCACTGTGACAGCAAGGTCTGTTGGTTGTAGGACACTTGAGGAACCCTGGTGAACACAGACATGACCAGAAATACTGCAAGGGTATACTGTTCCATTAAAGCTTGGATCCATGTCCTTGGATATCATGCTTAACTCATAATAGAGTCAAACCCCTCTTAGTTTAGTTGGAAAATATGTAATTTAAACAACAAAAACTAAAATCAAAGACTGAGTGATAGGACACTTTGCAATGGAACCACCCCTTCACTAACTCCACTAACTTATGTAACTAAAAACAATAGTTGCATGCCACTCACCCCTGATATGAGACAGTCAGACCTGCCACCTCTGCTGTGTCACAGTGGAGGAAGATCTGAACGAAAAGCAGACATAAGGCCCCGATGGAGGCAGTGATTGACACCCTGGCTGCTCCGATGACACCCAGCTTGAAACGCTTCAGTACAAAACCTCCGGTGATGATGCCCAAAGCTACTGCTGGCAGGTTCATTACACCTGGATGGATGAATACATGCATGGGTGAATGGATGGATCATCAATACACTGGAAACACAATAAAATGAAAACATCCTACTGATCACAATGTTATGTTTCATGAACATTCGGTAACGTTGAAGAGTGCAATGGTAATTATTGGCTCTATATATGGATTTCCTTTTTTTTTAAGCTAATTCCTTTCCTTTCCATGTACCACATTGTATGCATTTGCATTAAAGTGGTTCTGTCTAGCAGCCAATTATTGTTCTATTTTGAGGTTTCATAACAGTACGGTAGGTGATTGTAAAACCATATATTTAAAATATTAATATTCCAATAATAAAACCGTCAGCCAGCCGGGCTGGTAAACAGTCATTTAAAGATGATCATAGCTCAGGGTGCTACTTTACACACACACACACACACACACAAGAGAAGGCCACAGTGGGATACTTAGTGCTTATATTTAGAGTCAACTGTATCTCTCCCAATCACACTTCCCTTCAATAACATCATTGTTTCAGTTGCAAAGATCAGTGAAGGCAGAGTGAATGGGTGTTAGTTGTTGTACCTATGATGAAAATGGCCTTGGAGGCTGATTGGCCGTAGATTTGCTCCATGAATTTAGGCTTGAAAGTGATCATGCCAATAAAGCCGTTGACAGCCACCAGGTGTGTAAGGACCATCAGCGTGAAGACGTTGTTCTTGAAGAGTCTCTTCAGAGATGGAATGAAATCTGGTGAAAAACAAAGCGTAAAGAGAGACTATAGCATTAAGATAAAGTAGTTTTATTGAGATTGTTATATCTGGTTTCCTTATTGTTGTTAGAGTCAGAATAATATAGCGTCCTCAAAATTACTTCCTACAAGGAGGTTATGTTTTCTGTTCGGTTCGTCTATTTGTTTGTCTGTTTGCTGGTTTGTTTGTCCGTCAGCAGGATTATGGATATTCATGAAACATGGTGTGAGGCAGTGGACTGGGTAAACCCCACCCGCCCTGCAGCTCAGTCTGGAAACCTGCATGTATAATTCTCCTGCTTCAGTTCACAATTTAGCAACAGCCAATCACAAACTGGCTTATCTACCTAGCTGTTGGTGTGTTCAACACAATGTTGATAGAGAAGCAACCAAGCAACTTCTTGTTTACATTCAACACAGAGGCGGCCACCAAACGCCACCGAAGCGTGGCAACCCGTTGATGCCGCTGTTGCTTCTACGTCACCCGGATCATTGGTTTGATTGGTTGATGGACTATCCAATTGCCTACAAAGTCATTTAAACTATGCCCATTGGTCATGCCTCTTGTGCAGAGAAAATACAGAGCAGGTTCCCCAGACCAACGCTGAATCAAAGCTTGGTTTGGTCCAGTGATAGCCAGACTAGAGACACGGGCCAAGGAAGAACCAATTAAAATTTGGAGTGGACACGAATGACGGGCGGATACACAGATTTTTTTTCACTTTTGTTGACATCACAAGATAGGGCGTTTGTGCTACATTCATGTGGTGTTGGAATAATCAGAAAATAACTTTGGGTAAATTCCCACTGCATTACCATTGTGAGATAGGACATGCCTTGGTCGAGGTCTGCGCTCTATACTTTGAAACTCTTTGGTAATGTATTGTTACATTTTTTAACTTTTTTTCTGCTTTTTGGAAGTAACTTTACTTCCAAATAATAATTAGGTTGGCTAACTACTTTTTCTCTTTCATGACGTGTGATTTAACCTTTGCCCAGATTGCATGGTTGTTATTTCAAGTCCAGTTTTCAGGGCTACTGATCCGGGGCTCTGGTTTGTTTGGACTTTACTTTGTTAATGATTAAACACATTTGAACCCTAAAAATGGTTTGCACATTACACAATGATTTGTGTGTACTGATGGGAAAATCTTGAAAAGTACCTTTAGCCAGCTCCTGGAACGTGACTGTCTTCTTCTCCTCATGATCCTGGTTTTCGTCAGGCAGGAAATTCTCCTGCTCTGCCATTGTGGTGAGCTCTGTGCTTTTACTCTGGCTCTGCTCTTGGCCCTCTTTGGGCAAAGATTTGGGCAGGAACCAGAATGGGATACTGGACAGAAGGATGATGGTGCCAGTCACAATGAAGCCTAGCCACCAGGCCCCCACCCAGCGGGAGTCCTTATGGTTAATGGTGACACTGTCTGGGAAAGGAAGATGAGCAAAGGTGGCGGATTATTATAAAGTGTATAAAGGACTCTCATTGGTAACCCGTGACTCTTTTTGTCTTAACAGTTTAGACATTTGTAGGAGCTGACAGCTTTAATCCATGCAGTAGACACTGAAATAGTCCTACTATGACAACAGGATAAAACCTATTATTATTAAGATTAATAATCACTCAATGAAAAACTTTTTAATCTTTAAATACAACTTTGCTCTGCAATTTCAAAAGGAGGTAATGTTTTTTTGAAGGGCAAATTAATTCCAGACTTTGACAGATGTTATGTGTTAAAGGTCTCCAACTCAGCCAATTACTCAAAATCGGTCTAATCAATCTAGGGTAAAACCGACTAACTGTGGGAAAACTAGCAAAAATGAAGTCTGCATGTTCTGCCACATTAAGACGTCTTGTTTTTTCCCCTGATATCGAGACGTCCCATACCTAAATCCACAAATCCAATGTCTACGTAGATCTTGGCAAGGAGGGACCCGAGCATGAACCCAAACATCGGTCCTAAGATTCCCACTGTATGGATGCAGGCTGGGGAATGGAGAAACAGAGAGATTAAGGTCATGTGCTCTAGTACTGTCATAACACATGTTCAATCAAGAATTATTCAAATAATACAGGTTAACAAAACACAAATAGTGGGACACTTTGTAAGCAAGCAGATAGTAAAAAATGAAATGATTATGTAGCTAAGCCCTTAAGAAGTGTAAAGTAACCAACCCAAACAGGAAAGAGTGTAAACTAGGGGTCAGCAACCTTTGGCTCCTTTTGGTAACTTAACCAACATGTGTAACAATTTGGGAATGTTGAAGTGTAGTGCCTTCCTGTCCACATACCCAATGACCTCTTTCACAGCCATTGACAGGTGCACAGCCTGTTATTTACAGTAGTTTGGAATGAGTTTTCCCATTTCCTATTTCTCTGCTTCTTATTGGCTGGTGTTGCTGATTTCTTACAGAATGTGGCGCACGTTTGGCACGTTAACAAGAACTTTAAAAAAATGCCCTCTTAACGAATAGGTTGCCCCCCTGGCAAAATGTCATAAAATAATTATCACAGACAGTGGGATGTTAAACATAACTAACCTAAATAGAAAGGAGTGTTTTCTTCCTTGGCAAAGTCATCCAGGTAAGACACACCCAGAGGCATGATGGGAGTCTCTCCAATTCCACGCAGCATGTTTCCCAGGAATACATAGATCCACAGGGATGAGCCAGCTGCCTTTTCACAAGCTGAGGGAGGAAAACTGGGCTCAGAATGTGAAATGAAACCATGGATGACATTGAAAATTCTTAATAGAGCATAGCTTCTGCTTCTCAAGACAGAAAGAAATTGATTTGGTTTATCTAATTGCCACATACCTGTTCTGGCCGCTAAATCCGGCATTTCATCTGCAACAGCCAGGCTGTGGTTTGACATGCAGGGCAGGATGCTCGCAGTGCTGTTGGTATCTGTACTGTGAGACACACTGGTCTCATATTTATACCTGGAAAAAATAAAAAAACGCATATTACTCAACTGTCTAAGCCGGGTCTTGTATTTTTTTGTGTCAGAATCACCTTTCAACACTAACACTAGTTACTAAACTAAACTAACAAACCAATTAAAGATATAGTCCCTGTAGTCCTAGTTCCACAAAGCACTGGATATTCTGCTGTGTCTACTGAACTTGGAGGCCCCAGGGCACATACATAGGTTGGGCAGGGCCTTCAATGTAGACCAACAGCTCATTTTTGAGCTGAAACCCCAACAGGCTAATCTCACCATGATCGCATTAGATAAAAAATGTAAAATTAGCTGTTATTTCATGATGTCATATATGTATCTTGCATATTGTACCCAGAATACTAGTAACTCGTTGACTCTTCTCTTGGCATCCACGGCAGCTCTGCCGCCAAGAATCATACATTTTGATTCTAATAATAATGTGTGGCTTCGCTGCAGCGCAACAAATGTTGCTGGATATTACATATAAGATATTTGAATGTTGAAAGATAAAGAAAACAGGTTACTAACAGTCCCTGGAAGAAGTGAGGCAGGGCTATGAGGAAAGATCCAGCAGCCATGATCACACAGCCAATTCCAATCAGCCTGGGACGATGGAGCTTAGCACCAAAGTAGCTAACAAAGGCTACTACCAACAGGTTACCTGTAAAGGTAAAAACATACAACATAACTCATTAAATGAAAGAATGAATATTTGCTTAAATACATAGTTTGACATATGTGAAAATACACATATCCAGTTTCTTGCATAGAGTTAGATGATTAGACTTATATAGCTCTGCCATTTTTGTACTCTTGATGTAAAGTTAGTCAGAAGGCCTAGCTAAGCATAGCTTAGCATAAAGGCTGAAAAAACTAGCCTGGCTCTGTCTAACAGACACAAATTCCACTAATCAACACCTATAAAGCTCAGTAATTAACATTTTACAATTGGGTTTCATACAAATAACAATCCAGAATGTTTTTTGTTTTTGTTTTTTTAAAGCTACACATACCCATTTCGAAGCTGCCATCTATAACCCCTATGAGGGTGCTGGGGATATCAAAGCGCCTCTCAATCTGGGTGATGGAGCTCTTCATATAGGCTCCACCAAAGGCTTTGGAAAAGAATACAAATGCCATAGAGAACAGGAAGAGCTGGAAACACACAAACACACAATGAGCATGTTAGAGGAAACAGTTAGATTTTTCTGTTATTAGGTTTAGTTAAAGGATGGGGTCATTATTGTAGCAAAACTATTTGCAAATGTGTGTGAAGCATTGAGCAACTGGATCTCAACCCATGTGTGCATACTGTAATGAAAATGTAAAATAATCTCTAAAGGCGTTCTATGTTTTGTGTAAAGGAATCTGCAAATGTGTATTCAGAATCCATGTGTGGAAGACAAAATTGTAAATTCAGACATAGATATTATTGGCTGAAAAATATTTTTCTCCAAGAGCTGAAAATACCATTAAGTTATTGGTTGCAACTCAGCATGCCTCTCAATTTACAGTCTTTTTACCTGTGACTGTTACCGTGGCAGAGATCTACACAGTACACAGCTTTGTCTACATTTAAAGTTCTGTCTACACATTTACAAATCTCAGTACATTTGTTAATCTGAATACAGACTTGAAGATTTTGAAAACCTAATTTCGCACACGTTGGTTCTAAATACACATTTGCAGATTTCTGTACCCATTCACAAATCTAAGTCCGCATTTATAAATTCTTTTACCCATTCACAAATCTAAATAAGCACACATGGATTGATATACATATGCACATTTGCAAGTAGTTTTGCTGAACTAATGACCCCGCAGTTATCGCTCAGACTGATTCTCAGAACATCTTTACATGCAACACGATTGTTGTAGTTTGATTTAGAATAATTACATTTACAAAAACACCCGAGTGAGAGGATTAATCTATTTTTGTTAAGTTCCAGTAATGCTGTGAAAGGTTTATTCCAAAACAGAGGATAAAAGGAAGTGATTGCATCTTGCATGGACGGATTAGGATCACACACATTTAAAGGCCTACAGTACTTCACACCTGCTTTCAACACTGATTGGATTTAAATTAAATTAAATTAAATGCAATACTGTGTAGAAGCAATCTAAAGCAATCTAATGTAGAACAGGTTTTAATTTTATAATTTCAACATCATGTCAAGAAAGAGAAAGACAACATTGAAATCACAGTATACAAGTTGACACACCATAATTTGTCAAATGAAATGAATACAAAGTCTGAGTTCTGGAAATTTACTAAAATCTTAAATCTTTGAGAACTCATTGGAGTCCTTTTTAGAGTTTGCTTGCTTTACCAGTAAAGCAAACCATGTGTGCAGCCATATCCTTGCCACACAGATAAGGAATAAAAGGGATTCACACTGGGCTATAGTTCATAGACTGTACTGCGAACATGTTTCAAGAACAGATAAAGCTCCACAGGTAGAACATTTTTTAATTTCCGCCAGAGTTCAACACGCAACAAAACAATGTTCTCAACCAAAATGAATTGCTACTGGTCTGATAATGTTATTAGAATACATGTAATAAACCATGTTGAAAAAGTACCAATAAAAAACAACTCACTGATACTGGTCACAGCTATCACGATTTTAATCCTTCAAAGCCCTTTACCGAGTATTAACCTTATCTGTATGCAATTTTCATTTCAACACTCCTTTACACTCATAAACTGTTCTGCTCCCATTCCATGAGCAAGTAAAACTCTTTTAATGAACTCAAAGTCTCATTTGGTGTTAAAGTATCACATTGTATCTGGTCGAGAGAGAAATTAAGCTTTTTTGGTTAATGCATTACCCTTTTACTGTCTCATCAAGTACGGCATTTGTCTTTCACAGATAATACTGACACAGAAATGAAAGACCAAGACAACTAAGGGTAAAGAAAAGCTTTACATTGAGATTTTATAACATGGCTCTAGCTCTGGTCTAATAGTATTTACAACAATATTCATCAATAGAAATGATTGGATTTAATCAAACAGTGAGTGTTATTCCTTGATCATTTTTAATACTGGGAAAGTAGAACATTCATTTGGTGTCATAGTCTCTCATTTAGTCTAGTAAAGAGAAAAATTTGTTGTTTTTACTCAACCCCTGTGTAACATAAAAATATACCTTTTATGTCATTTTCAATATCTCCAGATCAATACAATTTTTGCTTAGAAGCAGAGAAATGCACAGCGAGGTCTTCCATGCGATCGTAGGGCATCCGGAAGCTTTTTAATCCAGCCAGAAAGTAGTGTTTTTGGACAATAAATCCATAATTATGAATCCATAAATCCCGTTACGTAGTCTTTGATATATCCACACCACTTCGAGCTAGCGTTGGTCAGTTTGCATGTCCTTAAATTTTACACCTGGTGCTTTCCAAAGAGGACTTCCAAAAGCTCTGTGATCCAGCCTGGAGCTGCGGTGTCTTTTCAGAGACTTTGCATAATACAATAGCACACATTGTAGCCAAAACCGAGCCAAAAAATAAGAATGTAACAGCGTAAATGTAATAAATAATGCACAGATTCTTCTTAGTGCATTTGGATGGTATTGTAAGGCATGCGCCCAGGGTGCATATTTTGTGTGACTTATTGACAGTGAAATGGACAGAAAGTGAAAGAAAGGCAGCTCACTCAGCCAATATACAACCCTAACCTGATGCAAACAGGAGGGCCTTTTGTGTGTGTGTGTGTGTGTGTGTGTGTGTGTGTGTGTGTGTGTGTGTGTGTGTGTGTGTTTAAAATCTAAATAGTTTTTTGTTTGTGTTGGTGTTATTAAGAGAGAGAGTTATTTTTGTTTCCCCCGATTGCCAAAACTTTCAAAGACAAGGAAGAACAACTTTTCTTCTTCTTTCTTTCTCTGTCTTCCTAATCATTTTATAATGTATACATGCATGCACCACTACTGCAGCATGCATATCCTGATAGCCCAGGTTGTCCTGAAAAACACAATGTCTATAATTTGCATCACATTGCATAATGTGCTGGGTTGGTGTTACACAAGCATTATTACACAAGCAAACCAGATGACCAAATACTGGCGGAAAACTGGCTTAGACCTCGGAGGGTTAATGCTTTGCCTTTTACTTCTTTGTCAGATCTGGCATTTGTCTTTCGAAAATAATACTGACACAGAAATAAAATACCAAGAAAAGTTAGGGTAAAGAAAAAGAGTTTTACAATGAGATTGTAGAACTTGGCACTGTCACAGGTCTATTTTTGTTCACAACCATGGATTTAAATGATCAAGGCCCTACAAAAACCAGTGAACAATATTTCCTGACGATTGCATAATACTGGATAACTGAAACATTTCACCAACCTTGAAGTTGGAGCAGCAACCTGCACGTGGTTTTTTGGACTCTACACTCATGATGCTGCTGGTAAGGGACCTGCAGAAAGAGTGTGAGCACATCAGAGTTTGGGGCTAATTATGTTCATTTCGTGAGATCTTTATCAAATTGCTTTTCCTTAAAATATCCCAAATTAAAAAATGAACTTCTGCAACTTTATTTTTGTTTTAAATAAATTAACTGTTGATGTTTTATAACAACATATGAAAAAATATATGTACAATCAACACAGTACAAAATGTAAAAAAAGAATAAAATATATAAAAAATCCACACCCAAAGTACAAATGAAACAAACAAACTTACTCACAAACATGCGTACACACACAAACACACAAGTGGATGAGAGTTTCATGTATGGCCTATTGATCTTAACCCCAACCCACAGAAACCAAAACCCCAAAATGTCCAGCAGTATGCATACAAAAACCAAACAAAGACCGGCATAGAAACAGTGCATGCAGTACATGCATTGGGTCCAAAAAGTCCAAAAACTTGGCCCCAAGATTGTTCCCATTAATGCAGATAGTTTTGAAAAATTAGTAAAGCAGCTGGTTAATGATAACAAGTTCATTGTCAGTGTGCAGTGTGATAGAGTCGATAACCTGTCGTGCATACTGGTATATACATTTTGAAGAAGCTTAGAATTTAAGATTTGTCACAAAAGGTTTTAACAGTAAAAAAAAAACAGTAATTTATACTGAAACACAAGTAAATAGTACAATATTTTCCTCAATGCATCACAAAGATCTTATTGCAGAATTATAAGAAGGTAAAAACCAGAAAATATATTTACCTAAGAGGCTCCAGTGGTCCTATGAGGGATGGGAAGGATGTGATAAAATAGCTGAAGGCTGGCTCTACCTGGCAGGACTTTGTGCTTCAAGTCTTATTATAGGTAATTATCTGTAATCAGTAACCCAGCCACCATGTGAACATCTTGATCATGTCAATAAAAAGCCCTCCAACCCCTCCAGCACTCACAAACACGCCCCCACAAACAAACCTGAATGTGACTGCTCAGGTTGGGTAATGTCCAGTAGCATGTAAGTCTGACCAGCACCGGAAGGTTCAGAGGTTCACCGAAGGCAAACACACACACACACACACACACACACTGACATTCACGGTCTGCACACACTCGCACATCCTCCTCTGTAAACATCATAAGCTTCCCAAATATCCAGTCTTTGCTACAACAAACAGCCGCAGCGTGAAGCTGTCCACAGCTTATTTTACCAGCCTGCTGTCTCTGTTAGTTTGGTTTTCAAAGACAGAAATGCTTTTCCTCTCCTGGAGAAATTCAGCTTTTTTAAGGCGGGGTGTTCCCGAGGCCTAATCAAAGTCTTCCTGTCCTATTGATGGCCCCTAACAATGGCTTCCCCTCTGGCTGTCCTAATGGTTGAGTAACATGCATCACATGGCCTGATTACATTTGTTAAGAGTAAGCCTACATCAGAAAAAAAAATCAGAAAAAACCTTCGCCAGCTGTATTTCATATGGTGTATTTCATATTGCATTATTACAAAGAGTTTAGCAGATTTACAGTTAAAGGGCAAAGAGAGTACAAAAAAAAATCTTGCTTACTTCAATAGGTAATAAATATATACTTGAATTATTTTTAAGTCAACCTACAATGGAACTAACCTCATGTGATAAACGTTTTTTAGTTTTTTTGTCATTAAAGTATTTCTTTCTTTTTTCAAACACATAAAAACATTTACAAATACCAAAACCAAAAAAACAACAAAGCAAAAGGCAGTAACAGCAAACATTACAGGACAATACCCCTTGTACCACTACATCGTTTGTGATTGAATCGACTGTTTTATGTTTGAAGCATGTGTGTCAACACATGCTCAATGTATCAAGCCCTTAATAAATTAACAGAAACAGTCCCACACTAAATGGAACTTCCCTTTGACATTGTTACTCCTGGCAAACAAATATTTGTAGGATGCAGTCTCCGTTATCAGTTGAGTCCAGTCTGTGAGCCCTGGCATGTGTGTGCTCTTCCAGTTCCTCAATATCAGCCTTGCTGCAGTGATGAGGCCTGAGATTATTAGCAATCCAAATGGTTTGTTAACAAAGAACCATATGAGAAGCCTTCATTGGAAAGGGCAGGCAGGTGATCGGATGAACTATCTGTCTATCATGTCCCCCATTGTTGTTTTGAACAAACCGTTGCGGCACACACACACAACCAAAACCACGGTTGCAGCTAACTGTAGCTCCTAACCGCATGTTGATTGGTGCAGTAAGAATAAGGTTGGAGCCTGACAAGATAGATGGATTTTCATGATTCACCATTTTCGTTTGATGTCATGATATCGCGAATCCAGCTGCCGTGCAAGGTAACAACAGAACAATGTTTCTGTTCCAGTAGATAATCCACAGACACCAATTCCGAATGTTTACACTCCGTTAAATGGGCAGTGGTTATCAGCTTCATAGATATGGGTTAAAAGGGGCCCGCTACACCTACTTCTAGGTTCAGAGGGCCGTTATTACGTGTTCATGTTGCAACAATTCAAAACAGTCCTTTGTTAGTATGGTCAAGCCCTTTGCGTCACTTTCTTACGCTCAGAGGGACCAGTTCTGAATTCAAATAAAACAAAAAATTAATTGGTTAGATTTACGCAAGAAAAACTACTTGATTAGGTTTACGAATGTTTATGGAGTTAGTTAGTAATGTTACAAGAGAGTATCAACATTGAGATTTGGTTTCACATGACACACAAAAACTGGTCTCCCAGGTATCCTGGTTTTGTGTGACCCACCTACCACGCTGACCTTCAAGGTTCAAGGTTTTTTATTGATAATGTGCACTTCAATACCAGACTTATTAATAGTATAGTTTTCACAAACACACTGGTAATCATCAACTCCCCACCAACTCTTTCCTAAAAAATTATAATAATTATAAAAAGTAAAAGCAAAATCTAATATTTTGTGTAGACAGTATTGAAAATTATTAAAACTGAATGTAAAAGGGAATGTGTCACTGTTGCAAAGCCAATTGCCCCTTTAGGAACAAATAAAGTTGTACTTGACTTGACTTGAATGTAAAACGTTATGTGGTAATGTGCATACTGAGAGGAGTTCTCAAGTAAAAGTATATAACAATAAAGAGACTAAAATTGGGAAATTAACAACATTGGTATGTAGCTACATGTAGTGACATGACTGTTACAGAGAATAGCAGTACAATCCCCAACAAGGCTTTAAAACCAAAAACTACACAGTCACACATGTTCCAGCAGAATTGTGATTCCGAATTGGGGAGAAATTCTTCACATCAGCAACCAAGAGAGTATATAAAGTACAAACACTGCATCTATTCAGCATTAGAGGATGTCATTTCAATCAGTAAAGACTTTGTTGCAGATATGCAAAGATTTATTGTACAAATGCATAATATGAAATTATAGGGATTAGACTCCATTGTTATAAAATAATGTTTTAAATGGGAGAAAGACGACACATCCCCATAATTCATGGAGTAGGAGGAGGAGTGTTGCACTCTGGTCTGACCGCAGCAGAGAGAGAAACAGATTTAAAGTAGAGATGTTACGCTGTGATTGGCTCGGGAAGTTCATGGCTTATTCTTTATTGGTTTAACTAAAGAGTGACCGCCTCCACCCAGCTGATCAATTAAGGAAGAGAGAGGTGATAAAAGTTATTAGAAGTCTTCCTGAAAGAATTTGCACAGGGCTTCATTTCTCTCAATGGTGGCCATTTTAAATACATTCTAATGAATGTCCTCTCAATTTAAAAATAAAATATGTTAACTGTTATAGCACATTATAGAGGTGTAGAGTAATTGTTAACTATGTTGGGTACATTGCTATCGTTTGCCTTACAAGTTTATAAAAGTAAGCCGTGCTATGTCTACCATTGAAGTTTTGGGCTAAAATTGGATTGTCAACTATGTTACCTTTCAACTAGGTTACCCAGAAGTTCCAACTCATCATGAGTAAAACACTTTTCTTAATGTGAAATTGACCCTTAATTTGAGCTGCCCACCTGTGATTGCATGACTAAGGATGGATGTTTAAACCAGATCCAAGGTGGGTTAAATACTACAGCACAAGAAGATACATATGTGCTGTATACAGTGGGGAGCAAAAGTTTGGGCAACCCAGGTAAAAATTTGTATTAATGTGCATAAAGAAGCCAAGAAAAGATGGAAAAATATCCTAAAGGCATCAAATGACAGATTAGTTATTTGTATAACACATTGTGTCACAAAAAGTTAGATTTTATTTCCATCATTTCCACTTTCAAAATAACAGAAAACTAAAAAATGGTGTCTGCAAAAGTTTTGCAACACTGCAGAGTTCATAGCATGCACCGCCCCCTTTGGAAAGCTGAGACCTGACAGCATGGATTGTTCTCAAGCCTCGCCTGGAAAGACCAGGTGATGTCAATCTTAAGGTTTTAAATGTCCAGACTCATCTGACCTTGCCCCACCAATCAGTCCCATGGGTTCTTCTTAGCAGTTGTCTAGAAAACTGAAACTGAAAATAGTTGATGCTCACAAAGTAGGAGAAGGCTATCAGAAGATAGCAAAGGGTTTTCAGATGCCAATATCCTCTGTTCGGAATGTAATTAAGAAATGGCCGTCATCAGTGGAAGTTAAAGCAAGATCTGGAAGACCAAGAAAAATATCAGACAGAACAGCTCGCAGGATTGTGAGAAAAGCAAGTCCAAACCCACGTTTGACTGCACGATCCATCCAGAAAGACCTGGCGGACACTGGAGTTGTAGTACACCATTCCACTGTAAAGAGATACTTGTACAAACATGGTCTTCATGGAAGAGTCATCAGAAGAAAACCTCTTCTATATCCTCACCACAAAAATCAGAGTTTGAAGTTTGCAAATGAACACATAGACAAGCCTGATACATTATGGAAACAAGTTCTGTGGACCATTGAGGTTAAAATAGAACTTTTTGGTTGGAATGAGCAAAAGAACGTTTGGAGAATAAAGGGCACAGAATTCAATGAAAACAACCTCTGTCCTACTGTTAAGTATGGGGGGGGGGATCAATCATGCTTTGGGATTGTATTGCAGCCATTGGCACCGGGAACATTTTACGAGTAGAAGGAAAAATGGATTCAATAAAATTTCCGCAGATATTGGACGCTAGATTGATGCCACCTGTGAAAAAGCTGAAGCCAAAGAGAAGATGGCTTCTACAAGGATAATGATCCTAAACTTACCTCAAAATCCACGGTGGATTACATCAAGAGGCATAAACTGAAGGTTTTGCTATTGCCTTAACAATCTCCTGACCTCAACATTATTGAAAATCTATCGATGGACCTTCAAAAGAGCAGTGAGTGACAGAGAGCCCAGAAATCTCAAAGAACTGGAAGACTTTTGGAAGGAAGAGTGGGCGAAGATACCTTAAACAAGAATTGAAAGACTCTTGGCTGGCTACAAGAAGCGTTTCCAAGCTGTGATACTCGCCAAAGAGGGCAGTACAAGGTATTAACTCTGCAGGCTGCCTGAACTTTTGCAGACGCCATTGTTTTGTTTTCTGTTATTTTGAAAGTGTAAATTATGGATATAAAAATCTAACTTTTTGTGACATATTATACGAATGTCTAATCTGTCATTTGATGCCTTTGGAGATTTTTTCCATCTTTTCTTGGCTTCTTTATGCACATTAATACAATTTTTTTCCTGGGGTTTTAAGCCCCACCGCATGCATATATGGTTTATTTCATAGAAAACAGATTCAGTAACTGCTTTAAATACAGAAGAGAAATATGTTCAGTTGGAGGGATTTTCGATTAATCCATTAAATTCGAAAACAGTAGATTTGGATTTGGAAATCTGAAGGATACCTCCAGTCTGAGCTTTCAGTACTTTTCAGCTCAGTATGCTGCAGGCTCTGGACTCACAGCCTGTGATATGCTTGTAGGTGTAGTGTTTGACCGTGCGGTCTAAGCACTGCAGAGTCACTGGTATCTTCTCTGAGCTCAACTCCTGACAGCATGTGCACTGCTGCTCCACCTGCAGCTCCCCGTGTAACACGACAGAGAGAGACCAGATGTTTTATTATGGTTTACAAAGAGTTAAAATAAAGGCAAGTCTCTCAAATTCACATGGGACTGAAGAAAAAAAGCATGACCACTAAAAACCTCAACATGTGTTAATTGGCTGTGCCATAAGTCTTGCTATTCATAAGTGACAGGTGTATTTCTTACCTGGGCTGAGACGTACATTGGCCCTGACACACACGTATCTATGGTGACACTGATAATGGTTATCTTCGGAGCACACCTCTGGTTACCTGAAGTCAGGGAAAAGTATTACCGGCGGCAATGTGATATGTGGGAGCAAACCACCTAAGAAAGTATTAATATATTTTCCTCTTTATCAAGTTTTGAAAACAGAAAAGCCCCACAATGGTTAAATTGTTGGAACGGATAGGTCAAACTTATACAAACTGAAATTGTAAATACCTTCAATGTTTTTGATTTTGACTCGACTTACATGTAAAGCAGCAGTGTGGATCTTACCAGATTCTGTCGGAGTGAATAAATCACAAAAGCTAAATGTTAAATATATGTTGTTATTGCTACTTATTCTTGTTATTGCTACTTATTCTTATACTACGGTTTGGTTCATTGGTTCCAGTGTATCAACTTTTTATCTTTCTTCAAAAAGCTAGATAGCCTGTTACCTTACTAGAGGCGGGTCAATTTCCGGCGTACAAGGCTAAACCGGTAGGATTTCCAGTTGGCATTTGTCACTATGACACATTCTGGAAACTGCAATTAGCAACCTGTGAGTCTAAATCCAATTTGTATTTTAAGCAGTCTTGAGCAGTAACGTTACTAGTTTAACTAACATCACTTGTCAATAGTGTCTTTGTTTTCTAAATCAAATCGATTTACAGACAAACTAAATTTTCAGATTAAACATTAATTGGCAAATATTGGTAATTAAACAGAGATTAAAACAAAAAATGCTGGAAATGCATTTTGTTTTAAAGCATTTGCAGCATATAATATTGCCTTTACAGTTAAAGGTTCCATATTATACAACTTTTCAGGTTCCTACTTGTATTTTTTTGTTTCCATTAACATGTTTATTGCTATGTGGCCATAGGGGGGGCTAGGAATCTACTTACATCCTCTAAAAACTGTCAACTTGTGTATCTGGAAAAATGGCATGGCGTAGCTAAATCGCTATCACCTAAAAAAGAATAATGGCTAATGTGTTAGCAATTTACACATCCAACAGACAAGGAGCAACATTATCATGCCTGCCTTTGGAGTCAAAAGCCTATGTTTGATAGGTCTATTTATACACACAAATATATATATATATATATATATATATATATATATATATATATATATATATATATATATATATATATATATATATATATATATATATATATATATATATATATATATATATATATATATATATATATATATGCTTTGATTTTAAAGTAAGTCTTATTGGGTGTCGTTTGGGCACAAACCCTTTTATATTTTTATTTTGCAATTACAGTTTGATCTTAAAGGTCTTAAAGCTACATTAATATATTTTGGCCACTAGGAGACAGAAGAGCACTAACACAAATAGACAGTCCTGACATCCCAAAAAAAACAAATTATCACCTTTAAAGGCTATGGCTAATGGGTCAGCAAGCAGTTGCCTACTTACATTTAGAAGACTTTAACAGAACATTATTAGGAATCTTGTTTTTGGCAACCAGCTAAAGTAAGTCCAATACTGTCCATTTGGCACTGGTGGTCTTCACAAACTCCTGTAAAGATGGCTGGGTCTTTTAGCTGGTGGCGTTTTGACTTAGTTCAACATAGACACAGACATAAAAGTAAAGGGGTAAAGAGGTATTGAGAAGGTAAATAAAAACGTCTTGTTTCTCTGTAGGGTCCTTTCCGTAATATAGTCAGACGCATATGACAACAATTTGAGCTTTTCAGTGGCAAAAAACAAGCACTTTTAGGGAAGTACATTGACGGTCCCCTCTGTCCAATAGGATTACATTGCAGTCTGTCCAGTGGGATTACATTACACTCTGTCCAATAGGATTACATTGCAGCCTAATACTTAACTGTCACACATAAATCATTTTAAAGCTGTAGGATGAAACAATTCTATCTTTACCTTACCTAATGCTATTAAGGTATAAATGGTGGACACAAGCTCAAAAGCCAAACCTTCTCCAAATATTTTACAAATTTCTTCTCACTTCCTCTGACATCCTTCTGAAATTTGTTTCATAGGTAAGCATCATCACAAGTGAACAGCACCCATTTTGTTTTCTTGATTGTTTTGAAGCAGAGCTAAAATTGACCTCTAAGTTTATGTTTTTGTGCAGAAGTGGAATGCATATAATTGAGTGTCATTTGATTGGTGTTCATAGCAAAACTAAGCTTTGACCTTTAAAGTAAACAAACAGCAGTTGATATTTTCAGCATGATATCTTTGTAAAAATAAAAGAGGTGTACTGCTTGAAGACAATAGAGTGCTCACAATGTACCATTACCACATTTGGTTTACTATGGATGCAGCACAGTACTTCACCACAGAAACTCTGTGTTGTTCACTGTCAGTACAATGGTGTGTCCTTCCCCATGTCTGCGTCTTCTTTGTTTTTGCCAATGCTGATGTTGGCGTGTCAATTATCCACCTTGAGTACTAGACTCTTACCCTGTAGAGTCTAGTACTCAACCCCAAGAATGTCATCCTGAAAGTGAAGTACATTAGAACAGGTTACATTTCATTTTTTACTTCAACAGAGGGCTTTCATTTGGATTTTAGTTACTTAGTTTTGAACAAAAAAATATTCTATCAAGTGAAACTGCTATACTATAGTAGTTATAGTAGTAGAAAGCGTGTAAATAACTGTGGGATAAGCGAGAAAGTCACTGAAAGATAAAGAGAGCTGTAAGTGCTAGCGATGGTTGAATGTAAAGCAGGTAATTAGCCGCTGTAATGAAGTATATAAGAAAATCAACTGCGTTGAGCTACCAGAACAAGATGCTATCAGCTTACCGTTGCACATCAGCCAAGCAAGAGGCGGTATAATGAGTTAAGCGGAGCCCGCTCCACATATGCACAGTTATGTCCAATTACGCGTTCAATGTAGCCAGCCTGTCAGACTTGCAAATCTCTGATCTTGAGTAACCACAATTCGCTGATTTTAAGATATAAGCGATCGCCCAAGCCTACATGAAGGCAAATATAGTGCAAAATGCGAGAGCTTGTGCATAATGTGTGTACTCCATGTGAGAGCTTGTAGAATACAATGTGAAATGATTTTATTTCATTTATTTAGAGGCCGGCTGGCTAGTAAGCTAACGCTAGCTTGCTTATTCCACCAAGCTTCCACGCTACAGTAAATGAGCCATACAGAGTCTCTCATCTGGCGATAAGACCCTGCTCTACTCGCTCGGACCTCAAAAGCACCAATGCACAGGCAAAAATTGTGACTGTGCTGGAAAACAGACTCAAGAAAAAAAGGAAATGGTGCATTAAAAGTGAGCAGGTTTATGGCCAGGATGGCTCAGTTGGTAGAGCGGGTGCACGTACTGTGTAGAAGTTTACTTCTCGATGCAGCGGGCCACGGTTTGACTCTGACCTGTGGTCCTTTGCTGCATGTCATTTGCCCGTCTATCTTTCCTTTTATGTCTTCATCTGTCCTGTGAAAATAAATTCCTAAAAAGGCCCCCCAAAATTTTTTTTTTAAGTTAGCAGGTTTAATAGTATTTATGTAATAAATGTCCATATGCACATTTGTGATTTTTTTCTCTGACTTTAAATTCAGCCACATCGTGTGTGAATATATATTTTTTTTATTGTTTGAGCATTTTAAGACCTCTATTTGACAGGCTCATGACATGAAAGGGGAGAGACCTATCAGACATCATTCTGTTATACTTTTAAACTAATCTGTTTGCATTCCATGAGCAGGCAATAACATAAAAACACTTTTTGTCTTTCACAAATAATACACAAAAATGAAATACCAAGACAACTGGGTAAAGAAAATCTTCACAATAAGGTTTTACTATAAACTATACAAATCCATTTGTTTTCACAAACGAGGATTTAATAAAGCCATACATGAAGTAGTAAGTGATATTCCCTGACAATTTTAAATGTTAAGTAAGGGTAACATCTTACCGACCTTGAAGTTGAAACAGCAAGCCACATGTGCTTTTCTAGACTCTACACTCATGATGCTGCTGTGAAGAGAAAGGAATTAGAAAAAACCTGCAGAAAGACACCAAGATTATGAGCTTTCACCTAATGTTATCACATTGATTTCTTCAAAATATACAAAAGTTCAAAATGAACTGCTTTCCTCATTAACAATTTCTTCTAGTTTTTGTTAAATAACGTAACTGGTTAACAATGTGAATTTATAGGAAGGAAGCTTAGAATTTAAGCTTTGTTACCAAATCTACATTGTTAGTCATATATCTGATCACAATACAGACAATTTACCGGTAACTTACACAGGTTACTAGTACAATATTTCCTCGGTGCATCTTAAAAAAGCCATTAGTGTAGAGTAAGAAGGACAAAAACGGAATTTACCTGAGATGCTGCAGTGAACCAGAAGCAATCTTTAATCAGTAAGCCAGCTTCTCATGTCAACTTTTTAACCATGTGAATAAAAAGCTCTCCAACCCATCCAGCACTCACACACACCGACACGCCCCTACACAGAAACCCTGCTCCGGTTAAGTAATGCCCAGCAAGCTGTTGATCTGACCAGCACCGGGAGGTTCAGAAGAAGTAGAATATGTTCTTTATCAATTCCATTTTTACACTTTGTTGTTACAGTAAACACAACATACACAGACCAAAATACACACACATGCTAAGGACCTATAAATGCACAGAGAGATGTCAGAGTCCACCACCGTACTTGGTAAAACTTGGTAAACCTTAAACGCTCCGGTTTCCAAGAAATACCCCATGGACTGATGGCTAATGCCAACCCAGAGATTCAATTCTGAATACAAACACACACTCATATTCACAGTCTGTGCACACTCACACATCCTCCTCTGTGAACATCATAAGCTTCCCAAATATCCATCCTTTTGTATGCACAACAAAAAGCCGCAGCATGAAGCTGTCCAAAGCTTATTTTACCAGCCTGCTGTCTCTGTTAGTTTTGTTTTCAAAGACTGAAATGCTTTTCCTCTCCTGCAGAAATTCAGCTTCTGTAAGGCCGGGTGTTCCCGAGGCCTAATCAAAGTCTTCCTGTTCAATGATGGCCCCTAACAATGGCTTTGTTATGGTTTTGGTATTTTGTTCTGTATTTTGTCCTGTAGTTTCTTCTGTTTTTTAGTCTTGTATTATCTTGTCTTATTGTAATAGTCTGTTCTGTCACGTTTTGTATTTTGCCCTGTTTTCGGTTTTATTCTGATAGTCTGCTTTTCTGTCTAGCCTTGTCTTGTTTTACTTCCTGTCTTTTGGTTTTCCCGCCCCTGTGATTACCCGATGTTGTTCATCTGTTTCATAGCACTTGTGTCACTTGCCTCTGTTACCTTGTTACCCTGCGTGTTACCCTGCATGTTACCCTGTGTGTTACCCTTTGTCCTTTGTCAGATCATTTTGTGTTTGTTCCTGTCAGTGTGTTTTGGTCAGCGTGTCTGTTTATTCTCTGTCTGCTGTGTTCTTGTTTTTGGTTATCCTTTTCTTTTTGGACTTTTGGGATTTGGACTTTGTTTTTTGCCTGCCTCGGTTTGTAGTCCTTGTATAGCATTTTTGCATGTTTGGATCCCTTATGCATTTCCCTGTTTTTGGGTTAATAAATCCTCAACACAAACTTTCTCCTGCCTGCCTGCCTGCTCTCTGCGCTTGGGTCCCCTGAACTGTCGCAGGCTTCCTCTCTTTGTCCTAATCGCACATCAAATCGCCTAATTACATTTGTTAGAGTACATCAGATATTGAAAATATCATCAACTTTTTTGCCAACTATATTTTATATTTGGTTATTCAAATTTTCATTGCAGTTTTTCATCCACAGAGTTTAGCAAATTTACAGTTAAACTGTACAAACTACAAAAATAGTTTTTTGCTTACTTTAAATGCTAATAGTTGATTTTTTTTAAACCTGCATCACTCTATTAAACAGTTGTTACCAGTGGTTAACAGCCTCCTACAGTTGGTTTAGTTATCCTCTATTCATGCGGTAGCGATCGCTGTTGTGGCATTTTTCCATTAGTTGGTCCCTGCTTGCCTTTTAGGTTTTCCACTACAAAAAAAGTCCCTGGTACCTGCTACCAGGGACTTTTTTTGCACAACCTCAGTCGAGATTCCAAGCAAGCTGAGGCGGTACCAAAAGGTGACGTGAAAACCTTTTTTTTTGCTGCCTCCAGCTTCTTTTGAAACAAAAGGTCAGGGCAGGGCAGTTTCCTGCGGCATTGCTATGACGACCTCGCTTCGGCCATGAGGCGGTCCTAAATCTGCAACGGAAAATAGAGGATGGGGCACCACGGCCGAGTCGAGTCGAGTCGAGCAGAGTAGAGTAGAGCAGGTACTAGAAGTGGGTAAGCGCCATCATTGTGCCATCCGGAATTGGGAAGCAATAATCAACAACACTGGGAAAGTTCAGAGAAGTTTAAATACATTCTACTGAGTGTCTTCTCATTTGAAAACACATTTTTATCTGTAATGGCACACTCCCAAGATGTATATTAGTTGACCGTTGTGGTTGATGTTGAACATTAAATTAATGTTGTGGTTCTAATTCAAAAATATTTTGAAATTAATGGTTAACCTGATAAAGAAAAGTACAAGTTGTTAGCCATGCTAGGTCTACCGTTGAAGTTATGGGCTAAAATAGTGAAACTGCAACTGAAAGAAAGAAGATGCATACTACAAACGTTGGTGATGTCATTTGATAGAAAACAGATTCAGTAATTGCTTCGGTTGGAGGACTAGGGGTGGGAATCTCTGGGCACCTTACAATTTGATTGCGATACAGAGGCCAATGATTTGATTCTAAACAAACTATTATTACCGATTGTAAAACCCCCAAAAAAACAATTCTGTACATTTCCATGTCTGATTCGAAAAAATACATCGAGTATGGCGTTTGTTAGTTTTTGACATATACAGTATTTGTCACACAAGTTTTTTTTATAATCAATAATTAACATCAGAATTGAGCATCACATCTTTCTAGACAGAATCGCGATGCAGCTAAGAATCGATTTTTCTTCCCACTGCTATGGAGAACTGATGGATTTTTCATTAAAATTGAATACATTCAATTTGGAAAGCTACAAAGATACAATACAAAATGTTATTCTTAAACCAAATCCAAGTTGGGTTACACAGAAAGAAGATACATATGTAAATGCATATTTGATTTATTTCATAGAACACATATTTATCAATTGCTTTAAATACAGAAAAGAAATATGTTCCGTTGGAGGGATTTTTGATTAGTAATCCATAAAATTTGAATTCAGTAGATTTTGATTTGGAAATCTGAAGGAGACCTCCAGTCGGAGCTGTCGGTACTTTTCAGCTCAGTATGCTGCAGGCTCTGCACTCACAGCCTGTGATATGCTTGTAGGTGTAGTGTTTGACCGTGCGGTCTAAGCACTGCAGAGCCACTGGTCTCTTCTCTGAGCTCAACTCCTGACAGCATGTGCACTTCTGCTCCACCCGCAGCTCCCCGTGTAACACGACACTGTTGCAATGAGGGAAGGGGGGGAGAAAAGATGTGTTATTGTAATTTCACCAAGGCAAGGCAGTTTTATTTATTCAGCATATTTCAGCAACGGCAATTCAAAGTGCTTTACATAAAACATTACAGAGCAATTAAAAACGAAGAAAAAATCCAAAAATAAAATACGAGAATAAAATTGGCAGTGCAGTATAAAAAATGAAAGAAAGGCAACATCAAAAAGAAAGATCTTCAGCCTTGATTTAAAATAACTGAGAGTTGCGGCGGACCTGTTGTTTTCTGAGAGGTAGTTCCAGATATGGGGTTAAAATTAAGGACATTCTGAGCCAAGGCACAGGTGTAGAGATCAGTAGAGAGGGAAGATGGAGGAGAGAGAGGGAGCGAGAAAGACAGAAGCAGGAATAGAAATGTGTTATTGTCTCCTCAACCAGCGTTCACATTCAGGAAAGTCTCTAAAATCCACATGGGACTGAACGGGGCAAACAACAGGTCCTCAGCATTACCACTAAAAACCTCAAAATATGTTAATTGGCTGTGCCATAAGTCTTGCTATTTATAAGTGACAGGTATATTTCTTACCTGGGTTGAGACACACATTGGCCCTGACACACAGGTATCTGCATGACGCTGATACAGTTGTCTACGGTAACAGTGATATTGGTCAACTTCGGAGCACACCTCTGGTTGCCTGAAGACAGGGGAAAGTATTACGGGCAATGTGATGTGTTGGAGCAAAACACTTAGGAAAATGGGAAGATGTTTTCATATGTTTCAAATTAAGACTTACATGTAAAGCAGCAGTGTTGATCATCCCAAATTCTGTCCTCCTGGGAAATAGATCATAACAGCTAAATGTTAAATGTGTGTTGTTCTACCTGTTCTTTGAAATCTTAACTATGGCTTGTTTCTAGTGTATCAGCTTTTGTTTAAAAAAATTTTTTTTCACATGGTTAACTAGCCCTTTACATTTTTACATTTATGATGTATGTCTAGCAAAAATTATTTTTTTCCCCACACACAAGTTAAGGCTTGTAAGATGTTATAGTTATGAGTTTTGAGCAACAGCAGGGGGTGTGCAGTACCTCCTGACACTGTACTGTGGGACAGACTCTAGTCTCAGTCTGAATACCCTCTTTGCTGCAATTATATGACATGCAGGTATGGGCTGCGTCCGTCCATCTGTCTCCAACCTACACACACAATGACAGATATAATGACCAGATACAACAGTAGAATGATTAATTCCAATGTTAAGTGTAAACATGTGTTTTTCACCTTTAAGGGAGAAGAAACACCTGCCTTTAAATATCTACTGAACACTTTCATAAGATACACAACATACCTTATATGTATGTCCATTATAACTGCATGTCTTCTCAACTGAAAAATGAATGGTGGTGGAATCACGCAAGGAAAAGAAAGTCTCAGAGATTAAACCAACTATTGTAAAGTATCATGTGCCAGTGCTTACCACAAATCTCATCACCACAGCAAGAGGTGTTTACCAGTACAGCATTGGGGCCACACACGGGAGCTGGCTTAGGAAGTTTTGGAACACACTTCTCTGTACGAGTCTGGTTGTTGCATGTACACATGTGACAGCCGGACTGCCAAACCTCACCAGGCTGGAAGACAGGTATGGAAATACTTTTTTCTATCTAGAATCCAATCTAGAGTCAGAGATTTTACTATTTCCGTACTGATGAGACAAAGATACTCACTAGCATGGGCTCACCGAGTGGTCCTTTACAATCTGATGGAAGAGCCACAAACTCTACATTAACACTAGTTATGACAACATATGTCTAGGTGTGAGTGTCAGCCTTATAGGCCATGTTACTCACAGGCACAGTCAGACACACAGATATGAGAGTGATTTCCTGCCCTGAAGTGTCCGCTGGGACAAAAACAGCCTGCCTCGTTATTCTCAAGGGAGGCTCCTGGATATTGTCTCCTGTATAGAAAAAAGAAGAGAAATAGAAATGGTGGAACTCTTGACAGGGGGACATTTTGGATTTAATATGGTTAGAAACAAATGTCACAACAAGTGTAAGGGTGATATTTAGTAAAAGTAAACTTTGCAAACCCTCCATCGCAGAAGTTATCTAGCTTGTTATGACATTCTCTGTAAACCAATCCTTCTGGACAAGTCACATCTGAAACGTGAACAAGAGCATGTTATCATTGATTTGATGTTTAATCAAAACATCGTTATAGGTCCATAAAACACAAATGTGCGCAAAAACATTAAAAGATACTGTACGTACTACAGCGTCCATTGGTCAGTTCTCTCCAGTCAATACAGAAACCAGCCTTCTTACATTCATCAGCAGCTTGTTCTAGTGAAGAGCAAGGACCATTTCTGCATGAATCAAACTCACAGTTCTTCTTTTTAGAGATCAGATTCACATGCCTGCTGCAGTTTGAAAAGACTCTGAGGAAACAGAATAGGATAGATGGCAATTCAATAGTCCAAGAATGCACCAAGAAGCAACAACTCAAAACACACACAGAGAGACAGCCAGCCAAGGTTCAACCCCATTGACAATAAAATAAACAACGGAAAGCTTATGTTTGCTAGGGTGGTACTAGGTGGTTCCTTAGAGGTTGTTAAGCTGTAGCTTGGTTGTATAGGGTGACTCTGGGTGGTTGCTACTATGTGTCTGCATTAGTATCAGAAGTAGCTCTTAAGTAAAGGAGAGGATTTGCGCCTCTCTTTCATGATATACAGTGTGAGCAAACACACTAATTCTCAATTCTACCATCAATTCCATAAAGAGGTGAGTGTAGCTTACTGGTGGTCTAGCAGCTTGCATAGTTTGCTTGGAGGGCAGGGGGTTGGAGTGGGTGTGGTAATTGATTCATTACAAGGTCTGTTCCTTGGTGCAGAAGCACAGGCTGGCTTCAGCGGGTCAGCGGACACCCAGTCATAGGCCGTCTTATCACAGCAGCTATCTTTCTCGATCTTTCCTCCTTTACGGATACATGATCCACCACCACATACACCTGGAGAGAAGATGGAGAGCTGCAATCTGATGACTAATATACACATATACATTTGAATTGACATATACACTCTACATACAGCTTTTAGCCACATTTATCACATTGCTATGTTTCTCTGGCCCACATGCAGCCCATATAAACAGTATGCAGACATTCCAGCAAACAACCCTCAAACAAGCAGCATTTATGCTATCTAAGAGAACAACAGAAAGTGGCTGGTGAAAAAAAAGTAGGGGTAAAATGTGAGCAAGCGAATTGGGTCCCAGACAGGTTTCTTTGGGATTAGTGTTTCTTTCTGCCCTCTAAAGGTCAGGAAATGTTTAAAACAGCTTTAAACTAAACATACTGTCTGGTTTTTTAGCCTATAAGCCCTATAAGCAGCATGTTGACTAATGTTGAAAAAAATGACAGACATAATTAAGCTACTAAAATTCCCAATAAGCTGTGATGTTTTTGCAATCACTGAAAATCCACTCTACACCCAAACACCTACTGTTAAAATGGATATACAATATGCACTTCACCACTCACATGCACCATCCCTTTTAATCTATTACCCACCACATTGTCCCTGGGTGTTGTTGAGGAAGTGCTCCATAGCCAGACTGACCACCAGAGTATACCAGGGACTGAGGGAGACATAAGAGCGGACCTCTGGGATGTAGATTGATATCATGTACTCTGTGGTCTCAAACCTCAATCCATGCTCCTCATGTGGGGGCTCAATGGTTACGTTGTTCAGAGTGGCCTAGGGCAGATGAGACTAACATCAAACCAACTTGCTCATTCTTTCAATAGAGTATAATATTTGTAAATAGTAAAAAAGAGTTGAAAAACATTATTTATCAAAGAAAATGATTATCGGCAATTTTATTTCCAAACAATATAAATTATATAATGTTTGGCATGGTGACATAACATACTATAAATAAATACAGTTTTATTGTATCCTACCTGCACTTTATTTGACATATCAGGAAGGATACTGAGTGCAGCTATGGTGTTCTGATATTTCAGGATGATGCCTTTAGCACAGGAGCCTTGGACGCCCTGCACACAGTAGAAGTTGTCCACAGCAATGGTCAGATTATGACGTGGGGACTGCTCCTCCACCAGGATGTAGGTGCAATCGTTTAGGAAATCAAAGGTTACACCTTGGAAAGAGATGTAGTGGGGATCTCCATATAGCTCACAGCGACCTAGGGAGGGTGAGAGGGGATTTTAGTAGGGATTGACAGAAAACGAGAAATCTATTTATTTATTTTTAAGGATTAGCCACGTCAGCAGCATGGCTCTAGGGATGGCCTTGTTGGTCGGTAAATTCATTTGTCCAAAACATCAATACCCAATACTGCGAAACATTCCCATCAGCCCCAGCTGTGTGGCAAAAGTTAGCACTCTAAACGAAGATACTGACCATTGTAAATACTACCTACTAAACATTAGCCTGTTAATGTTGTCTATGTCAGCATGTTAGCATCAGCAACCTGATATTAGCATTTAGTTCAAAGCACCAATGTCCTCAAGTACAGCCCCACAAAGGTGGGTGTTAAAAGGAGATTGGGAGAAAGATTACTTTAGGCTCTTGCAGCACTTTGAGCTCTACAATAAAACAGCATGCCTAACCACTCACAATAAACACTCAGATATTCAGAAGCTATGTAGAGGCAAATATTGAACATAAAAAAGGAGGGATGAATGAGGGCCAACAAGAGCAGCGGCAGAGACAACAAGGATGCACTTACAGTCACACTTCCATGTTTCACAGCATCCATCTGAGACTCTTGTGACCTTGTCTCTGGGGCAGTTTGGAATTGTAGACTCTGGACAAACAATCGAAGTCAACTCTATCTTCCCATCTGTACAGTTTTTATGAAAGCAGTCCTCTGTCCACGTCTCACCACAATTCCACTCTTTTTTCCTCTTCAGGTCTGTACACTTACACACTGGTGGAGTGGAAGTTTGTGGAAACATGGTTGTTTCAGTGGTAGTTGAAGCAGTTGTAGTTTCTGGCACGGAAGAGGTGGAAAGCCCAGTTGACCATTTTTCAGTATTAGTTGAGACATTGGTAGTGGCCGTCATTGGTGTATAGGGGGTTGGGGGCGTTGTCAACCCTGTTTCAGCTGTAGTTGTTGGTGTAGTGATGGTGGAAAAACTGGTTGTTTCAGTGGTAGTTGAAGCAGTTGTAGTTGCTGGCACAGAAGAGGTGGAAAGCCCAGTTGACCATTTTTCAGTAGTAGTTGAGACATTGGGAGTGGCCGTCATTGGTGTAGAGGGGGTTTGGGGCGTTGTCAACCGTGTTTCAGCTGTAGTTGTTGGTGTAGTGATGGTGGAAACCATGGTTGTTTCAGTGGTAGTTGAAGCAGTTCTAGTTTCTGGCACAGAAGAGGTGGAAAACCCAGTTGACCATTTTTCGGTAGTAGTTGAGACATTGGTAGTGGCCGTCATTGGTGTAGAGGGGGTTGGGGGCGTTGTCAACCGTGTTTCAGCTGTAGTTGTTGGTGTAGTGATGGTGGAAAACATGGTTGTTTCAGTGGTAGTTGAAGCAGTTGTAGTTGCTGGCACGGAAGAGGTGGAAACCCCAGTTGACCATTTTTCAGTAGTAGTTGAGACATTGGTAGTGGCCGTCATTGGTGTAGAGGGGGTTGGGTGCGTTGTCAACAGTGTTTTAGCTGTAGTTGTTGGTGTAGTAATGGTGGAAAACATAGTTGTTTTAGTGGTAGTTGAAGCAGTTGTAGTTGCTGGCACGGAAGAGGTGGAAAGCCCAGTTGACCATTTTTCAGTAGTAGTTGAGACATTGGTAATGGCCGTCATTGTTGTAGAGGGGGTGGAGGATGTTGTTAACCGTGTTTCAGCTGTAGTTGTTGGTGTAGTGATGGTGGAAACCATGGTTGTTTCAGTGGTAGTTGAAGCAGTTGTAGTTTCTGGCACAGAAGAGGTGGAAAGCCCAGTTGACCATTTTTCAGTAGTAGTTGAGACATTGGTAGTGGC
>NC_048429.1:13439913-13484079 GCF_013103735.1 Etheostoma cragini | reverse complement strand
AAGAGGTGGAAAGCCCAGTTGACCATTTTTCAGTAGTAGTTGAGACATTGGTAATGGCCGTCATTGTTGTAGAGGGGGGGGAGGATGTTGTTAACCGTGTTTCAGCTGTAGTTGTTGGTGTAGAGGTGGTGGTAAACATGGTTGTTTTAGTGGTGGTTGAAGCAGTTTTAGTTGCAGGCGCAGAAGAAGTGGAAAGCCCAGTTGACGATATTTCAGTAGAAGCTGAGACATTGGTGCTCATTGTTACTAGTGGGGCGGGGGTAAGGGAACTTGTCGACTGTGTTTCAGCTGTTTCTGGTGTAATGATGGTGGAAAACATGGTTGTTTCAGTGGTAGTTGAAGCAGTTGTTGTTTCTGGCACAGAAGAGGTGGAAAGCCCAGTTGACCATTTTTCATTAGTAGTTGAGACATTGGTAGTGGCCGTCATTGGTGTAGAGGGGGTTGGGGGCGTTGTCAATCGTGTTTCAGCTGTAGTTGTTGGTGTAGTTATGGTAGAAAACATAGTGGTTTCAGTGGTAGTTGGAGCAGTTGTTGTTGCTGGCACGGAAGAGGTGGACAGCCCAGTTGACCATTTTTCAGTAGTAGTTGAGACATTGGTGATCATTGTCACTGGTGTAGAGGGAGTGGGGGGCGTTGTCAACAGTGTTTCAGCTGTAGTTGCTGGTGTAGTGATGGTGGAAAACATAGTGGTTTCAGTGGTAGTTGAAGCAGTTGTAGTTGCTGGCACAGAAGAGGTGGAAAGCCGAGTTGACCATTTTTCAGTAGTAGTTGAGACATTGGTAGTGGCCGTCATTGGTGTAGAGGGGGTTGGGGGCGTTGTCAACCCTGTTTCAGCTGTAGTTGTTGGTGTAGTGATGGTGGAAAACATGGTTGTAGTTGGAGCAGTTGTTGTTGCTGGCACGGAAGAGGTGGAAAGCCCAGTTGACCATTTTTCACTAGTAGTTGAGACATTGGTAATGGTTGTCATTGGTGTAGAGGTGGTGGAAAACATGGTTGTTTCAGTGGTTGTTAAAGCAGTTGTGGTAGGAGTGGTAGACGTAGAAGTGGTGGTAGGTGTAGTGGAGGCTGGAGGTGCTGTTGGATTAAAGGTGGAATTAAGGTTAGCTGTTTTTAAAACAGGTTCTGTTTAGACAAATAATATACTGTCATCTAAAACATTTAAAAAGCTAATTGCCACAAAACCCATTTTTTATTTTGCCCATACAGTAGACACATGCAATAGAAATTGTAGAGGATTAATTCATACTTACGACAGTTCATTGTTCCATTTTCACAGCGGCTAACAAGTATAAGAGAGTCAGAAATATCCAGTTGTCAATGTAGCAGTAATTTTCAAAAAAAATATACATATATATAATGTATATACATTATGAATTTCCTAACTTACCACTTCATAGACTGTATCATCACCGCTGCCCCAGGCTGAATGACAGTGTCATTAAAATAACAGGTGCAGTTGCTCAATTTAGTGCATTGACTAGTATTTTCATCATAGTAAGGCACTTCCTTTGAACATCTGGGGTAGCAACCTTTTTCAAGAATAAACAAAATGTGTTCTTTATGGTTACAAACACTGACTAGAACAAAAACACTCAATTGATTTCCCAGGATTTTACTTAAATGCTATGTTTTGATCAACACTGCCATAATTAGACACAAACTAAGTTACATTAGGACAGTATTTTCTCTTTTCATTTTTATTAAATTCAACTGATGACTGAAAGTTAAGATATGTCCCTGTATTTGAATACAACTGAAAAAGTCTGATTACCTTCCAGCTTGTGTTTGATGATGTCTTTGCCGCAGGTTAGCATCTCACCACAAGCTTCATAGTGCCAGCTACACTGGCCTTGCTCGTTGTAGAAGTCACAGTAGACCGCTAAGGTTTAAATGATCCCAAGTTAAATTGTTATAGTTTATGTTTCGCAAACATCCAATAACAATTGGCAGACTTTTCATCACATGATTTGTTGGCTATATTGATTGATTACTTTATTTTTGTCTCTTGCACAGTGTCAGTCCTCTGCATAATGACCAAGAGATATTTTAATATTAATAAAACATTATGTAAAAGTATATCAACTATGTGAAATACTAGTGAAAACATACTTTGATACAGTATTTACTTTCAAATTGTCTGACTTTAATTTATTGTATGTGTCAAGTTACTGAAAGCAGAAAAATTATCTTGTGCTGCATTTTTAGCATTCATAGCATAGCCCTCTAAAAATGTGATGTGACAATTTTAAGACTTAAGTGACTAGTTCTGATCTAATCTATGTTCTTTTTAGGGATTTAGTGGTATTAAATGTCACATTACTGTTACCTCCCTCCCATCTGAAAAAATTAGACTTTAATAGTTAAGTTTAAACGAATGTTAGTAAGGGGGAGACAAGGGTCTTAACTTACGGCACAAATCAGGTGTCCTCCATTTTACACACACATCCTGCTCGCTGCAGGCCTCTGCGTAGGCTGCCACAGCTGTGCAGAAGCCCAAGAACTTCCCTTCAAACTCACAGGAGCAGGACTCCTGAACACAGGCTTGGTAGTAGGGCTCTGGCTCCACCTGTGGATTGTAGAACACCCAGAATAGACGTTAAGGGCTCTCTATTAAGGGTATTACTACATGTGTTGGAAGCATGATAAATATGTAAAATGAATACCTTTAAGTGGCAATCGTTAAATGTGTCTCCTTTAATGATCATACAGCGCCGCTGGGCCCAGGCTAAGCAGTAAGAGTTGCGTTCACATGGAAATATCTCAGTGGTCACATCAGAGCAAGGGGGTGTGGCGGCTTTCCAGCTGTTGCCAAATGCCAGGGGACTGGATACCACTAAAACAATAAGTTATTGTGTTACTTTGACCACCATGACAAAGGTAAAAGTAATGCATAAAACAAAGAGACAACCCATGTACCTGCTGAGCCACTTATCTGTAGGTCATTCATCTCGTTTAAGTCAAAATTCCCACAGAGGCCACACACTCTGTTCTGCAGTAGAGATGGTTAAAATGTTACAAAATTACACTTCAAATTAAAGGAGGTGCTGACTGGATGGATGTACCAGCGGTGGTCAATGCTGAAACGTAACATTTTCTGATACTGCTAAAGTTGGACATTCATAAGCAGGAAGACATTAAGCAATTGTACAAAATGTGGATTTAAATTTAAACATTCACCTTGAGTTAAGTAGTTTCTAATATTAATGTGTACTGATGATCAAAGTGTGTAATCACAAGTGATACATTAACCTCTACATTTTAAAGATCACTTACCCTCCAGTCTTCATGCAGCTCTATGGTGATCCGAGTGTGTTTGTCCCAGATGAGAGTTATCCCTCTGCTTGGCACTGAGATTATGATGTAGAGTCCCACAGTGTGTGTGGAGTAAAGGGAATGGTCCTGCAGAGTCCAGCCTTTATGATGGCGTCTGGTTACCTTCATGTCACTCAGTGTCAGGGTGACCTCACCCTTTTTGGACAGCACAGATACAACTCATTATGACAAAATCTTTTTTTTATTATTAAGGAAGAAATGACCAGACTTTTCTGATTCTACTGATCTGCCATAAAATCCAGCATATATTATTCTACAATGATGACAGAATGATCAGAGTATGTAAGTGTGTGAAGCAATTTGCTGAAAATATGTGAATAGAGTAATGGATATTACAGTATGACAATAGTAAGATCAATAATAAACATGTGGACAATAGCTCAGGGTGTATGTGAAGAAAAATGTGAATCCCAGAAACAGTTGTCCACCTTGAGGTCAAGGATGATAGAGCGAGAGCAGGTAAGGGCCTCATCACAGCAGGGGACACTCTCCACTCTTACAGAGAAGGTGCCGTTTCTATTTCCACAGTCATTCTAAAGTAAAAAGATCACACTTAGAAACATCATATGAAAAGAAATGGTTAACTTTAGCTTATACTTTTTTTAAATGCCCTGTAGTATTTTGTTGATGTACTATGTCCTTCACTGTGTCTATGATGCATTGGAGGAAAAAGCTTCAGCAAAGAAACATTTGAGCAGTGGACTTTGTTGCCACTTTCATGTTTGGTCTTACCTCTACAAGCGTGTATTGACATTGTCCATCAAAGCGGTACCATTTGGAGTCAAACGTCTGGTAGTGTCCGTTTCCGTAAACTTGACACTTTCCATGGCACGGCTCGTCTTTGCAGTGCCATTGACCCTGACCACAGGTACTGCAAGATAAAGTGATGTAAAGCGTTCAGTCAGCCTCTGCATCATGGCTTTATTAGCTTTTTAAGAAAAAATAAATAAAAATGAACAAATTGAAAAGCAGCAACAATGCAGGTGTTACCATGTTTTACAGTTGGTTTTGACATGCTGTCCTGCGTTGAATACTTTGCCACTGTACACACAGGTGCAGTTGTGCAGAGAAACACAGTTTCCACGGTGATCTTCATACTGGTCATTTGGGCAGTAACAGCCACTCTCACAGGCCATTTCGGCACCCTGGAAATCACACCAAAAGAAAATCTTTTAACTCAAGGAAATGTTTTACACTTCATCATAATTAAGCTAACCTGTTCTGGACAAAGGGGATATGTTAGGAATGCAATTCACTGACAGGAAGTTTATGTAAAAATAAAAATGACGTGGTCGCTCTTAAATGTGAGAAAAAGAGCACATCTCCGTGTTCAGTAATAATATATTCTATAACAATACAAGAATAAGCAAGCAGTACATATAGATACACATATACACATTATATACACATATACATATGCACACACACACACACATATGTATATATATATATATATATATATATATATATATATATATATATATATATATATATATATGTACACTGTATACTGTATATATCTCTTGACCTACCATTGGTTTGCTGAGACTGTCACAGGTTTTCTGAAATGGCTTAACAGGATTCTCGGAGCAATGAACACAAACCTTCCCATTCTTGCACCCTGATGCAAACAATTAAATTAAAACATTATTATAAAGATGTTTTATGTCATTCATTTTTTTGCGATCAAATATCTTCATTCAGAACAGTCACACGGGGTTGCAGAGCACCATCACATGGTGTCTTTTCAGATTCCAAACAATATGCTTAGACATAATCATGCGTCCCTGGACTAAGAAAACACAGAGAGGAAAGACAGGAAAGGGAGGGGAGATCTAATGAAAACAGACACAACACTAAGGATGGTGTCTGCAGCTTGCAAACAAAAACATACAAAAACAGACACACACATAAACAAACAAACCAAAGACATTGATAGAGAGACAGACACAAGAAATAAGGGACCAAACACATGCACGGATGGATGGAAAAAGGATAAAGCACAAGTCTACAGCATGGACTTCAATGATTCTGTAGTGTTAAACCAAGATTCCAAAGTCTTTACGTTATTATAGAGTTAGGGATTTTCTATCACCATGACTCTGGGTACATTTCCAACAATGGAGCAAAGGTAACGAAGGATCAGTATGATTTAGACATATTTATGATAAAGAAATATGTATGTATATTTACCACAATCCTGAGAACATTTCAGTTCTCCATTCTCACAGAAACTGCAATGGACACAGCATTTGGTTACACATATAACAAGATATACAACAAGTATGTGTATCACTGGGGTTGGCTATACATTTGAGCATACTATAAAAGCCTTGGGAAGATTTGGTTAGGGCAGAGAGTGAGAAATAGCCTCAGCCACTGGGAAAGTAAAGTACAGATGTAAAATGTTAAGAAAAATGGTATTCAAACATTTAAATTGTCTGTAATCTGTAAGTACTTAGATGGTCAGCTCACCACTGTCGACCATCGATAACAACAGAGCCTGGGGGTGTTGTACCGCGGTAGTAGTGACAAACGCACTGTGCCTTTGGGGAACAGATGTGTCCTTGGTTCAGGTGAGTCCCCTCTGGACAGCCACAGCCCTCCACAGGAGCGTCTTCCAGCCCACAGCGAGGGTCAGGGCCAGACAGGGAACGGCATGTGTGGTTGCAGGCTTGCATGTTGTAGGAGAATTCTTGGTTCTTCTGACATTTTAAATCTGCAACACAACTTTTTGGTTACCCTTAAATATGCCACTAATTTGTATTACTACTAGTAGTAATATGTGACATTTTCATTATTAAACTTCCACTCTTGGCAACTGTAGCATGTTTGTTGATTCAACCTACCGGTACCTAATCATGCTTTTATCATTATCGCAAAAGTGAAAAAAACACAAAGAGAATTGTTTTCAGTGGACTGTGAACAATAAAGTGGGAGAATGCAGACAGAATAAATTGTATATTTATCAAAGCTGAACTCACTGCAGTTGGTGGCTGTCCTCCAGTCACCAATTACAACACCCATGTTGGCACAGGCTTTGGCATAGGTGCCCAGGGCAACACACAGGCACTGCGACAGACTGCTACCACAGTTACATGTTCTTAGGAGGCAAGCCTGAAAATAAAAATCAATTTTTTTGTTAACAAGTCGCGCATTGATATGTCAATGACAGATAGTTAATTGCTAAAAATGCCAGTACTTATAAAAGGGTTAATTTCAGTGCAAAAGGTTTACCGTGAGGTACTGATCAGTTGGAATATAACCATGGCATGGAGCAAACACTCCAGTTTGGTTGTTCAACACAGAGCACTTTTCATCAGCAAATATTTCTGCAAAAATGCAAAACGAGCCAAGTCACTAGACTACACAATCTTCTGAACATGGTTATACTGAGAAATACAGAGAGAGTTGTGTGGAGTGGATATTCTTAATTGGCTTTGTAGCGACTCATTTGGCAATGACTTCAACGGACGTTCATTTAAATCAAAAGTTTCACACTAGCACTTTAAAAGTATCTCAGACAAGCTCGGAGGTGCAAACTAGTTAGGAAATTCCAGTGTTTTAATTCCAAAGTGTAATATATTCTTTCATGTCAGATTTCTTTTAGACATATAAAATATTATGTATGAATTCATACACATATTTCCTACATTTTAAAGTAACATTTGTATTATGAATTGGTACCATTGGCTGTGCTGATGCAGGTGGGGGGTATGATCGGCGCACAAGCACCCACACTCCAGGACAGAGCAAATTGTTCAGCGGAGCTCTCAATAATCCCACTGCTGGTGGTGAAGTCATCTGTGGTGTCACTGTTGTGGTTTCCACAAAGACCTGAATGACGGACCGAGTATGATTACCCATGTCAGAGCATATAGACAGTTTTTTGGGGTAATTTCTTGATGCCATGATGGACTTGAATCCCAAAAAAATGTTGGTTTTTTGGTAGATTGAGATCCTAACCTGAGACCACCTCTGTGTGGTTTCTGGGTGGGGTGATGTAAAGCTGGATTTCAGGAAACACCTGGACTTGGATCTTCATACCAAAGGATGTGTGGATCTGGACATACATGGAGGACTGCCAGAAAACCAGAGCGTGCTCTGACAGGTGACAGAGCGGTAAGTTATTGGGTGAGTGGGTTAAAAAGCCGTTATGGACGGATTACTAGGCTACCAGACACATAACATATTTCAAATCAAGGTCCAGTCAGTAGATGCCGTGGACAACAATTCTTCCCATTTTGGATTTTTTCTTACCAGACTGATGAAGTTCAGTTATCTCCTCCTCTCCAAATTTAACCATGTTATGTGAAAACATATATATTTCCTGCAAATCCCAAAAAGAAAGACATTAATAATCAGTGACTGTAAATAACTGTTGCTTAACATTAGTTTGACGGTATATATTGTTTTAAATTCCACTCTCAAAGACTGCTTGTACCTGATAAAGCTGAAGAGTGACTGTTTTCAGAGACGGTGCCTCCTCAGAAAACTTGATCGTTATCGTCCAGTTGAGACCCTTTAAGAATAATTTAAAAAAACAGAAAAACAGTGAGTATGATAAAAAAGACAACATTGGTTAATGTTATAGGTTCAAAGATATTCACCTGTGAAGCCACATATGTACATTTACGGGGGAGGGCATATTGTTTGCCATCAAATGTTGTCACAAACTGCCCTTCAATGAGACATCTGGTGGGGCAGTTGTTTTCAGAGCATTCCCATTCCCCACTGACACACAAACTGTGGAAAGAAATGAGAATAACATGTCAATCATAAACTTAAAATTGGATCATTGTATTGATCCCACATGAAAATTTGCAATTCATGGATATTCGGTGTGTTTTTCCGCTGACTTACCATGACTGACATTTAGAGCTGCGCATGTCTCCGGGTGAGTATCTCCTACCAGCAAAGACACAGGGGCAGCTGGACACGCTCACACAGTGGAAGCCGTCTGCGTGATCATTAAGCAACTTGCCTACAACGCAGGTTAATATACCTTAATACCTTAATAAGCCTTTGTTATTTGACTCATGTAGACAAAAAAGCAATGAAACAACATGTGAAGAGCTACATCATGAAGTCAGGTAGTGCTCACCCTTTGGGCAGACACAGGAGCTGGTAAGTTCTTGGTTGGAGAATCCAGGGTTTGGGTTTGAGCAGCTGGGAACAAAGGCTGGACCCTGTTCCACGTAATCCAGGTCTCCTGGACAACTTGGTTTAGCTGCATTAACCCAGAGAAACATGCTCATCAAGGATCCAAACATAAATTTGAGCCAAAACAATTTGAAGATCTTTAAAATCTAGTTCTAAAGTCCACCTACCACAATTGGTTATAGTTCTCCATGTATTCCAGATCCTGCTGTTATTTCCACACTGTTGGACAACTTCGTTGAAGAAAGCGCAGCCGATATTTGTGTTCATTTCATAGCCGTAAATGTTCTCTTGACAGAGTTGTTTATATTGATTCGCCATATTTCGCAGACATTCCAGGTTGTTGGAAACGAAATTCGAGCACACCTGTAAATATCATCAGAGAAACCAAATTGAATATCTGGAAAAAGGACTAATATTGTACGGTGTAAATAATTTTATGGTTGAACACAATTTAATAGATTGCCTCCCAAATATGTATAAATTTACCAAAAACAAATTGCAGAATGACATTTATGACACAATATTTTGACATTATGTCTTTGGGTATTGAATTCATACCCTGTGTTTTTCTTTCCAATGAAATCAATGATCAATGATCAAAGTACATACAGAGGAGCAGTACCAACATTATGTTTGAAATTGTAACATTCAGTTGTTGCAACAGTTGACTTACTTGATTCTCAACAAACTCAGGATCTCGGGTTTGACATTTGTCATCAGCAAGCACGCTCTCCATAACCAACTGCGTCTTGTTGCCTGATTTCATAAAAATTGTACATTCTTAGAGCTAACTGTATGCAAATAAACGTCAAATGTTTACTTTTAAAATTTTCTTTTTTTGAAATATAGGATCAAGAACAACTAAACAAAAGCTTACAAATTCCAAAGAAAACTCATTTATTGGCTATTGTAACCACTATTTGCACTACTGCTGCTACCACCAACATTAAATTTGCTGCTACTACTAAAAGTATTTCTCCTAATGTTAATATTGCTATAATACAATCTTGCTATAAATTCTAGTAATTTAACCGTTATACCTGGGACGTTGTGTTTTCCACACAGTCCAGTCATGTCGGTGCTCAGCTTCTGCTCTAGTTCCACCTTTGCAACAAGTTAAAAAAAAGGTTTCAGTGGGTAAAAGTAGTGCTCGGCGGTACCAAACCAGTACCAATTACTAATTAACTTATATGGATATGGAATAGGGAGGATGTGTTCCTGCATCTGTGTGCCTGTGTTTATGTGTGTCTGCTGTATGTTGTCAACTCACCCGCAAAGAGTCTATTCCTCCGGGTACATTGTGCCAGGTGACAGACAGCGGGAGCAGAGAGCTCTTTAGTTTAGTGTAGATGCCATAGTGAAAGATGTGCTGGTAGGTGTGGTCGTATGGAAGGGAAACACTGTCAACAACTAAACCTACAGCCCTGTTAAGAGGGTAAAAGTTGTTTTAACATCTTAAACTACACAAGACTCACATTGTCTTCCTCCAGGAGATGCATCTCAAGATAAATGATCATACAAGTCTCAAGTATTTCCTTCATTATTATTTGATTAAAAAGCTAGAGGGGGTTCCATCTTAATCTGTAAAAAAATCATATTAAATCAAAGAGGATAATACCTGGTTGTAATGGGCGCTTCATCATTGTTTCAGGCAGATTATTCCACTTACCTGTTAGATAAGTCTGTGTGTACGCCCCTAACTTTGATGGCACTGAATTCATGGCTACACTCTTATCCACTATCCCAAATATGGATACACATCATTTAATTTTTGGAGGGGACCTAAATTGTGTAATGAAAACTCAGCTTGATCGCTCAAGCACCAGAATAACCAATCTATCAAAAATGGCGACAACACTACAGTCAGTTATCAAGGATTATAGAAGCTGTGACCCTTGGACAGCCATACATAATGAGACCAGAGCATACTCATTCTTCTCGCATGTACAGCATGCCTACTCAAGGATAGATTATTTTTAGTTGATAAAGAATTACTACTGTCTATAGACTCCATTAAATACACAGAGATAGTTATATAAGATCACTCCCTTAATAGATATAGAATCTTAATAGATTTCTGATTTGATTCTCCATCAATGGGAATCCCACAATGGAGATTAAATACATCACTACTGTCCAATGATGCCTTCTGTTCTACTATAACACAAGCTATTAATGACTTTTTGTGTTTTAACTAATCAGAAGAAATTACGTCATCATTACTGTGGGAAACTCTAAAAGCTACCAACCGAGGACAAATAATTTTGTACTACTCTGACTCTGATAAGAAAAGCAGAAAGACACAAACACAATCAATAAAATATCTGAACTCGATAGACACTATGCAATAAATCCTACTCCACAGCTGTACCAACAAAACGTTACTCCTCTAACTGAGTTTGATCTCACCTCTACAGAGAATGCATAAAAAAGTATAATGAGATCTAGAGGGATGCTGTATAAATATGGAGACAAGGCAAGCCATCTGCTGGCCCTCTATTTCAAACACCAAGTAACATCACAACGCATCGCTCAGATTAATGATCAGTCAGCGGGTCTTACAACATGTCCCCTGAAGATCTATGAAGCTTTTAACCCTCATGTTGTCCTTGGGTCAAATTGACCCGTTTTCCTAAATTAATGTTCTTTTTAACTACCCAAATGTAATTACCCAAAATAACATGATTGATTCCACACAACGCTCTTTGGCAAGTGAAAATCTACTTTCATTGATTTTGGGATGTCTTATTCAATTTTATACCATTTGGTGAGAAAAAACATAAAGTGGTTTTGAAATAGCATTGAGTAAAAGTTGACATATTCCAGTCTGTGATTCTCCACCAACATCCATTCCTTTAATTTTAGTCGAAATAATTCCTAATTGCTGCTTTTCTAACTGAAACAATAGGTATAATTTCCTCTAAATTAGGTTTAATGACCATAAATTCCAAAAATAACTGTAAAACTAAAGTTAATAAGTTAGTGTTACACAGTGTTAAATATGAAAAAAGTTAAAAACATTGAAAAAAGTGTGAAAAGTGTTGAAAAAAGGGGCAAAACTTAAAAACATTGATAAAAAAACAAAAGTGTTGATTTTAAATTTTGACGGGAAGACAACACAAGGGTTAAAGCTCACTATTCCAAACTTTATACTTCTGAACCCCCTCCTACAGACTAAAACATGAAGGCATATTTGGACAATATAGACATACTATTGATATTTTAACACAGATATCACTAAATCAACCTAAAACCCTCTGGGGAAATATACGACAGCATTAGGGAAATGTACAATGGCAAAACACCCGGGCCTAAAAACAAGTTTAAAGTGTAGTGAATAATATGATTAAATTTTTTTTTTTTAGATTAAACATTTAGAGTTTATGAAACTAGATCAAGCTGATTCCTCATCTGGTTTTCTGTGTTGCTGCAGTGTTCTTGTAATAGAGCTGCATCACCTTTTGCTCTCCACCAAGATGCTCCCATTCTGCAGAACAGTCCTGACTTTGTTGATTATGATCTCAACATGGACCAGCAGCCCGTTGTCACCACGCCGTGTGGTGATGTCACATTCCACCCGGTTGTGGGTGAAACGGGTTAGGGTGAATGGGCAGTTGGAGCGAACGTAGAAACTTGAACCGCTGAAAGGCTGGACGACCCCGCTGCCAAATGTCCTGCAAGTGTCTAATCACAACTTCCTGATTAATACTCGACAATGGCTCAAGACATGACTGAATTAAACAACAAAACAACACATCAATTTATTTGATTATGTTATTTAAAACGTTACTGTTTTGATATTTCAAAATGTCTCCTTTTGTGCATGTAGGCCCTGTGCATGTGTGTGTATTTGGGGCCTGTGTGTACTGTGTGTAACTGTAACAACACAGGGAAATGAATGCCCCTTGCACGGTTAATTAAGTATGTCTTTATCTTGGAATAATTGGAGCCTATTTTCTTATATGAAGTGCCCTTCCAGTAAGGAAAATATGATAGAGCAGAGGTTAATTTTATTTTAACAGGACCTTTATACCTACGTATATATTTCATGCTTCCCACAATGGGGCTTTGCTTACAATTACTACCAGCAAACATTAATAGCACCTTGAAATATAAGATAGTATACAGTATACTGTACTATAGAGCTGGAGCTGATTATTTTTGACCAAATACCTCAATATCGATATTGCGACCATTTTGTAGGGTTGCCAATAGGTGCTTTCACAAAATATTTTCATAATGAGATTTTTGATAAATCATGCATAATGTGGATACAATGACTAAGTGTTTGAAGGAAACACTAGAATAGTCTGGTAAGTTCAGAAAATGACATCACTTTACTGTGAAACAAGGAAAAGACAACACTTATGTCTTATTAGGATTTTACGATATTCAAAATCTAAGAAAATATCTACTCTCAACAATGAAATCTAACAGCTTTAAATTACTTTTTTACATATCACTGATCAAGGTTGATTGATTCCCATATACTCACATTTCTGAGTTTCTGTTGTTGAGACCGATTCCCCCGGGCTTAAAACTGTATCAAAGTGGAGTTAAACATGATTTATAATATAATATTCTGAATAATTAATAATACCAGAAATACCTTGGATATAACAGTAATTGTTATACCACACACAATAATTGATAAAAACATATACACAGATGATACACATCAGTGCTGAAAGTATTCAGCTCCTTTAGAAAAGTAAAAGTAGCAATTGGGCAATATGAATTGCTCCATTACAATTAAACTTTTGTATTGAAAATGTCAACAAAATAAAAGCAGTATTAGCTTACTCTACTTTAGTATCAAAAGTAAAAGTAATTATCATTGAGAAAGAATTGCTCTTGTCAATAAAGAACTAATTATATTGTTGGACTACTGAGTGTTACCAAGTGGTTTAATCTACAACAGTGCATCATATTTTATACGCGCAACGTAAATGTTGTATAAACTCTACATTTGTAAAGCAACTAGTAACTGAAGCGGTCATATCCTGTAAAATGTGGCAGATTTTTTTGTTTTTGGATTGTACGGCAGCAACGTGACATTCAAGTATCTAAAATGTGTACACAAGGTACACACAAGGTTTTGAGTAAAATGTACTTTTTAATTCCATGCCTTCATGTTACACTGATGGACATTATCTTTGCACAGTAATTACAAAAAAATCTAATGCAAACAATCATGAAAAAAAAATTGTTATGGTTGAAATGTTGGAATATTGTATCTTTATCATCTTGCTGTTAATGCTGCTAAAATTCAGAAGAAGTGGTAGTCTCTATTTTGACATATTGTAGTATTTTGATTTTGAAATATTCATGTCCCCTGCCGCTTTTTCTGATTTAAAGAATGAATTTGCATTCCAATGATTAAATAAACATTTACATTTATTTATAAAGGATACATTACATTATTTGCATGGTACCTGAGGCCAGTGAAAAGCAGAATGCCAGCATCCATCGCTGCGAGGTCATGCTGCCTGATGCTCTCTCTGTGAAACCAGGAGGAACTGCACAACAGTCCACCAAATGGCTTAAATACCCAGTGTCCATAGGCACACAGTCGTAACCACCCACCCTGTACCAGGAAACTAGAGCTAGAAAAAATAAACTCTGATTAAACACTTCTTGGAAATTCAGCAGAAGTCGAAAAGATCACAACATGTATTCCAAGCAGGATGTGTGTAGGATTGCGGTTGACTTTGACGGATTTGCAGTTTCAGTTGATTTATGTTTGGACTATTTTGTATTTTGAGTTTGTATATATGTGTTGTTGTACTACTGCCTTTCTTGGCCAGGACACTCTTGAAAAAGAGATTTTGTAATCTCTACAAGTCAAATAAAATAAAATAAAATAATAAATGATCCTGCTAATGATATTGCATTAACAGTTTAAGTTGTCTATATCATGCAAACAAAATCCCTCTGACATTTACTCCCGTGGGAAATTGTGAGAGAGTGTGAAAAAGATAGGTGAGGATGGATGAGAACACATTGCAGAAGACTCAACATTACGTGCTAGCAAAAAGTTTGAAACTTAATTTTTTACTATAATCCTTAAAACATCTTGTTTAGTGCCAGGAATTTTAAAATCCGTGTCATTAGCTCAAAAATAAAGTGTGAAATATTAATTCCTGTATTATAAACAAAGAGGAGCTTCCTTTAGCAAACACTGATGAACCAGATGGACAAATTGATAAATGTGCATGGAACCAGGATGTAGTTGCTTTTCAGGTTTGAAAGCTAAGGGGAAGTACCCTATGACCTTCCAAGACCTGCAGCTACTAGGATTTCTTATAATGCAAAGATTATACTGCAAACTGAGTTAAAAAGCTTCTTAACCTAAATCAGTGAGGTGGTAAACTCATTAAGTGGCTTATCAACACACAAGCAGGCTTTATTAAAGACGAGCTATGTCACTCTTAGCCACCACCCGTCAATTGAGATATTTTGAGCCAATTAAATTCTAAGTATGCGTAGATATTCTTTGTACAAAAGAGTACTTTTACTGCATGTATCTAAACTGAAACTAAAATAAGACACGATAAATCTTTATTAATCCAAAGAGAGGAAATGTGGTTGTTACAGCAGCACAAAGACACAGATACAGATACCTAGAGAAAAGTAAAAGAATAAATAATAAAAGGTTTATAAAAAATAGAAAAACTATTTTTTTTAAAACATGTGAACACGGTAAAGTGACAGTAATAAAGTATGGTTAGTGACAGTAGTGAATGTCTGTTACTAGACGGATTAACTTATGGCACTTAGTGTTTGTCTGTATTAAATATGGAGATGTAATATCACTGTAATATAGAATAAGATGCAAAACTCAGAACTCATAACATATTAACATAATATAGTATAATATGATAAATTATGATGGCATGTGATATAACTAGTGAACTAAACTATAACTGATATAACTTGGGAGTGGTTGTAGGTCAAACTAAATTGAAATGTAAGTAGTGTTTTAACTAGCTAAACACAGTAAAGCACTAGAAAATACTTCTTCCACGGGCTATATCACAAACTGTCCAATTTTGGCAAGGGAAAATAAATCATTGTGATTTGCAGGCATTTCACTGGGATTAGGTAGCCTATAATAACTTGTCATAATAATAACTCACCTTACCTGCCATGAAAAGCTCTGTCAAAACGGTTATGCAGCAAAAACGCCAGTTGTCCCTTATTTTCCACAGAAAACAAAGACTTATCAGTAAGCACAGTAAGGGACACCTTATCTATGCATCAATTTGTGCTTTTAATGCATCAATTTCAAGGTGTACATAAATGAATTAAAGAGTGAATTTGAGTAAAGCACACACTATTAAGAATTAAAACATCACCTTATAGACATGGGAAATATATTTGGTCTGTCAAAATAAATCATTAGGTATATTTGGATGGAGCAAGAACCCATTGATTAACTCAGAAATAGCATCAGTGAAGGAATATGACTTTTAACTCAACTACTGTACTTAAGTGCAAATTCAGGATACTTGTACTTTACATGGGTGTTTTTAACTTGTGCTACTCAATAGTTCCACTCCATTATATTTCGGAAGTTAATATTGTATCTTAAGCTGAAAACAGGGAAGTTTTGTTTTTTTACAATTAAAAGTTAATATTTAGTGATTGATGGTTCTCAAAGGACAGCGACCCTACAAACGATTTGATGATCCTACAGAATATGAGGCATTTCTGTAAATTAAACTACCCAACATAAAACAAAGGAGTTCAAATGGGCACAACCTTGACCATCTAAAGCAGTAAAATGCAACATACACAATAATGCAGCAGTAATCCAGAAACATAACTAGCTTCTTATGGAATGCCGTTTAATTTAATATTAAATAAATGAATAAATACATAAATAAATGAATAAATACATAAATAAATGAATAAATACATAACTACGTGAATACATAAATACATATGCCTTAGACATAGCTACATCATAAAATAAGTAAATGTGGCAATAATACATAAATGATAAAATGTAAATATTCACATAAAATGGAATCAATTAGTTAAATAAATATATTAAAAGGTTTTACTTTTATTTCATTGTACTTTTATTGCATACGAATTTGTTTTATCATGAATCCACATTCATTTAATTCTGTGGACTTTTATTTCCTAATGCCACATTTATTTTTTTCCCTCTTTATTTAATCCAGTTGTTGTATGCAAATTAGGGGGCGTGGTTATCTCTCACATTCATAAAGGAAGCCGTGGAAGCTGCAGCTCACCTATTCTCGGTAGTGGTGGGCGATACTGCAAAATTTGGTATCGATCCGATACCAAATACATATAGGGTCCGTATTGCCGATACCGATACCAATACGATACTTTTTACTTAAAAAAATACTTTTGTGTAGGGGAGAGCATTTCATTATTTCAGAGGTGAATGAATGATCAATTCTTTAGGCAATATTTTTTTTATTAATGTATTGAAGTGCACACAATTATTAGTTATTAGTCACTGTAGAATGAATACAAACCAAATTTTACAGCCTTTTAAAAAAAAAAAAAAATAAAGAATAACAAAAATTTCGCGATGTCTTATTCTTGAGCAATCGCAATAACTAATGCACAAGACGCAATATGACATGACTAACATAATATTAGCCTACTCTTACAAGCTACCTGGGTATTCTCTGCCTCTCTGAAATGACTCTCCCAACGAACTCTGTCTCTGTGCCGGGGGTCCTCTGTGGAAGTGCATTGATTTCCCTCCTCATTTCTTCGTTTTTGTAGATCAGCATTTTCCTTGTCATGTGTTTTTAAGTGTTTGTATACGTTTGTAGTGTTGCCACAGTATCGAATGCTCTTTTTACACGTATCACAAGTTGCAGTATTATCATTTAGTGCCGTAAAATAGCTCCACACAACACTTTTCTTCCTCTCGGCCATCCTGATCTCTCATTCAATGTGCTATCAGTCTCGCTGCTCCTCTGTGCGTTGTGTCAGTGAGTCACGTGACGACACAACAACGAATCACAGCAGAGGAGCAGGAGGGGGAGGAGGAGCAATGTGGGCCAAGACGTGAAAGCGCCGTTTGCTCAGGAAGGTGGAAGACACAACTAAAGGATAGTGAACGTAGAGGAGAGATATCTAAATTAAAATATCGATTCAATTACAGTTGTATCAATCAAATACCAATACCAGCGTTGGTATCGATACTATCGATATTTAGATCGATCCGCCCACCCCTAATTCTCGGGTAAACCACCGACTAGTGCCGACCAGCCGGAGAAACACACGACACAGGTAGTTTAGTGGTTGTCTCGAAGCGCAGTGGGTACAGAGCACCGGGGACTGCCCATTTCGCCGACGCTCCATAGTTCTGACCTCTCAATAGCCCGAATTAATCACTTTTGTTCAATAGCCCACTGGTTCGACGTCCCTTTATTTTGGAAAAATAAATCGTCTGCTTTTTATCAGAGCAAAGTTGATGAAAACAGCTTCATGTTGCTGCTGGGCACATAATGAGAGCAGTGAAACTAACTGTTGCAGTAAATGACCCATGAAACAAATGTCCCATAAAACAAAAACAACGTTGGCTAATAATAAATTCCGTTAAACTGCATGGTTGGGCAATAATTGTCATTTTGTCACATGACTATTGCCCAACCCTCGGGCATAATGTGCCTTGATTTTAAGATAGCTAGCTTTAGGTCAGATTTCTCACAAACTCCAGGGAAATATACTTGGGTCTGTTAGCTGGTGGCTTTCGACTTGTTTTTCACTTTTCACCAGCTAGCTAGTCTTGGAATTTAATTGAATGAACCCTGAGAATGGAGCAGGATTTAGCTCCAACACTAGCTAACGTTAAATGCTAACTTGACATTTGTGCTGTACTTGTAACGTCAACGTAAGTGTACAGAAGATTTGTCAGTTTTTTGCTGTTGCTAAAACAGCTTAACGCTACCTGCTGCTGGAAACAAGGTTACTCATAGCTGTGAGACTGAACACAGTTACAGTTAAAGTGCTCTAAAACAAAACAAAAATAAGAAGCTAAAACAAGCTAAAAAGTTGTGTAAAATTTCTGAGTTAGGTGATAATTGTGTTGGGTTTGCTTTCATTGTAAGGTAGCGTTAACGTTAGAGAGTGCCATCCTCTTTGGTGTCCGAACACGGTATAATTGAACTGGCTATAGTTTGCTAGCTAGAAAATTGTCTTCTAGATGGTGGCTGTCGACCTTGTTCACCAGCTAGCTAGTTGTAACTGTATCTGTTTTGGTGGTGGACAGCTAACTGTTAGGGTAGGCCTACAGAAGGTGTATCAGACAGTGTGAGACTGTTCAACTGAAAGTTGAGCTAAAAGATGAGCTAAAAGGAGCTAAGCTCTGTAGAACTGCATTTTTTCTGATAATTTCTAGCGCGTTCATCCCTGTGTTCATGTCACATGTAACATTAGCCATTTGATTCAGTGTTGATAAAGTATGAAAGTTGTTGATATTGAGTGTGAAAGCCTTAACGCAGACAGCATAGCTACATTTTGACTTGTAGCCTGTAAGAGAAAAAGCACAGGTGTAAGTATTTACATTAATTAGGGATTTGTTCCATTGGCCTCAGTGAGCCAGTCCAAGACGCTTGTACAATACAGTAGATGGAACTCGCTCAACTAAATTAAGGTATTTGTTATTAGTGGGAATGCTGATTCATACTTTAACCTACAGATGCCAAACAAACTTTAAAATGTTCCCAAAATATTTAGGTATTCAGGGTGTGCTTTTCAGTTTGACATATATTACAGTTTTTGTGAAAAAGCCGTTTAAGTTTAGTGTCTGTCTGTTTCTCTCTCTGTCTATGTTTCTGTCTTTCTCTGTCAGTCTCTTGGTCTGTCTCTTTCTCTTTCTCTCTCTCTCTCTCTCTCTCTCTCTCTCTCTCTATCTCTATCTCTCTCTGTGTGTGTGTGTGTGTGTGTGTGTGTGTGTGTGTGTGTGTGTGTGTGTGTGTGTGTGTGTGTGTGTGTGTGTGTGTGTGTGTGTGTATGACAATTCTCAAATGGCCTTAGTGAACCGCATAAATATTACCTTAAGTTCTAGAAATGGACGGGGCATTACACATCATATTCAGTGAGCAGCAAATGTCACACACCCTACCGTCCAGCTGCATACCAGCAGAACTGTTTTATAGCTACTTCAAATTGTCATTGTACAGGAGAGAGAGAGAGAGAGAGATAAAGCTATATGATGAAGATTCCGCAGTGATTACATTCTGATTTCTCCTACTCTGCATAGTTTTTGATTTTTAACTATTTTAAGACAAGGGAAAAACATTTCTCTTAGTTTGATTTCATTTAAAGGCTTTGCTGTTCATTTCCAAAGAGACAGAGAGAAAAAAACAGATTTGTGCTACGTGCCAGCTGCACAAATCTTTTTTTTTTTAATTATTCCACATCTTTTTTTACATTCAACTTAATTACAACCATTCCAACTTTTCCGACTATTCTCACTACTTCAACTACTTCTTACTGATTTAAGCTAATCATTCAGTTTAGCTTTAACAATTTAGATATTCAACATTCCCACACATTTTCTGCAGGAAATGCATTTCCTAGTTAATGTTTTAAATTACATTCCTGTTACTACTACAGTACAATCTTACATGTCAAAATGCCTGCTGTGAAAAGATACTGCTCTGTCACCTCAATGGGAACTGTTATTACAAAATGATCCCGTCCACAGGTTGCGGACCAGTCTTTACACATAGTTTCTCCCCCAGTTTCTTCTTTTTACAGTTGGTATACACAAAGACAGAGGATTGGTTTTTCTTAAGCCCATAGTTTCCCTTTAATATGGCAGGTCTACTTCAGCTAGCCTGACAGACTTAGTTTGTGTTTAGTGCAGCAATGCACATAGGGGTGTTTTTAAGATTAGGCTTATTGATTATGAAAACTTGATAAAAGATAAATGACTCAGTTGTAGGCTTGTGAATCTGACAGACAATAAGGATCTTGTGTGTGTGTGTGTGTGCGCGCGTTTTCCCTAAGATGCAATAGGCCACATCTTGCTCTGTAGTTTTTCCTCTTAGGAAAAATAAAATGCTCTGCATATTTTCTAGTAATGAAACATTTTGAGAAAAATTAGATATCAAGTGTCCCGATTAAAGAGGAAAGAGTTATGTTTTTTTTAAATCCTTTTAGGAGCACAAATGTGCTCAGTAAATTTAATGGGAATCCCAGCATGCATTTTCAATGTTTCCTCCCTGTGTATGACTGTGTGGAAATGTATTGAGGTTATTGGCAATATAGGGTTGTCAAAATCTTAGCTGTGATCCATATTTAACAGAATCTAGCCAGTAGTTGTCGAGTCTAAGACTGATCGACAGAATGAGTGACGCACATCACCACTCTTGGACCCTGCTACTCAGCTGGTGTCACAAGGTTTATTTCCCTAAAAGATACATTATAGGTTTTTACCATGAAACCAGGGACAACATTATTATTGTGCAGGAGACTTGTCCCATAATTGCTCTTCTTCTCTAATGGGCCCAATCTTTGACCATCATGAGGCTGTTCTCGTTCTCCCAATTGTGTGACACCACTGTCCACATTGCGGTCCCCTCCACACATAAATGCATTTATTGTGTTATAAACCTGATCAGCAGACTGGAGAAGGTGGGCAATGATGATGGTTGAGTGTGTGAAGGAGGTAGTTCTGATAATGAGAGCCTAGGGTTGATTTAGTGAAATATGCCATGGCTACCCAGTTCTTTCATTAATGTGTATACAGATAAGGTAATCAGATGTACAGAGATGTTATTGCCTTAAAAACCTCTTGTAGGCCTGTGTCTGTAAGTGTGTGAGACGTCCCCTGACTGTCATCATGGACCTGTAATACTAGAGTGAGACCTGCAGGGGCAGCTGTTTTTCCACTATTTCAAAAGCAGCCTGTTGTACAGTAACAGGTGAAATATGGTGATGAAAAGCCTATTTGAAGTGTGTTTTTTCATCATTAAAATTCGACTGTATTTAAGACATACTGTATTTTGATAAATAGGTTGCATGAATCTGTATCTATAAGTAGCCTGTGAGTGTGTGTGTGCGTGTGTGTGTGTGTATATATATATATATATATATATTTTTTTTTCTTAACGTGTTACACAATACTTTAGATTTTACTTGTAGGCTATGTTGTGTATCATGATCACACATGCACATTTTTTTAAATTTTTTATCTATTTTTTATTTCACTTTCTTTTTTCTTTTCTTTTTTACAGGAAAGTCATTAAGAACAGGTTCTGACGGCCTGACATGTGGCATAGCCACAAAGGGAAAGGTAAGGAAGGCTCTAATTGCCCTACATTTATATTTCAATAGTGATTTTAGTGGAACCTACTGCATTGTTTTCTATTATTAGTAGGCTTATAGCACTTCAGTGATGCAATAGAATTGTAGCAGACTAAAATCTCGCCGTAAGCGATCAACTCCAGCATCGTGCTTCCAAAACAATATTTATTTGCGTCATGCCGACGCTGGTAGTGACGATCTGCTCAACTACACGCCTCCTATCTTACCTTTCCTCCCCACTCTTCATCAACTCTCCCATCAGGACCACATGGATGTGACGCGTTGATACACAACACCCTGGAGAACAACTTTATCCAGCAGCCAGCGTTCAATTTGGGAGTGGTTGTGGATAACCAACGCGGCAGTAACTCATAACTGAGGGGGGTGGGGTGGGAACATTAGTTAGGCGTGTTTGTATTTTCTTGTTTTGAGGCATCAAATACTACTAAGCAGCCCTGTCCTGTATTGTATTTCCCATATGTCGCGCAAACAGGTCGACCATGACTACAATCTCCGTAGTATGAGCAACCTGATGGGCGAGCGGTGGAAGAAAGTGAGCGACGGAGGAGAGCGGAGTCTGATCAAGGCTCCGTCCAGCGCCAGCCTCAGCAGCCAGGGCGCCTCCGCCGCGACCTCCGCCGCAGGTGCGCCAGCAGCACCCCCCACTTCCACCGGGGACCTGGAGAGGGCTGCCCGCAAGCAGTTCCAGCAGGATGTCACGCCCGGCTTCGTCTACGTCCTGGCCGCGTTCTCCGCCCTGGGGGGCTTCTTGTTCGGCTACGACACCGGGGTGATCTCCGGGGCGATGCTCCTGCTGAAGAGGGAGCTGGACCTTAGCGCTCTGTGGCAAGAGCTGCTCATTTCAAGTACTGTGGCCGCGGCCGCCCTGTCCGCCCTGCTGGGCGGCTTCCTCAACGGGCTCTTCGGGCGCAGAGTGTGCATACTGCTGGCCAGCTTCTTCTTCTCCGTCGGTGGGATCGTGCTGAGCACCGCCCCTGGCAAAGAGGTTCTCCTGGCGGGGAGGCTCATCGTCGGAGTGGGGCTTGGTAAGACATGTGTTCAACATGCTCTCTGTCCCTTCAGTGTGTCATAACAGATGCTTGTTTGAACATGTCCCCGTTTTTTTCTTTCTCTTTTAGCCTACATTGTGTTTTAACCCAACAAACTGTTGCATGTAGTGATAGCAAAACACATATAGTTATGCCCTTTTAGTCTTTAAGTCTTGTCAAACGACATTAGCATATGCATCAACACAGTCACTGATGTCAAGACAAAGCAGGTCTTAATTGGAAACAGGTCAATTAATCTCAATCTAGTGGCAGCACTTTCAATGTTAATGGTTGGCTGACTTTATTGATTTTTACATTTACATTTTGTCAGAGTTCAGAGGTCAGAATCTGCTTAAGGGCACCTTAAGGCCACAGACCTCAACCCCCCCCCCCACATCCCAACATGTAATGGGTTGGGTTGGTCCCTCTTCTCTCTGCCTCTTCCTGCCTCAGGCCTGATATTTGCAATTACTCACAGCTGCTAATTACACAGCGTAGCCCTCTGCTGCTCAGACTGCTTGCCACTGGCTGTTAGACAACTTGCTGTCTTTATTATTAACCTCATTAAAGTTATTATTTGATTTAGAGAAAACTAATGGAATGATAAATAAGAAGCAGATATCACAGGAAGGAAGCTAGAGATAAAACACACAGGAGATTTTTGGTGTCAGTAAGGTCACTGATGTCAGAATTGCATTTCTCCGATTGGCTCCCTTCCTCCTTGCTTCTTCCTTTTCCTACACAAGCTCAGCTTTTTCTTCCCTTGAATCATCCCTCTCTCTGCCTCTTCCTCCCTCCACTCTCTGCATGCTTTTACATGCAACTTGCCATTTGATCAGAATTCAATGTATCCCAAATTATTTATAGTGGCTGCTCTTACTCATGAGTCACATCCTCTGTGGAAAGGGCTGTTAAAACTGGCTTTCCAGTCTGAGTGCTACGTTGATGGCACTCGTACGCCGCCTTCTTTGAGAGTAGTAGAAAGGAAAACAGTGTAACAATTTATGTTACAACTGTATGACACTAATTAAAACAGATAAGATAGGCTTTGTTCAGAGTTTTTAGAGATTGGAATGGAACAGATTCACGACACAGTTAATGGACAGTTGTCAACTATTAGTTTTTTATGGAGATGGGTGCCCATCAACAGCCAGTTTGAATTTATAATATGCATGTACTGTAATGTTAACACTAAACAATTGTGGCAGTAATGCCATTTGAGTGTTTGTGATTGTTTAGAAATACCAATAATGAAAGTTAAGGGAAAGAAAAATGCAGAAAATGCAGCAGCTAAACACTTCATTTTCAAGCTCTGATAGATAACTTGTGGAAAGACCAATCACACGGGTCATTTCAGCTGTTACATTATAAATGGCTGTTTCATTATAAGTATCCTCTCCCCTTGTGCAACTGCAATCTTTTCCTATACAATCATCTTTATTACACAAGCATGAACAAGCTGGCTCTGATAGATAATTAACACATTCTGGCACCACAATTAGCTACTCGAGACACTAATAAGGCAACATTTTTCATTGCATGCAATTATTTTGGCGGTGCCTGTCACCCCACCCACTCAACTTTAACGTGGCCGCCAGTTCTCAGGAAAACTAACTGCTTAGCATGTCTGAACTGAACTCGCCATGAAGGTCATCAGAGCTGTTTGTACACGCCAAGCCTTGCCTCCCTGCATTTCTACTCATAACCGGTTGTTGTTGATCTGACCTTTGCCGGATAGCAGGGTCTGTTGTGTGATACGAGCTGTTGCTATAGTCTCAGCAAGCAGATGGGATTGAACCAGAAAGTTTGAAATTGTCAAGTTATTGATTAATCCTTGTCAAGCCTGTCAAAATAAAAGGCTTTCTTGCTTCAAAGGATAGTTGTAGAAAGGTGTTCTCTCATACCCATAATCTGTCTTGGATGTGTGATTTTTGATGTCTAAGGAGGAGATGTATTTTATAATCAAGCAAAGGAATTTACTCAAGCCAATTTTGGACTAGACTGAGTGACTGCCAGGGATAGCCGAGCTAGCACTAGCACCTGGCAGCCAATCAGCTAGCATGTTAACTTGTGGCTCTGTGGGCTATCAGTGCAGTTTGAAACCCTACTGGCTGTTGGTTTTATGATGTTGTTTTAGTCACATTGCATTAAAAGATGTGTAGCAATAGATACATTTCATTTACTACTGACAGTGACAATGGAAATGTTATCTTTAAACCATAAATATTTTTTAGGGGCAGCAAAAACAAACTGTGGACACAACAGTGACATACTATCACCTTTTAGCGTGGGCGCCCGGATAGCTCAGTTGGTAGAGTTGGCACCCATACATAGAGGTTTACTCCTCGATGCAGTGGGCTCGGGTTCAACTCCCACCCGCGGCCTCCAACTGCAAGTCTTCAGCTGTCTTGTCAAAATAAAGGCCGAAAAAGTTGATATAGTGACTTGTTAGTAAGCCCAGCTGATATTGAAATTTGAAAGTTTAAAGACTCCTATCAGGAGATATCATCCAATGGGAATTTTCCTTACACAACCCATAACCAAAATAAACATTCTGATTAGGTTCCCGTTACATTTTTAACAGTTGCAGTTGCAGCAGTTGCAGCCAAGACATGTATAGGGTATGACATCTTACTGTTGAAAAATAAACTTAAAAAGATAAGAAAAGCAGCAGATTGATGAACAAGCTTTTTAGTACAGTTCTAGAGTTTTAGTACATTCCCAAGGACAGTTCTTTCTATGCTTTTTGTGTGGCAACGGTTAGATTTAAAAGGTTAAACACAGACACACATAATATGTATAATGGTGTGTGTGTACAAGTGTTCTGGCTCCAGCAGTTTCAAATGTTGTAGCACGGTTAATTACATTGTGATAGCATTGAGGTTTGACAATGAATTGGTGGGTTTATATAATTATATCGTCGTAAGTAGGTGGAAGCTAAGTGTGGACTTATTGAGGAGTTTGTTTATGCGCATATTGTCGTTTTGTAAGGTGGAAATCACATCATTGAAATGTCAAGTGTTAAAGAAATTAATTGGTTTCGGTTTGACATTTTTCCATTTTGAGATATATTTTACAAAATGGTTTTATAACAACTTGAATTTCATGACCGATTTTGAAGTTTCATCATGAACACCGTCACATGGTATAGTGCGGGATAATTTGTTTTTAGATAACAATTGTCAAAATCCAGTGTGATATTAGACACACTTTAATTAACTTAATTAAGAAAGAGCACAACCTGCTTTTACCACTAAATTCAATCAGCTCTCCCACCACTTTATTTGGAGGAGTTTGCGAGGATGCTCCATTAGCCACTAATTAAATTCCTCCATCACAACCAGCTACTTAGTACCTGAAAATGTCCTGCATGCATCTTTACTACATCACAGTGATGGAAGGTCTAATGAAGTATCTCCCTCGTACTCTGATCAAGCAAGTCAGTCCCGAGCTTTGTACTCCGTGCCTAGAAGCTGTCTTCACAAGACCAGACAGTTTCTTTGTTTAACTTTGCTGAACTGCTTTGAGGCTGAGCCCAACCCAACAATGACTTTATGAGAGTGTGTTTGTGTGTATATGTGTGTGTGCGTGTGCGCGTGTGCGCGTGTGCGTGTGTGCGTGTGTGTGCGTGTGTGTGTGTGTGTGTGTGTGTGTGTGTGTGTGTGTGTGTGTGCGTGTGCGCGTGTGTTTGTTTGGATTACAGAGAGCTGGGAGCTGTCCCCTGGTGCTGAAAGGAGAGCTCATTAACTAGAAAGGGAACACATTGCAGATGTGTTTGTAAGGGATTCAAATCCAAGCATGTGAAGAAACCTGGCCTTTGGTTAAGCTTAGCTTGTTTTTTGTGCAGTTTCAGTTGCAGTGGGAAACTTTAGAGGAATATGAATACTTGAGATTGCTTTGCTTGTATCAAAATAATGTCACTTGACTCCAGATATGTCTTCTATGCAATACTGATGTAGGACAAGAGCGACTCAAGTTGAATTTTTTTCTTATTTCTTAGCTCTCACTATGAAGCAGGTATTTCTCATGAAAATTCAATTGTACATTGGAAGTGTTAGCCAACGTCAACATTTATTTTAGATTCATCACAATCATCAGCATTAGACACTGTTTTTTTTAACCTAGGTCTTAATCTCATAATTGTGGTCACTCCAACTATGGGTCATGCAAACTTTTACTTTTAACTTTAACTTCGGGATATTCGGCAGCGGTGCAATAACGGACTGAATGGCTTGGCTTGCATCTTATTGCCCCGCCATTACGGAACTACGACTCTAGACCACAGCCTCAACGTCATTGTTCTCAGCCACTCCCTCTGTTCGCTGATTGGACCGCCAAATATTTGGATGGAGAAAGCCCAACACTAAACTACGAACCCAGACGTAGTACCTCTATGCGTAGTACTAAAGGGAATTGAAAATTGAGCTTAAGCACATCAATCCCTTTCAACACTTCCACTGACAGTAGCCACGGAAAATACCCCCCTGAATTAACTATTGTAGCCTATGGATTGCAAACTTTGCACTTGGCACCTCTCTTGTAGAAATTTGGGAAATGTGACTCAGCTAAACAATATATATCGGGAAAAACAGCACACGCCACCTAGTGGCCACCTGCACCTCTTAGAAAGTTTTTCTAAGAAACGTTATTAACAAAATTATGCTTCTCTCGAAAAGTACACACAGACATGAGACCCCTGAATAAGCTATTTTCCTAACTGTATAGGGATATACTTAATTTTCCTTTATGCTACAGTAAAAGAAATACGGAGAAGACATAACATATGTGAAATTATAGTATTAGCAACTCATTTTTAAATCCAATGCAAGATAGGATGACGGAAAAGCTTGTCTCCCAGCTGAAAACATTTAATTTCAGACTGTCAATAAGCCAAAGCAAATGTGTACAGTATTTGACCTTTTTACCGGCCTGTAATGGTATTACCTTTAATGGGCTGTGACATAATTATTTCCCCTGTCACCACCTCCAGCAAGACGTGAAATGGAAATGATCCATTACTCAGTAAATACATCAACATCAGCTGCAGTATCTCACTCATAGGCATATGGGCTGTGTGCTGCAGCGGGCGTGGCTTGGACGAAGACAAGCTGGTGATACATATGGCTGATATAATTAAAACAGGGGAACATGGAGTAAAACCAGCATGAGGGAGGATGAAGAAGTCCGGCTGTGTGAGGTGAATACAGAAGACTTGTTTGTGTTAGGTGTGTTAAAATCTGTACATATTGTACTGTATTTATCCTCTCTGTGTGTGTGTGCATCTGTATAATGCCATTTGAGTATCCAAACTTATTGTGCAAACACACAGATAGAATACAGCTGTTGCTGTTAGAAAGGAGCCAAAACAGATTTGATAGCATTTGGTGATTGCTTCCCCCGCCTGTGAACCGCTCTGCAGATTGGCATGAAATCTGCCAGCTGCTCCACGTGTTTAATCATCACACTCAAACTTTAAACTTCTTCTAATATAATATACCAGTCTTTAACATGCTGGAACGAACTGCAATTAACAATACAATATAGCATTCATTTATTTTTTTGACAAAGAATTCTAGAGCAAAGGCCACTTAACATCCTTCAGCCGCATGTTGTCGCCGTCGTCAGCGAATGGAGTTTGCTTCATCGCCAAGGAGATGATACAGGTGACCTAAGTATGGTATTCCAGTGAAATGATAACAGGTGGTTGTATTTGGGGAAGGGGGGTATTGTGACCCATGGCATGAGTACACTGCAATTACTTCCTGAAAGGAGTTGTTTTAAAGGTCCTGCCTCTAATTTAACCTATAGCATAGGGGTTAGTTTTTTTTCTTTCTTCTTGTGTCCGTCTTGCAACAGCATCTATCAAAAGGTTATGAATGGATTTCCATTAAATTGGCCTGAGCAGACAGGCCAAAGAGCTGTTAATTAGATTTCAGTGGTAATCTGGATCTCGGATTTCCGCCCTCAGATGATATTCCTTTATTTTTAGCAATAGCTAAGATGTAGACTAGACTCCAAAGCCGTAGGTTTCATTCAAAGTTCAATACATTAATATGAATCAAAAGACACAACTGATTCCTCTAGGTGTTAACAGCAGGCTAGAGAAAAAGCTGTCTTGGCGGCGTCTACGAGTGCCTCTCCTGTAATTACTTGACGCTGAACAGAAGGCCAGGCAGATACTTGACCACGGGGCTTTCAACCAATACTGTTATTTTGTTTTGTAGTACACTCGTGGAAGAAAGAGTATTTGTTTTTTAGTAAATGTTCTGATGTTGTGTACTCCTTCAAGAAAAGTTACTTTGTGCTTTCAAATGCTGATGACGGTGATTCCTTTCACACTCTTGTGTAAAAATAAGGAATAAAAAATAAAGCTAACAAAAAAGAAGTACATCCTCCTCACTCTTGGTTATCGATTCCTCTTCCCAGAGCTGCCACAGTGTGGTGCCCGCTTGTAGACTGGTTTCTCAGCAAAGTGGTTGCCATGGCAACAGGTAGCCATGTAGTCGTGGCAGGCGTTGAGGGCAGGGTGATGACAGGAGGGGAGAGGGAGAGGTGATGGAGGGGGGGTTTGGAGGGGGGGGGGGTGTAGAAAGCATTGGGAGACTATTATTAGAGCTGATCGGGAACCAGCTGCAGAAAGCTGCGGTCTCATGGCACCTTGTCAGATAGGCAAACACACACTGTGTGTGTGTGTGTGTGTGTGTGTGTGTTTGTGTGTCCGTGTGTGTGTGTCTGTGTGTGTGTGTCCGTGTGTGTCCGTGCCCAGTATTTATTTGTACAGTAAAGTATTTGTTTGGTTCACCTCTTGTCCACATGAAATCAGTGTTGCTGTTGATTTCAGGGTTAAAGGTCAGAGTTATTCAACTAATTCATTACAGACAGAAGAGATTATTGACATTTTTTTAATAATGATATTATCCCCACTGACTTTTAAAACACGTTTTGCTTTTGCTTGGGGACCAGAGGGTGGCTGGTTGAAATCCAGCACGTTATGGGGTCTTAGCTGGAGAAGTGACAGTTGAGCAAGCCACTGCTCTGTGCCAGCTCCATCATTCTGAACACAACTGATGCGTGTCTATGCGTTTTTTATTATTATTTAAAGTGTTTAGCTGAAGAAAACTGCCCTGTTTTCTGTTTTAGATAATGTTCAGGTCAGTTGATTGGTTATTGTTAGCATAAGGCTTTTGTCACGGTTTAGCTTATAACCCTGCCTTAATTTTTTATGTATTCCATACAAATAAGTCCTTTTCATACAGAGTAAATCTGCATTTCCTTGAGGACAGGCGACATCTGAACCTCCTGCTAACCGTTGCTTCTCCCTCTCCCTTCCCCACTGTGTAGGAATCGCCTCTATGACTGTGCCAGTGTACATTGCTGAGGCCTCTCCGCCCCACCTGAGGGGTCAGCTGGTGACGGTTAACACCCTCTTCATCACCGGTGGACAGTTCACCGCCAGCCTCGTCGACGGCGCCTTCAGCTACCTGCACCACGATGGGTGGAGGTCAGACACCCGAGATACGCACCTCACACATGCTCAAATAAAAGCAGGAATAACATAAAATGGATTCTTTTATGTCTGCATAAGTAGACTTTAGGGACTTTTCAAAGGATTCCCATCTCCCCGTGTGATGGTCATATAGTCAAATAGGATAGTACTCTTTTCTTTGGGTTCTTATCACATAAAATGCCAGAAAAAGTTGGGTTGGCTGCTCAAACCTTCCTTCTAAATGTCAACACATATACAAGTCTGCCCTAGCATTTGCTGGGGGCAACCGTGCAGTTTCTTTGAAAGATACAGTATAACTCTTTCTCTGTCCTTTATCTTTTATATTTTATCATCTTTACTCTTGTTTTGCTTCTGTTTGCATATTTCCCTGCTGTCACACTGAATGCAGATTTGAAGCCTCCGGGGTGTGTGAATGTTTGAACTGTGTGCTACTTTAGATAATAATCGTCCCTGCAGTTCTGATGGAGATAGCAGAGATCCTTTAGAAGCCCCTAGATTGCGGTAATTCATACATGATAATGGCTTTTTGGAGACACTTATTTGGTTTATTTAGAATGAATGTTGTCTAATTATCTTCTTTGCCTGCGCAGATCCAGAGCGATAAAGCTCACCGTTTTCCCCTCATTCCCCTCTTGTAGTGTACCCCCTTATGTTTTGCTTAATGTAAATGCTCAAGTTATTTTTAAGTCGGAGAGTCTGCATAAAGCCTTGACATCTCCCCCGGTGTTTTATTTTACAGAAATAAACTCAACCACCTGATGCTTAAAGGCAAATTACTAAACAAACTGAATATGTGGACAACATTATAGCAGCCTATTTTTGTAACTAATGTCAAAGGAATTGAAATGTGCATGGCATGCAAAGCTTTCCAAAGTTGCCATTAGCCAAGAAATATAAAATATGTAGCTTCTGTGATCGTAATTAGATTACTCACTCCATGCATCCCCTCCCTGCCTGCCTGTCCAGGTACATGTTGGGTCTGTCGGTGCTTCCCGCCGTGCTCCAGTTTGTGGGATTCCTGTTCCTTCCGGAGAGCCCTCGCTGGTTAATCCAGCACGGGCTGACCCAGAAGGCGCGCCGCGTGCTCAGTCATATCCGAGGAAACCAGAACATCGACGAGGAGTACGACAGCATCAAGAACAGCATCGAAGAGGAGGACAGCGGAGGAGGTAACGGGGGGCAAAAAGGAGAAAGGATTGGGACAAGAGAACAACATATGTTTAGCTTTTTGCGTTATGCTGTAACATCTTGTTAACATTTACTTTACAACAGTACCTATACAGGCATCCATGCAGGGAATGGCTGTGCATTTTTGTCAAATTTCAATTCTTTGCTTATCTCAACAGCTACAGTACAGTGTCAAAGGCCTATTGTGGATTCAAAAACGTTTGGACGTACAATATACGTAGGTCAAGTATCAGTATCTTAGGCCCTGTTGTTCAGTCCTGGCAACAAAGGGCAACTACCGTTTTTTTTTCTCCAACCTGGACCCTATTTTTCTATGTTTTTGTGCCTAAGTGATTGATGGGAACAGGGGGGGCAAGTGTCAGATCTGTGCAAAGCACCAGGACAAAAACGCTAAAACATCACAGACAGTATGACAACAACATCCAAAACACAAGATTCACTCTTAACAGTTTCCGTAAAATGAGAAATACAAAAATGGCCAGAATACACAGAGCTACCTAAACAGTAGCCCAGACGTGGTGGAGAAAAAGCCAGCCAATGAGTGTGTAGTTCCGCTTACACAGAGGACGTCAGTTGGCCCAAGACACATTCACGTACCCACCGCTAAAAGGAGGTGTTTGCAGACCACATCTAAAAGTGGTCTGAGCGATCGGATCTCAATGCGTCTTCGACGTGTTCACACCTGGATTTAGAGCTGTCCTCTTGTGATTGGTTCACCCGAGGCGCATGTTAATACCAGGTCTGAACAGGGCCTTAGCTCCGGTGTGGTTGAAAGGAATACCACTTGCTATTCAATTTGACCAAGAAAATACAAACCAAAGTGTCAGTAGTTCAATGCAAAAGAGGTGTAGTAATATTAAAACTGAATTATCACCTTTGAGCGCAATAACGCCTGTGTGGCATAATCGTTTCAAGACATTTCTTTGGTGTAGAGGTAACTGCTACAGGTCAGAGATACCTCGTCATCTTTACACAGGCTTTCTTAGGCGCCGCAACAATAGACGACCTCCTGCAAGGACTCCAAAGACCAAGAGTGCTGTGGGCATTGAGGGATGATTGGAAATATGTTTGAAAGGGACTGGCTAATTCTTGCACTCATTTTATTACCACCTGACACAGCTGGCAGAGTCTTAACCCTAAGCCTTGAAGGCAGCAGCAATCCTTTTTTAGTGACTTTGATGACCTCCTCTGTGAGGCTGATTAGAGAGTTCATGCTCCCCTCCTGCTAGTCCTTCCTACTGAAGGAACAAAAAGTAATTCAGTTGCTCTGTAGCATTCCCTTGACTCATGGGGCAATGATGGCGACCTGCCAATCAAACAACGCGAGCCTCACTGTGGTGTTTTTCTCTGGATTTTGACCGTAGCGCGTAGCTCTTTTGTCCTTTTGGTGGCTTTTGTGATGTAGTGAATACAGTGAATGTTTCCTCCCGCATGCAACAACGGGTACAAAGAGCTGTATATCGCTGAAGCTTTCATGAACCGGATGTACATGAGGTTGAATCCTTTGGTGACAGGCAAGCCATTCAGCTATCACCAAAGTAAACTTGTGCTGTTAATAGAGATCTCTGGTAGAAATGCAACCAAACAGAGAATGGAGGTAAATGTGACTGAGTAGATAAGAAAATACTTTGTTCTTCATGGTCAATTATTGTGTGAGCTGACCTTTTCTTCACCACTCAGATGCGGCTGTTTGGTACAAGGCTGCCAGCGTGAGCGGACAGTATTGAACCAGGTTGTCAGAATGAGGCAGATATTACAGCTTTATTCGCTTATACGGCTGTTTCGTGACATACCTCCTGACAATCATGATGTTGTCTATATTTCAGAGGCTGTGTGTGTGGTACATTCCGGTCTGATGCTACAATTCTTCCCACTACCTGTGATCTCTTTTTAATCCTTACTCAAACAAGTCAAAGACACATATACACACGGGCACACATTGCTGCAGTGATGTTAATTTTAATCCGATCCCATAAACAGTAACTTTCACTGTTGCTGTCTTCAATCAACATTCTAGTTATTTTATTTTTATGGGTTAGCATTAGGGCTGCACAATTCTGTGAAAAATATGAATCACGATTCTTTTGCTTGGAATTGATATCCAGATTCTCTGCCACAATGTTTTTGACCACAACAAAACAAATTGACAGAAACAAACAGATTTTTTTTTCGCCCCTGAAGCGCATTGCACATAACCACAAGAACGTAAACAAAGAGGCTTCAATGAAGAGAAGGGAGAGCATCGCTGTGCTTGGGAGTATACCGTCTATGTTTAAAACTCACAGAGGAAAGTAGTAGTGTTTGTGATGAAGTTGGCTCGTAAAATTAAATAAGAATCAAAGTCATTAAAAAAACTTGAAAAAAAGAAGAAAAAAAAATCTAAGTTATTTAAAAATTAAATTGTGAACAGGGTGAATCGAGATTGTGATTTTATAACGATTTATCGTGCAGGCCTAGTTAGCATAGCCTTCATGTTCATGTTAAATAAGCCATTCAAATAACAATAAAGCAAACAACATCTAAAATCAGAAACGCACCCTGAATGTCACTAGCGATATCAGCGTTTCGATTTTGATTTGGTGAACCAACACCAGCCAAACTTGGAGTCTTTGTCCAGTCCCCAATGGCTGCTCTGCAAATGCAAATGAGTGTGCACGTCCCTTCGGGGAAAATTCTCTTTACCGGAGCCAAGGTACTGCTGCCATCTGAACGAGGACCAGACGAGGACATGTCCAGGGGGTGTTAGAGGAAGCGCGGCAGACCAACTGCTAGTTTAGTCTTCTGCCAACCCTCGCTCAGCCATTCTCATATAATTGCCACTATATAACAGCATCTGAATTAAATAAATCATAAATACTTGTAAAGGTTACTGTATGAAGCCGGTCCATGTGTGGGGCTGTCTGATAGGAGGGGCTGGACGGAGAGCGGAGAGAGAGAGAAAGCAGCAGGAGGAGAAGGTCTCACTCTATTTCAAATTCTGGCGTTGTTTTAAATTCTGCTTCCCGTAGCATAAATGAGCTAACTACCTAAAGCTTATAAAATGAAAGCACCAGTTAGTCGTTTCAGTCAGCAAATTTGTTGTTTGATGGAAGGATCTTTGTAAACTTGGAAGCTCTTACTGTAAAAGCTGTCTGGCCAAAATATGTTTTCTTCCCTGTGACAACAATATCTCATATTGTTGAGCTGGATTTATCTATCCTTAACATTTTTATATCTAGGAAGTAAAATAATGCTAGACTTTTGCTACAACATGTCTTCCTTCGAGCAGAGTCAGGTGAAATTGGAAATTGCTATGGTTTCTATCCTCAAAGTACACAACCACCTAAACCCAGAAATATTGTTCAATTTTCGTCCGTGCTAATTTAAATTAAAGAAAAGCAAAAAATAGAAACAAACTCAAGTAAGACAACAACGTTTCTAAAAGTCTAATTTTGAAGGAAGAAATGCAGTCAGAGCGAAATTCATCCAACTATGTAAATGAAGCTTCAGATTCTAAATGGCCATGATCTTACTGCATGGCCCACTTTTTCAGTTTAAGTGGGTATGTAAGACATTTTCAAATTGTTTCAATTAGTCAAATTTCTCAGCAAAAATCTGTGTGTCGGACTAACATGTGTTAGAAACTATTGAACTTTGTGAGGAATCGGGCAGAAATGGGAGACACAACATGACACGACATGATTTGACCTTTTATAATTTACTTCCACCTTTCAGCAGAACAGAAGTTCAGATATTAACGTGTACTCAGTTCTGCAATACTGCTGCTTTCAGTATTCTGCTTAAATACAGCAAATTAAAAACATAGACAGAAAAAAATTACAGTTACATTTAGTTTCCCGCTGATCTACTTCTCTATCAATTTGTCTTTGTTGCCCTTTAGAGCACTCGTTAAGTCTGTTACGCTGCAGCCGATGATTCTCAGAGGAGAAACCTGGTTTAGTCACCAAACCCCAGGATGAACGCTTTTTCTCTAAAAAAGATCTGAAATACACCTCGCGCTGTTGGCCACTTGCTCTTCTAACTTGTGTTCAGTGGCTCATGACTCCTGTAAAGATTTATACATGTTTACCTGTAGCCTTGGAGTGTGTGTGTGTGTGTGTGTGTGTGTGTGTGTGTGTGTGTGTGTGTGTGTGTGTGTGTGTGTGTGTGTGTGTGTGTGTGTGTGTGTGTGTGTGTGTGTGTGTGTGTGTGTGTGTGTGTGTTTTCTCACCTGGAAAAACAAAGACACATCGTCCCTTTTTGCTATTTTCGACAGGTTGGTTACCATGGAAACAACACTTCTTAATCCCCTTTTCTTACCTCAGTCATCACAGTGATTATATTGTGTATAAACCTTTTCTCCCTGCCTCTCCTTCTCTCTCTGACTCTCTCTCTCTCTCTCTCTCACACACACACCCCATGATTTTCTTAAGGTGCAAATGACCAGTTAGTCAAAAGCTGATATTGACAGGATTTTTTTTTTTTACACATAGCTATCATCACCTCCTGTGTCAAGTCTGTGTTTCATATTTATAGCACATCTTTTATGCATAACAATTTTGAAATGTATACTGCATGATATACTATATGTAGTGTACTGTATGAATATATAATGTAAGATTATGAAGAGCCTTTGTGTATTTTTATCCTCAGTGCTAAATTCAGTCACAAAAATCAAGTTTATCTTCAATGTTTCTTGCTGATATAAATATGTTGGTTTCTTTTGACTGCCTTATCTTGAAGGTGGTTATTACCAATAGAAAATATTGAGTCTACGATGTAGACTACTTATTTGGTACTTTAACGTCAGGCTTATGTGAAAAGAAGCATATAGAGACTTACTTACTTCCTCTTTTCAAACTTGCTCAGAAATGTGACAATGATATGGTGTCAGTCCCAAGTCAATGGGCCCTTGATTACCATCTTTTCAGCCTGAGCGGGGCGGAGGGGAGAGAAGGTGGGGTTGGGGTTGGAATAGAGAGGAGGGGGCAGGAGAGGTTGAAGACAACGAAAAAGTGAAGGGGAAAATCGAGATGTCAGGGCAGCAATTATGATGGAGAAGCCGTGTTGTAGCAATATTGCAAGCCAGTTCTGTCAGCCGGTACCGATTGCTGTTCTTCATGAGAAACTTCATAATGCATTGTATTGAACACATTGATTTCTGCAGAGGGCTTGTTCATAACAATTATTGTTCCTTCCAACACTGAGAAGACCCAGATGTAACCTTACAAAAACAAAGGTCATAAATGGGCTTTTGAGTGATGAAGGCATGAGTAGACCACTTCGTCTACAGCTACATAACATGGAAAATGCTCTATCTATCTGTATATCTATCTATCTCTCTGTCTGTCTGTCTGTCTGTCTGTCTATCTGTCTATCTGTCTATCTATCTATCTATCTATCTATCTATCTATCTATCTATCTATCTATCTATCTATCTATCTATCTATCTATCTATCTGTCTGTCTGTCTGTCTGTCTGTCTGTCTGTCTGTCTGTCTGTCTGTCTGTCTGTCTGTCTGTCTGTCTGTCTGTCTGTCTGTGTATTTGGCTGTCTGGCTTTAATTTTGGAGAGAGGGAGAGCATTTAGAAGACTAGATGTAGATTTTTTTCCCTATGCTCTTTTAAAGTGATCCACCCAATATCTGTCTCCTGATTATGAAACACTTACTCTCTTTAGACCGCTGTAAAAAGTTGGTTGCTAGCTTCCTCGTTACCCCAGATTGTTGACTGTTTCACAGCTGATGTTTTGACTTTTCTTTCCTAAAAAGCGTAAATGTAACTAATGACATTAACCATGGCCATTAGGTGTTCCTGTGGGCTGTGGCAGTTATCCAGCATGTACAGTACCAGGACCCTTGGGAAAGGTCTAATGTGTGAGATTGCAGTAGCTAAACATATGCATGCAACCTCAACAGCATTGGAGACGTAAAATAGAACCTTTTACAGCTACATTTCAAGACTACGGGTGAGGTGTGTTTTAAATTTAAAACACTAATGTTCTTTTTTTATTTTATTGGGCCATTGAACCAAAAGAGTAAAGTTGCGGGCAATAGAACAATAGGCTGAAGGACACTAAAACGCTTCATGGAGCTGAGGGTTGGGTAATAGTTGTCGTTAGGCTCAGACTTCTTGCATATTACATGTAGTCATTTGGTCCATTGTTAATGAATTAATGCAGCGTTAAAGAAAACCAGATTTGGGGAGCAGTATCCCTTTTAAGGAAAGTTTAGTTTCAGTCTGCTTATTCATCAACTCAGCACACTACAATCATTGCACTTCTGTTACGTCTCGGAAGTGAGTATATCGTAGAAAAATGGATATGGCTTCATAATAACGCTTTAAAAGCAGAGAACATTAAGACTGACTTATTATTTGTGGTCCGAAGCAGTCGTCTTTTATTTTGACCCATGCTTGTTTTTTATCTGTTTCTAAGTAATTGAATGTTATACTGTGTTAGCCATCAACAAATGTGCTGCATTTCTAAATTATTAACTTTATGCAATTATAATCACTACTTATTCTTACAAACACACAGGCACAAACACGGTGCACACACATCTGATGGATGTCAATAGGGACTTTTAGCATCTGCCTCCATCACAGTCCTAATTTCCCCACTAATCATTAATAATTCAGGATATTTGAACATTTTATGAAAATCCATTGCTGCCATAGGGCTGTTTAAATCCACCAGGAAGTCATAATGAGACCCTGGCTTCATACGGAGGAGAAAGTGTTTGGAGTCTCTTTAGTATCTTAAATTGAAGCAGGACCTGTCCGTTTTAAAAGCACATTTATAGATTTCATTATTGGTCAAAATGTAATGTAATTAAAGGTTTGAGGCCTTTATTTTTGTAAAGTCAACTAGTTACAAAGTAGCCGTCCAAGCATCACTATTCAGTGACGTAGGCCGGGTTCACTGCTCCGATGTGGAATCAGACTTAATTACGTCTAAACATGCTAGAGGCATTGTCTTCACTGCTAATCTACTTTTCAGTAAATATTCTTTCTGCTCTAGTGCTTTACATCCTTGTTACACTATAACACACCCAAATGGGCTTCCTGACAAATATGCTCAGACGGGTAATACGAACAAATATTTTGAAATAAGGCTATTGGAAATTACACATTTCTTCCCTTGTTGTCATCAGTTTGAACAGCAATGAGCCGATGGTGCGTGCAGCAGGGTGGAGTGCAGGGAAATGAGACCAAAACTGGGATACTATTATGGAGGATGCATTAGTGGAGGATGCATTAGTAGAAGATGCAAAGCAAGGCAAGCTGCTCCTGATGAAAGCAGAGAGGGGAGATAAGGGAATTGTCTTTCTCTTTTCTTCAGTAATTGGTTTCTATTGAGGCCTACTTGTAAGTCCCAAAACAAAAGTACTGAATCCGTCCAACTCCTGATTCAACATTGCAATAATGTTGCTCATTATCAAGTGACTATTCATCAGCTGCAGAAGTTAATTGAACTTCTTCATATTAGCAAGCATTTTGTAAGTGTTTTTTTTTTTTTGTTGAAAAATCCATACACTCGATGAGCATGGGGATTTCTTTTTTCACTAAATCAATAGGAATAACTTACTGATTAAACACAGAGAATGAATGCCTCTGGTATTTGCATTTTTTAACTAGAAGGGCACTTAGAGAGAGCAGACCTCTGCCATGGCCTATCTCACAATGTTAACAAAAGTGAAAAATAATTTGTGTATGTGCCCTGTGACTCTGATCCACTTAAACGTTTAAATTTAAACTTAATTTTAAGTTCTTCCTTGGCCCATGCTACACCCTTCCACCAAGTTTCATGAGATTCAGGCCAGTAGCTTTTCCGTAGTCCTGCTAACAACCAAACAAACAAACCAACAAACTGGGCAGAGGTAATAAAAAATAAGTTTAACAAAAAACAAACCACATAATCCATAAGTCTTAACTCTGTTGCATTACAACAAGAGGAAGACACCACTATGTCAAGAGGGAAAGTGAAGGTGTCATAATTAGAGCCCGACCAATATTTTTGGTTATTGGTTATATAACGTATATTTGAAAAATAAATCCAGGAAAGCATTACAAAACAAACAGATTAGTCATTTGTAGTTATTTATGAGTTCTTACTAAAATAATGGTCCTAATTTGTTTTATTGTCACAATAGAACAGAGGAACATCAAAATATATTAAAGTTCTGATAAAGAAAATGTATAAAAATAAAATAAGTTAAGATATGAAATTTAAACTCCTTTAATAAAAACACAATAACAAAAAAATGAACAGTGTTGCCAGCAGGGACGTTGTAGAGCGCCCTCTGGTGGACAAACTATGCAGCGGCAACGCTCGTAACATAGTTGACAGTCCGTTTTTATTTTTTTAAATATTCATTTATCAGAATCATTTCTGATGAATCAATATTTAAATTGGCCATTATAAATGCCGATACCGACAGATCGGAAAATGCCTAAAATCGGCCGGCCGATATATCGGTAGGGCTCTAGTCATGATTGTGGGTGTTCTGTTGTAGTTTTACATATCCTGTTTGTTTTGTAGTCTCTCTGTTCTCCCATGTGTTGTGTTGATTACTTCCTGTCTTTTGGTTTTCCCTCCTTTTGAGATTGTGGGCGTTTCTCAATACCAGGTAAGCAAAGAATGGACTTGTGTTCTTGGGGAGACCGTACTTGCTGGCTGTACCTGGAAGACTGTACTCGCGAGTTCAGAAGCACACAAAACACTGTTGACAGTTTTGAGACGAAGCGCTCTTCCTGTTATTGCGCAACACCCCCAGCATAGAGGGGCGCTGCCAATTTATAGTTAGCTTTGATGTGTGTATTCATAATAAAGCAAGGACGGTCACCCTTCACACCGCCTCGTTGTTTTGTTACGTTTTCATCTAAAGTGCTATTAAGTATCACGGGCCAATAACTGTATAAATAACGACACAACAGCGAGAAGAAAACCTTGTAACATATTTCGGGATTCACTTTTAATTGAAATCAGAAAAAAGAAACATTAAAATAGGTATCAAAATTATAGATGGACTGGGTAACGTTAGCCACTGCCGTTGGTATACTTTACCGAGAAGCAGAAGAGGAGCCTGCGAGTGAGGAGAGCCAGGAGGAGGGGATATATCCTATAACAACAGCGGTAAAAATAGTTTTAAATATCTTACAATTGTGGACCTGGCTTTCCTCTTCCATTGTTGCTGCTGCAGTGGTCTGTCTAAATGTGGGACCAGAGGGGTCTGTGAGCTGACTGACTGACCGACTCGTGAGAGTCATTCCCGGCTGGCGTAGCAAGCTCGCCCGCCGGGGGTTGTGGAGCTTTCAAACTCCGAAGGCTTTTTTAATTCACCATCAATTTTTGTTGAACTGCCTATATTCAAAAACTACACAGCTGATTTTTTGCCTTAAAACATCCCAAAAATAAATTTATTGATTTAGTAATTGACGTAAATTGTGAAAATCTGTGTACCGGAAACCATATGCGCTTTACACCCGAATTGAATGCTGGGATACCTGCCCGGCCAAGTTCACACAAGTCACCATCCCATGTATCCTCGGTAAAATGGGCGTGTCGAGATCACATCCGGGGACTTTAAGCGTTCTTGGCGAAATGCTAACTTGTGTATTGGGTCAGTACTTTGGCCACCAAACATGACGTTTCACAAGAACACAAGTCCATAGAAGAACACATATTGAGAAACGCCCTGTGTGCCCTGCACTGATGTTCACCTGTTCCCCAGCCCTTGTGTCACCTGTCCCTTGTGTAGTCTCTGTGCTTTCTGTGTCTGTTAGCTATTAGCCTTTCTGTATGGTTCATCATTAGCTGTTGTGTGTGGGTACCTTCCAGTGTAAGCTATATTTTGTCAGGTTCAAGACACTTAAACTTACTAAATAATGACGGTCAAAAGCAACAAAACGAGACATAGACGGTAGTTTGCAGTTTATAGACTTTTGCCGCAAAAGGGAAGAGCAGATAAGAGCAGCCTTTCACCACCACTGCCCAAATGATCTTCAACATTCTCTCTGTAGCTCAGTCTTTTTATTACACACACACACAAGGATAAGGAATACAGACATTGGACTGTGGTTATCTATATCATGCTACAAGAATGTCAGTTTCCAAAGTGCAGACAGTTCGAACAATGTGTTCCTTGAGTGCCCTTGAAACTCTGACACTCTGCCACCTAATCTGTTAACCAGCAGAAAACGGGACAAGACAGTTTTTAAATGCACACATAATAATTAAGCAAGAAAGTCACACTACTTAAGAAACTACTTTAAGAAATAAGAAATAAAAGACCTTATCAAATTGAATTCTCTATCATATTTCATGTTCTTCATTTCCCCTTTCCTCGTGTTCCTTGTTTTTTTGGACATTACCAGCTTGCATGTTTTGTAAGTTCTCTCTGTGTTATCATTAACTCATATATATATAACTTAGAGCAGGCGGCAGCAGCCGGGGGCGATGACAAAAAGCTGCGGTAAAGTCAAACATTATCCAGCCGCGATCAGGCGGAACAGGAAGTGACAGAAACACTGTGGTCTGATTGCGAATTAATAAAATGTTATCAGACCCATCAATCGGCTTGCACATAGTATCCAATTGTTTTCAATATAACAGAGTAGCTGACAAAATTCTCTACATGTGATCTGTTGCTGATTTTAATAAACAACAGACAGATTTAGTCTCTCTGACTTCTAACTGTCACTATCAGCCACACAACATGTGGTTTGTAGAGAATAAGCCTTTAAGTACAGACAAATCGCAGTTAAAATCCCTCTGATTCAAAATCAATGAAAAGTTTATTTAAAACGTCATCATGTTGAGTCGATTCTGATGTCAGCATATTAATTATGAACCAAAATGAAAACACAAGAAGTAAAAGAGATTTTGAGTTTATTGGAGACTTTGAGGAGGATTTTGATGTACTGCAACTTTTCAACCTTGAATAATTGTCCCTCTTTGTCAGCTCACAATGGCGGAACAACAAAAGGAGATTTTAAATAGCCCTGCTTTCCCTTTTTTTTTAATTTGAAGGATGCAATCGTGATTGAAATGGAGGGTTTACATACTTTATCACACAGCAGTGTCCCAGTGTTTATGTGCAAGGACAGCAATAAACCTGTGACTCTTCCTCAGATGCTTTATTCAATTGAAATTTGCTTGTTGAAATGCTATCTTTTTGTACAGACCTCAATGAGCCCTTCGTGAAATTAACAAGCCCAGTAATGGTTATGACTCAAATGTTCTAGCCATAAATGTGAGTTCATGAGGTCAGTAAATTATCTTTGGCAAAACTGTTATCCAAATAGGTTTTAATGGGAAACAGCAGAATGAGAAACTCAGATGACTGTTCGCCCACCAATCCTCGTGTGTGTGTGTGTGTGTGTGTGTGTGTGTGTGTGTGTGTGTGTGTGTGTGTGTGTGTGTGTGTGTGTGTGTGTGTGTGTGTGTGTGTGTGTGTGTGTGTGTGTGTGTGTGTGTGTGTGCGTGCGTGCGTGCGTGCGTGCGTGCGTGCGTGCGTGCGTGCGTGCGTGCGTGCGTGCGTGCGTGCGTGCGCCCCTAAGGAAGATCCTTTCCATTTGCATTAGAGCAGGTGTGCAGCTGGGAAGTCATGAATCTCAATAACTCAGTAGATTGATTACCAGCAGACTTCAAAATGTCTCCAGAGATGTCATTACTGCATTAGCAATGGGAATGGATAGATTAATCTGAATCACTCTGTGCGCGTTTTTGTTTGTGTGTGTGTGAGTGTCATAAGTCTGTGAATGTTTGGCAAGGATTCTTCAATCCTTGGAGCCTTCACTTATTTTGACTGTTTTATTATATCTGACTTAAAGCAATAATTAAGCATTAGGTGATTTCCTGAGATAAAGTACATAAGCCAGTCATCAAAGCCTAAAGGCCAGTTAACGCTTCTGCGTTAAATTGATGCCATGGGTACATACATGGGTCCTTACGTAGGTAAGATTTGGACCCTACGCCGTAGCCTGGCGTGCACCTCTCAAAAAATGTAATTCCCCTTACTCGTTTCCTGGTTCTCCTTCTCCATAAACAACATGAAATCAAGCAGAGGGTTAACTTTTCCTGATGTAGATGTCTCACCGTGGTCAGAAAGGTATGGCCTCTAGAGTTGGTACTTGCCCCAAAACTAATCACTGTCACTCTCTCACTTGCTATACCACCCCCACACACACACACACACACATACACTCCCCGCAGAAGCAACGAGCAAGCATTTCCTTTTACTCCAAGCATAAAGGCAACATGGGAAAACCCCATCTGTTACACTGCTTTCTTTAATTGAATTTGCACAGTGACGCCTTTTGTATGTGCTTGTCTTGTATTGTTATACAAAAAAATAAGCATGACCGCAATTTACAAAAAAAAGAAAATAAAACTTACACAGGCTAAACAAAGGAGGTACATATCTGCAAAAAGCTCAATGTTACATGAGCTGAGATTGGGTTTACTTTATTTGAATGATTAATTTATTAGTACAATTATGCATGCTAATTTAACATTTTTTGGAAGCTAGTTTATAGACACAAGTTTTCACCAAAGTACTGTATATTATACACTCACCGGCCACTTTATTAGGTACCCCATGCTAGTAACGGGTTGGACCCCCTTTTGCCTTCA
>NC_048429.1:13373575-13439813 GCF_013103735.1 Etheostoma cragini | reverse complement strand
ATTCTGACCCTACCATCCGACTGTCGCAGCAGAAATCGAGACTCATCAGACCAGGCAACGTTTTTCCAATCTTCAATTTCAATAAAATACTCAGACCAGCCCTTCTGGCACCAACAATCATGCCACGTTCAAAGTCACTGAAATCACCTTTCTTCCCCATACTGATGCTCGGTTTGAACTGCAGGAGATTCTCTTGACCATGTCTACATGCCTAAATGCACTGAGTTGCCGCCATGTGATTGGCTGCTTAGAAATTAAGTGTTAACGAGCAGTTGGACAGGTGTACCTAATAAAGTGGCCGGTGAGTGTATATATTGTGTTCATTTTTTAATTTGGTATAATTAGCTTGTTACACACAATAATAAGCCCAAACAATGTTTCTAAACTGATGTTGAACTGATGATTAGCCTCATACTTTACCTTTGAACTAATATCTAAGAAGAATCAGTGCTAACCGCTGTGTTTTCATCACAGTAGCACAGTTGCCTTCAGGAGACATTTCAAATCTCAATGTCTCTTCAACACACATTAGTTTCCTTGTTCCACATTTAAATACCTCTGGTCTTCTCAAATCACTAAGCCAGCACTTCAGAGATGTGATAAGAAGTTTGGAAGGAGTGTTTCATTTGCGTTCTATCTTGCTGTTACAGCTTGTATCTTTCCACTGAAACAAACGTTTCTGGCTGTTTCTTCATTAATCTGAATACAATTCCTTCTTTCTCTCCTCGTCTGTATCGGTTTGTCACTGTTCTGCAGATAGTTCTGAATATTTACTTTGCTTAAACGGATCAGTCAGACATTGATTTGTTTATTTGATTGTCTTTTAGAGGCTTTTGTTCTAAACAAAGCTAGCTGTGCCCTTCCTGAGCCGCTGACTCTCCGCTGAGTAGTCCCAATTGTTGGTTACACCCACTTAGCTTGTCTCAAAGCTGCTCCGACGAGAGGTGTGAGTGACTCAGGGAGAAGGCAGTGTTTAAAAAGATTTGATCATATGTGAAAATGTTCTTTGCCACTGAACTCCCACTGCCTCCCGGTGAACTATGAGTTTTGAAGCAGATATGAGATGCTTGTGATAGCTGCAGTGTCACTGAAGTAGTGGCTTGAGCAAGAAAAGCCTCATATCAGAGCGTTTCTCTGTTTTTAGTTTTATTTAGGATGAAAGATCACAGTTTTCAAGAGTGACATTATTATTAGAGGCTCCCTGATGCTGGGCTTTTTATGCATCGGTGCAGTGACAACTGTAGACGCTGTCTGACTGATGTGAACTTAAACAGCTTATTAAAGTGCCTATATTAGGGATTTGGGGTGTTATTTTGGGTCTCTGGTGCTTCCATATGCATAGAAACTTGGAAAAAAAAACTGTCCATGATGTTCTGAGTGAGATACATGTTTCTGAATGTCATCAGCCTTCAGTCTCCGGGTGAGCTGTTCAAAATCTGCACGGCTTTCAACGTCACTAGCCAATATGAGGTGACTAGCACACGCTAGCTCTAGCATGCCTGCTCGTTCTCAATGGCAAAACACTACTACAACACCCATTAGTTTACCATAATCTACAAAACTATAACTACTAGAACGGAATTACTTCCATGTCCCTGTTCTGCAGGTATCCCACAAGTGGCCCTTGTTTAGAAGGAGTCTCCTAGCTAATCCTGCCTTGGACTGACCAAAGTTGGAGGAAGAGTTATCTAGCGGATGTGATCTTAGCTAGCTACTGCGCATTTGTGACTCCCAACAAAGATAGTATAAAAGTGAGATGTCTCACTCTAGCTAAACAGAGACCCAAACACACAGGGGGAAAACAGGATGTGAAAACAGGATCTGCAGCAATGTGCAGTACAACAGAACTATGGTGTTTTTTGAAAATGAAACTATGTTAACCTATTCTGGTACAACCTCATAAAACAATTAGGAACCTGATAATGAGCATAATATGGGCACTTTAAGATGCCAGAGAGTTGGTGGTTAGCTTTTGATTAGAATTGATTTTATTTTAGTCTTAGACTCCTTTGTCTTGTTTTTTGTTTTGGATTTCTGTGATTGTGAATATTCTCTGAAAATGGTCCAAGAAAGGGACTTTTAAAACCTCTCCTCTCCTCTCCTCCACTAACCCGACTCTGTAGGAGAAGCAGATCAGAACGAGATCATCAGTCACGCCAGCCAGCGCGCCTGAAGCTTATCTCTGCACCTTTTGAAATGCAGAGCACACTTTTCTCGCCCGTTGCTTAACACGCTCTTTTACCAACAAGTCTCTAAGAACCACTGATGTCTCCAATCACTCACTGCTTTTGTGAGTCATGTTTGGTATTGCTCGTCTTCCACACAGATTGGTGTGCAGATTGGACCTGCTGTCTGCATTCCAAATCTGTAGCCATCTGCTTAGTGATTGACTCTTGACTTAAGTGGAGAGGCTGAGCAATCATACGCCCCTTTGTAGAACTGACTGTAAGAAAGCATTGCCAGTATTATCTTCCACCTATCATTTTAAAAACATTTAATTTTATTCACTTTCAGCATTCAGCTTTGTTTATAAAGACGTCGAGAGCTACAGTATGTAAATTATTTATATGAAGTCTATAAGTGTATATAAAGGACTCGGCAGGACAGCGAGTGAAAGGAACAAGAATATAATTTAGAAATCAAGAAAGATGCCAAAGTTAAAGTCAGAATATACGTTCTCACGCCATACATCGATAAGCCCCCCCCCCCCCGAAAAAAACAATCTACTTTAAGTACTACCAACTGAAAATCATTAGTGGTAGTTGGGTCAACAAGGATACTGACCGCCTGAAGGAGGTGTCCAGACTACATGATGCCTCAGCTGGAAAAAAAAAACTTTGTTGCATCATAAATTCAAAAAAGTAAAAGAGAATTATTTTATTATTATTGTTATAATTTGGTTATGGCTTTTTAAGGGGCCCCTAGTCCGATTTTAAACTGGATTACTGGTAGAAATTTGAGTCACCCTTGTGTTAGCTGATTGGAATCAGCTTTTCCATTCATGCTTTGCAGTGTGGCTAGCTACGTCCAATCATATTATGTAGGTGTACAGTGCAGCTTTCATTTTTTAGTATGGTTGATTTAACTGAGATTTCATGTTTATGTCTGTGTGTATTACTTGAAGTACCCCCGGAGAAACTGTGTTACTGTGGCAGGTAAACACTTTACATACATTTTGGACCACTGTCATTTACCATTTGCCATTTACTCAGGTGTGACGTCAACTCGGGTTACGTGGTCAGTAAAACAAAACAATGTAATGGTTAATGATGTACTGATGGTCTTTAGGCTCTGAAGGAAAATTGATAGATATTATTACTTGATGTCTTCCATTCCATGGTAGTAAGTGGTGAGCCAAGTCCAGCTGAGTCCTGGCAGTGGGTGAATTTACTCAGCTGCTAGGATAATACATACTGTCTGAGGTGTTTGGTTTAGCTATAAATGGGCAGACAAACAGTAGTGTGTTTTATAAAGAGTAATGGCAGGGTGGGGAGCAGTGGATAGTGCAGCAGTGCCCTAAATGTCAAATCTGCACCCCTGTATGCATAGAGAGGCTCAAGAGCAGATCCATGTTACTCATCATTTAAAATTGATTACAAATTATTAGATATTGTGAGAAATATTTTCCTTCTCAGCCAGAATTAAATATGTACTGAATAGATTTATCAAGCTCAGTGGATTAAAACTGCATGCAGAGATGTAAAATGCCACCCGTGAGTTTGTTTGATGAAGTAGGAAAAACTAAAAAAATACTTTAAACCTTTAGTCCTTCAACCCTCAAACTCATAACCTTGCCCGAGCTGGACCTTTGCTTAGACACTGTGCAGTAAAAAACGACAATAAACAGAACTTGTCGGCAGTCTTAAAACTAACTCTGATGAGTTTGTGTGGGTCAAGCTGCGATGAATAGCAACCGTGGCAATTAAAAAACAAGCCTCCACTGCTCTGCTCCCCTGTAGGCTTTAAGCAGCTTATTAATAATTGAGCGAGCTAAGAGTTGTGCAATGGCAGCTCTATCAGGATTCCCCCTCTGTGCCTGTCACACACCCTGCATGGAGAGATGGATATTGAACCAGCCTCTTTTAAACAATATTTTTGGGAGGGCACAGGCCAGCTTAATTATTTCAGCACTTTCAAAATGTGATAAGTTGGTGTAGGAGCTTGCACGACTGTAGGAGAAAACTTGTGTGTGTGAGAGAGAGTGTGTGTGTGTGTGTGTGTGTGTGTGTGTGCGCGTGCGCACGTGTCAAAAATAGTCCAACTCTACTCCAGAATAATAGTTTTTTGTGGGCTTGTGTGTATTTTTCCCGGCTCCCTTCGGCCATTGTGATCCATCATTTCTCTCTCTGTTTCTCACACACACACACACACACACACACACACACACACACACACACACACACACACCTCTTTAGTCATGTCCTTCAGGACTAACTACCCACCAGTTTTAGGCAATAGAAGCGGATTCTTGCATAACATTTGTTTAAACATGCAAGACGTGCTAGATGGTTGGAGTTTACCCACCGAGCTGTCGTCTATAGAGCCAGGATTTAACTTCTGTTCACAAAATAAAAAACAAGTTATCCTTGATAACTTTTTTTGCTCTGTTACTTTTCATTTAATGACAGTGTCTTCAGCGAAAAAATGTCTAACCGCTGAATAATAGAAATCTCAGTTGGAAAATCAGATGGGGTTTAAAAATGAATGTGCCTCTCTGTCGTGTCCTCCTCTTAACTTCAGGTAGCACTGCTGGTGTGATCTGATTCAGAGTTACATAACCAGGCAGTGACTTTTCAAACTGAAATGGAATTACTGCTTCCATTTCTTTCTCTGCCCTTTTCTCGCATCTTTCTGCTTTTGTATAATCGTCTTTGTTTATCCACTCGGCTACAGAAACGGACAGAAACAACATGAGAGCCTGACGGGCAGCCTCCTGCGCTTTATTGATCGATTCCTTTGATGGGATTAGTTTCAAACTGGAGAGATGGTGGTTTGGTTGACACTCACACCGAGACTCCGAGGCTTTCAGGAACACCGTGTGTTGCAGTTGTGACAGCAACTCTGCTTGATTCAAAGTTTTCTCTCTTTGCTATTCCACCATTTGCCATATCTGTTTGTAATGAGAGTTTAGAAAAAGGTATACCACTGACTACCACATTATCTGGGCTGTCTTTGGTTTTGAGTCGATTGTGATATTGAGGGGCTTGTTCAGACTAACGAAAGCAATCATGCGATTCACCGCAGGGTTGTGATTGGTCACCGCAGGGTGGCGTCAAGTTAAATCGGTCTCAACTTTTTGCCGCAGGCTGCTGGAGTTAGACAGAAGTGAGCTTTACCAGATCTCTGCAGCCCGCTCCTCATCTCTACTTAAAGCTTGCGGCTCGAGGTTGCATTGTGTGAAATGTAGGCGTCAGGTTTTAGAAAAAGTGTGTTGATTAAATGGATTTAATTTTTACTCTTAACTATTCTTGCCAAGTTTTGCAGCACAGGCTATGTAAGGAACTGTATCCCCTTGGATTGCAGCCTTAAGAAGTTTTTCAAACAGGTGGATATAACAGAAGTCTTTAGGGAGATTGACAAATTGGGTAAAGACCTGGGCTATAGTAATCAGAGATAACTATAGCTGTACAGATCTGACCCTTGCAGTGTGTGTGTGTGTGTTTGTGTGTGTGTGTGTGTGTGAGTGAGAGATATGTCTGGCGCTCTGCTCCTGGCAACCGCTGGCCCCTGTGTTCCCTAGATAAACACAGCTGCTCCTGCATCTGCAGACACTGACCAGATTTGATCAGCTCCACTTAAAATGCTGTTTCTCCCTAATGCTACAGATCCAGAGTGATTCTCAGTTATCTCTGAAATGAACCAATCAAGATCCCTTCTTTCCAAAAAAAAAAGTTATTCATAAAATAGTCCCAAAAAAAAGCCATCCCCAAGCTTTCCTTACTGACTTACTATACCTAGTTAATACAAGAATGACCTACAGGTACTCTACTCGCCTTTTTCAGCTGGTTTGATTTTCTTCCTCTCAACATGCCATGCCTTCATTTGATCTCAGAGTGATCCTATGAACATTGTGGCATTCAAAGAATACAGAAATAAAGGATTCATCGAGTTCTTCAGTGTGCTAATAAAAACATCAGGCGACAACACGATGAAGGCTCCTTATGTCTGAAAAGCACTATTTTCTAAGAAGCTGGAGTACTTATAACTTCACTTTAGTTATATAAAAACGCATTTAAAAGAAATCCAAAAACTTTACTGAGACAGTCTACGGTCTGTAAAAATTAAGTAAGTAGCCAGTTTGAACATTACAATTTCATTACCCCAGAGATCCTGTCATCATAATTGTTTTCAATTGTCAAAACAGCACATGCACATTATTTTTATGTAAACAGCATTATAAGGAATTTAGGTTATCATTGAGAAGAAATCTCCCTTTTATTAACTGAGTCAGTTGTGAAAATGTGGTGTAAGGTGTAGTGACCATGTCACCTGGCTCTTGCTATGTTTATGTCATATTGAATAGACTGTATTTACCAGTAACTAATTAAAGGCTAGTAAATACAAGGCAAGCAAAGGTAACTGCCTTGGAATAATGCTCCCAATCTGAATAGCGAGAGCTTTTCCAGTATGCCTGTATGCAGCATGTAGTGTGTAGTGGTATAAATCTTTTCACCGGACTCTCTGCTAGAAAGTTAATTAGAGTATTTCCCCTAATCCAAACTGTAAAAATATGCCTTTGAATTGGACAGTGGTCTAATCTTATCCCTTTTAGTTCAAACCAATATGGCAAAATAATGATTTTTTTGTCAAGGTTTTGCTTCTCATGGTCACTACACGCTATGCAGTGTGATTGGTTGATCCCTGGAGACCAGAGCAGAGGAACAGGAGGAGTTACCTGATTAGCCAACAGTGGAATCAGGATTTATGGGCAAGAGAGTGGAGACTACAGAGACTGATGGCTGCCTGAAGAAGATCTTAACAACACGGTCAACAACACATTTAGGTGCAATCACCAATATCGTATTTCCTCTGGCTGTCTTTGGGGTTAATAGTACAGCACATACAGTGTTTGTCCCTAAATCACGGCTCAAGAGCAGAGGGGGTCGGGCTTTCTCAGTTGCAGCCCTGAGACTGTGGAAAGAATTGCCTCATCATGTCAGACTGGCCCCCAGCCTTCCGGTTTTCAAATCGCGACTAAAAACACATTATTATTCCCTGGATTTTAATCCGGCATGAGAACTGTATGTTGTATTTGTCTGGTGTTATATTCTGTCTATTTATAATTTAATGTCAATGTACAGCACTTTGCTAAACCTGGTTGTTTTTAAATGTGTTTTAAAAATAAAGTTTGATTGATTGAAGGATTGATTTACAATTTTCAACAAAAAATACAATTTGGAATGCAGATAGACCCATTAGTAATCACTTGTATAGGCTCAGTGGCCCAGTCTAGATCACATGCACAAACACACACACACAAGCTTACAAAAATACACAGCTTCATTTCCTCAGCTGAACTCCACCTGGCTGTAATTTCATCAGATAAGATATTGAAGAAGAAAGATGGCAATGAAAAGCAAGTCAGCGAGCTACGAGCAAGCCACAAGCACCGTGATTATGCCTCATGGCACTGCAGTAATTGCACATCAGTATTCCACATTGAACCATTTTAACTGCCTCATTTGATTCAGTCTATACTGCCTTATAACCTTAAAACTGTAAGCGTGATGCCTTCAGGTGTAGATCAAGGCTAGATGAACAAATAGTACAAAAATCCAAATACCAGCTCATGACAGAGATGAGCACTGAATGTGATAGTAAAACTACAAAACCTACAGTACATGAGGTCGGCCCAACAGACTCAGCTCACCACAAAGGCATGACTCTCTTTTCTCATGTCAATCTACCCACACAAGCCCTGTGATCATCTCTCCGCCATCACTACCTGCACGGATACCCTTTGACTTCACATCTTGCCAGCAATCATTCTAGCAAATACTGATAGCCTAATTCTAAGACCATAATTCCCACGGTGTGTTTGTACAATGAGCCGGGCAAGCCTGGGATGTGATTTTAATGAGACCCATCTCCCTCTTTTCCTCCTCTTTGATATTCACTAAAGGATTCTCCAATTAGCTCCTTTCCTCGGCTACCTGCTTCCGGGAGTCACCCCGACTCCCTAATTAGAGCGGCCGTTTAGCACTGTTGGTCCTATCAGATGTTTCCTTTTATTCACGCTTCAAACACGTGCCACAGTCAGTCGGCTTGATGAAATATGCATCAGGGAGAGAGTCAGCTCACTCTCCAGGAACACCGGCAAGATTCCATCCACAGAATTTGAATTCCCGATTACGGATATTTGTAAATCCTTTAAACACAGTGACACGTGTATCTATCCGTGGGATAATACAGGTGGAAAAAAGCTGGTGTTAAAACAATGGTCAATCACGGAAACAAAGAGGCCCAGTTAGGTGACAGATGGGAGCACAGGAGGAATTACTGAGACAGAAGTCAGTCTTTAAGACAATAGCTATTTCTATCCATCCAATCACCATGTCCTCAGGGTGCAAGTGTCTGGAAGCGGGCTTCACTTACATAACCTAGAAAGCAGCAATCAAGGACTGAAGCCGGAACAGGCAATCTGCAGGCCCCCTACCTCAACCCCCATCTCCCCTCTAATGATTTCTTCTCCTAGTTCTCCCTCGTCTCTCCCTTCTCACGCCTCCTCTACTTTCTCATCGGAGTAGGATCATGTCACCTCACACTCTTCACAGTCAAGAACGGAAAAGAGGGTCAGGACTAATGGAGAATAGAGGTTAGGTCTATCCCCAACAGGTGGACATGCGTTCTTGCAATGAGTTAGATAAGAACTCTGTGCACTAAATAAAAAGCTACAGTCAGGAGGTAGTTAGTTTGGATCAGCATGAACACACCCTAGGTGGGGAGCAGTGACTTCTTGTAGCCACCATGAGGTTGCTAGGCAAAAAAAAAACAGATGTACATATGTATGTACCATAATGTACCATAATAAGATGAGTGAGCTTTAAAGATGCTGGTAGATTGTGTTACCTTTTGGCAAGCCAAGGTAGCTTTTTTCCCCTGTTTCCAGTCCTTATGCTAAGCTAAGCTTAGCTAACTGCAGTGCCATGAGGCTTAATCACGGTGCTTGTGGCTTGCTCGTAGCTCGCTGAATTGCTTTTCATTGCCATCTTTCTTCTTCAATATCTTATCTGATGAAATTACAGCCGGGTGGAGTTCAGCTGAGGAAATGAAGCTGTGTATTTTTGTAAGCCTGTGTGTGTGTGTTTGTGCATGTGATCTAGACTGGGCCACTGAGCCTATACAAGTGATTACTAATGGGTCTATCTGTATTCCAAATTGTATTTTTTTGTTGAAAATTGTAAATCAATCCTTCAATCAATCAAACTTTATTTTTAAAACACATTTAAAAACAACCAGGTTTAGCAAAGTGCTGTACATTGACATTAAATTATAAATAGACAGAATATAGCACCAGACAAACACAACATACAGTTTTCATGCCGGATTAAAAGCCAGGGAATAAAAATGTGTTTTTAGTCGCGATTTAAAAAAACGGAAGGCTGGGGGCCAGTCTGACATGAAGAGGCAATTCTTTCCACAGTCTCAGGGCTGCAACTGAGAAAGCTCGACCCCCTCTGCTCTTGAGCCGTGATTTAGGGACAAACACTGTATTTGCTGTACTATTAACCCCAAAGACAGCCAGAGGAAATACGATATTGGTGATTGCATCTGAATGAGTTGTTGACCTTGTTGTTAAGATCTTCTTCAGGCAGCCATCAGTCTCTGTAGTCTCCACTCTCTTGCCAATAAATCCTGATTTCACTGTTGGCTAATCAGGTAACTCCTCCTGTTCCTCTGCTCTGGTCTCCAGGGATCAACCAATCACACTGCATTGTGCTAGTGCTGGGGAAATGGCTTAGCCCATGAACGCATCAATTTCGCTTCACCGCCTGTGATTAGAACTGTGGTTCACATTAAACCTAGAAAGCTGAAACTGAAACAAACCCCGCCAAAGTACTTATCATTTAAAAAAACAAGCTTAGAACTTGTTTGTATTTTTTAACAATATAATGCTACATTTCCCATAATGCTCTTGGGAAGTGTCTTTTATCACAAAAAAATGCTTGATTAATGCCCACATCTTTCAAACTCTTGTCCCAAATTCACAACACAGAATTTCTGTTAAATATGTGAACCCTCAATCCCAATCCAAGATAACCCTGATGACATCACCATCACCTCATTTGGAAAACAGACATTATACAACTATTTTTCCAGGCTGAATGGCTCATATAACTATATTAAATTCTGATGAGGGGTTATTAATTAAATCTTATACAGTATATTTACCTATTCAATCTTATATTGCTTCCTATCTTTAACCTCCTCACATCTAAACTAGAGCCATTATTGTTTCACAATAGCTACAACTGCACAACAGTGTGGAGTGGGTGGATGACAACATACAGTAGGCGGTAGCTGTTCATAGTAAATACAAATATAGTGTTATCATAAATACTTTACCACCGTCTGGGTTGCCATTTGAGAATTCTATTCTATTTGAATTGCTCTGTGACCAAACACTAATTACACTATAGATACACTATATATAAAATAAGCATGTCTCTGGTTGGAAGTTCCACAATTCAACTGGGATACAATATGATTCAAATATGTTGTATAGGTATGAATTGGAAATGGAGTAGCTTTAGATAAAAAAGCCAAAAAACATAGCTGACAAAATGCTACACTGTTGTATATTTTTGTTCCTTAGAACCACACGTGTTCTCGTTTTCCTATAATGAGACTTTAATAAACCTACATCCCTTCAAGTTGGGATACTTTTCTGTGTGCTCAGAACAGTCAGTATAAAACTCTCCATTTGGAACAGATGATAGAAATGCATATAAAGTGTCTTAAATGATGTAGTTGTTAGGAACGTCACAGTTGTTGTTAGTAATGGTTAGTAATTCAGACACAGTAGTAAATGGATATATAAAGACAAAGCTGAGTTTTATGTTGCTGTTAAGGCTAAATCACAAAACCTCATAGCCATATACATTTCTAGTTGTGTCACATAAGGGTTAAGAACATATGCAGAGCCTGTTTATGTGGGAGGAACAGGTGATGCATTGAGACTAAACTTTTGTATTTGACTGCTTCAGAGTGTGTGGTGAAAATGGTCTCTTGTCTCTTTGAAAGGACAAGAAGGCGCGGATGAATCAGCAAAAGTTAAAAATCCTCTTTCAGCATTTTGAGAATTGAAAAGAATCAAAGATGATAACGTTCCTCTCAATCTGACAAGTCAGCCATTAAAAGCTTGCCTCTGTCTGTGTGTTACAGAATCTTGGTCTGCTTGTCAAACTGCTAAAAGAGATGTTCAATGGTCCAGAGTCCTCCCACACACAGCTGCTCCCAAATAATCAGCCTGTGTGTGTGTCTCTGTAGTTTAATATGTGCAGGAAATGCATCCTTGTTTATGATGTTTACATGTGGTTGGGTTTGCACCGCCACTTTTTATTCTGGCACACAGACGTACCTGTGAGTTTCTTAGCTGTTTGTGTTCAAGCTCGTTTGTCTGATCTCTTGGCACGGCGTGTGTCTCCCTCTTTATCCGGCAGCTCCACGCCTGCCCAGCCACTCTCTCATCCTATTAAGACTTCTCCTCCCAGAGGAGCTGCTTGTCTGTGTGTGTTGGAGATCACAGTCTGGGCTCTGTTGCTGAGCCAAGTGGTTCTCTGCAAGGCCAAAGCTTGGCGTCAACTATTTGTATCATCCCAAACTGAGATATCCACCATCTCACAATTACGGGGGGGGGGGGGGGGGGGAAAGGCAGCTACTGTGCTATGCTGATCCTCAAGAGAGATATTTCTTTTTACACTTTTCCTATCGCCTCCATAGGGAGGTCAGAGGTCACAGTAACACAGCAACATCCCTGGAGCTAACAAAGCCTCTGTTATGGAACTGGGCAGATGGTTGCTGTCACACAGGCCTGAAACTAGATCTTTCAATTTGAGGACAGTATGACTAATTATGTCAACTTCATGCCCAAATCATAAATCTTTTATGAATATGGGAAATTAGCAGCTGACAAAAGTGACAGAATTAGTGATTTCTCTGTGTGGATTTTGATAAAACAGAATTTCTTGATAATCCCATTAAAGAAAATGTGTTATTTTTTGTGTTAAAAGAGGAGTTTGAGTGCCTGGGTAGCTCACCTGGTAAATCATGCAACCGTGTGTAGAGGCTCACTCCTGTGGCCCTTTGCTGCATGTCATTCTGCCTCTCTCTCCCCTTTCATGTCTCTAGCTGTCCTATTAAAATAAAAGCCTAAAATGCCCCAAAAGTAATCTTTTAAAGAGGAGTTCAACATTTTGGGAAACATGCCTATTTACTGTCTTGCCAAGAGTAATGTATGAAGAGCAATAACACTCTTATGACTGTATGCTAAATATAAAGATACCGCCAGCTAGGGCTGCACAATTAATCAAATTTTAATCACGATTTTGACTTCCCACGATCAAATTTGCGTGATCGAGCGATTTTTCTTTTTTTCTTCTTCTTTTTTTTAAATGCATCATTTCATAGAACGCTCCAGGTTTTTTTTGCATAGCGCATCTACCGCTCCATAAACCCCTGTCTGATCATGCGCCAATCCGAGTTGTTCCCTGCATCGCGCAGCTTAGTTTTAAGATGTAGACAGTCACAGAGGACAGAGAACGGGAGGAACATTCAACAGATAGCAGTCGTTTATACGTTGGTCTCAAGGTTTACCAGTTTACCAGTGAACTCAACCTTTTGTCCCGTCTGTGCTAATCAGACAACAGCAGCGAGCAGTCCTAGTCGGTGGCGGTGCTGGTTAGCTTCTGTTAGCTCACAGGCTCTAGGGCGCAAGTAATATTTTCCTCTAGGACACACCGGTGCGCATAATGTCCTCGCATCCGCGGCAAAGTTGTTATATGGATATGGTTTAATTTTGCATTACATGACCCATTTCTTCTGTAAAGCCGTGCCTTTGTTTGGATCTCTCCTCTACTCTCTCTCCTTTTACTCTACGCGCAGCCCCGCCACACAGCTCCGGTCCACCATTCTGACATTTGCTGCAGTTTTAATTGTTATTAACACAGCTGTATATTGTTAAATATGAGGGGCAAACCTGTATTTGTACCAGTGTTTTGACTGGTGAGCCTGTTATCGCGGCCGGCACGGCGAAGAACACAAAAGAAGTTATTGAACTAACTTCAGTTGGTAGAGTAACAGCGTGTGGGACGGAGCTGCTGGACCTGGGCCAGAGATGTGACCCATGGCCAGAATATCATAGTTCATAAAAATGCAGCGCAGTGACGATACAGACATTTCATACACACAACAAATAAAATTTGTTTTGATTAAAATCAAAAAAATAATCCTGAGAATAATCCTGATCACAATATTGATCAAAATAATTGTGATAATCGTGGCCATAATCGTGCAGCCCTACTACCAGCAGAGGGTTAGCTTAGCTTAGCATAAACACTGATAGATAGATTAAAACGGGTAGACAGCCAGCCTGGCTCCTTCAAAAGGTAACTAGATCCTCTTGCCAGCCCTTTGAAAGCTCACTAAGAAACACATCATATCTTAGTTGTGTAATCCGTACAAAAAGCCAAGTGTAAAAGTTGCACACTAATTCTTGTTACCATCAGGGGTCTTGTTCTTCTTAGGGTGGGTAGCTGATTTTTGGAATGAACCTCTATTAATGCCTCTGTATTTTTTGCTGTGAAGCCATGCTGAGTTTGAAATTAATTTCTGCTGTGCCTTTCTTTGTGTCTCCAGATGGCCCCGTGATCTGGCGAATGCTGACCTACCCCCCCACTCGGCGAGCCCTCCTGGTTGGCTGTGGTCTTCAGATGTTCCAGCAACTTTCAGGAATCAACACGGTCATGTGAGTAAAACCACGATCATTTTACTTACTGATCAAAATAAGGTTGAAGTAAATGATTGAATTATGGGTGTTTTACTGAATCTAAAAATTCCTGTCGTCCTTTGGGGTTAAAAAGACCCCGCATTATAAAGTGGTTCAATGGAGCAAATAGTCCCACCATACTGGTCGCCAAAACATCTTTAATCATGGATGTTGGATGTGTGGGGATCAAGCAATGGTTACAACAACAACAAAACAGAACTTTTCTCACAGGTCCTGGGCCATTTTACAGTTTAGTCTGGGAGAGACAGGCAGCACAATGAGGAGGCAGAAACTCTATACTGCACAGGAGGCTTGTGAGATATTTGTTAAAATGAAAGAAGACAGACGAGGAGGACAATGCTGAACATAATGAGGGAGATCAATCAACTGATGAGGAGGAAAATAATGACTAGGTGATAGAGCCAACATACAGACCGCATGCTGCTTTTTCCTCTGAAAAAGCCCCCATATTGCCTGCTACAGAAATGGAAGATGAGTATTAATTGAAGGAAATTGATGAACTTGATGAGGAGGTAGAACCTGAAGCTGATATAGAAGAAGTGTCAGATGTGCAGCAGTGCATCTATTTTAATGAAGATGAAGAATCAATAAATGAGGCATAATCTAAAGCTGAAATAGTGGAAGTGTCAGAAGTGGAGGACTGCATCTATTGTGATTAAGATGAAGAATCAACGGATGAGAAAGAATCAGTGAGGAAGAGGACCCAGCTGAGATAGAATATTTTTAGTCAAAGAATGAAACACTGGCGCCCGGGTAGCTCAGTTGGTAGAGCGGGGGCCCATATTTAGAGGTTTACTCCTCGACGCAGCGGGGCCAGGTTTTACTGCGACCTGCGGCTCTTTGCTGCATGTCTAATAGTTGTTATTAAAGGCTTAACACAGAATTAGGTGAAGTATCCACTAATTATTATTTAAATAACAGTAAAACAATGAATATGAATCTGTTGTAACATATGTAACATCACAAGAAAACTGTGTGTGGCTCACTAGAGGCTGTGAATGATATTCATAGTCTTGTCACTAGATCCTATTACCATTTGAAAAGGAAAGTTCAAGTGTGTTTTTGGCCCACAGGGTTAACCAAAACAAGGACGATACATGACACTGAATCTGTGTGTCACCAGCCGTTCCTTTCAACAAGAAAGATCTAGACAGATGTTTTTTGCTTTAGCAGCACAGTATTAAATCATAAAGCAATGCTTTCATCTTTCATAACACATGATAGACCGGGGACCCAAAGCCTCATTGCATGCTACTACTGTCCACCTGCCTGTCAGAGGACAAGCCACCTTTCCTCTTTTATTCTTTTTATCTTTCCATCGGAGGAGACAGTGTCATCTGGCTCTGTCTCACCTCCCCTTTGAGATGGACTATATTACAAGCTCTGTAAACAATCTGTGGATATGTGCTGTTGCTAAGCAACCGTCGGGGGTGAGAGCAATAGGATAAGTGCATGTTTGAGTGTCTGCATTCGTGTGGGATCTGATGCAAGGAATGTGACACTATGGACTTTGGGGTCAGCGCGTGTGCACCTGTGTGAAGTGTGCTCACATGTGTGTTTATGTCTGTGACTAAAGGTATAGATGTATGCGCCTGATGTGTGCTTGTCTCCGGAGATTTGAAATCCAGCTGTGGTTAGCAGAGGTGACACACTGGATATGTCACAAATCTCTTGAAATACTCGTCTCACTGATGTCTGGCACTCTTGCTACATATACACAGTATCTTCATCTCCTGCTGCCGACAGTATGAAGAGCAGAGGGGACAAACTAAATCTGTCCCAGCTTTGTCCCTATCTGCCTGTCTGTCTCTCTGACTTGTGTGTCTAACAGTGTTCCAGTCTTTTGGAAAAAGGTCTGTCTGCTAGTTTATCTGTGTCAGCAGTGACCCATTTACACAGAGTTTGAATGCGCCTTTGATCGAGATGGTGTCTAGATTGTGTTACTGTATGTCTACACCAGCCATTAAAATGTGTTTCCAGTGTACAAATTAGATCTGACTGCCCTTTCATTTTCCGGGAAAAAAACACCACTGCGGCTTCCATTGGTGATAATTGCATCCTTTAAAATTGACGTTGAAGACCTCATCCTGCTGACAATCAATTTTCGACAATGTCTCAGTTTGAGTTGTTTGTTTTGGACCATTTTCTGGTTGCATAAGTGTAATTTAGCTCAAGTGTGCTAGAGATGTATGTGTACGTTAAAGAGACTGCACATCAATACCGATACTATTTAGATCTCCAGTCAGATTGAAGTGCAGCAGATATGCTGGTATTTACAAGAGGTAACCAAATTCCATGAAACATATAATAGGGGTGTGTCTCTTCACTGGTCTCAAGATTTAATTTCATTCCAATTATCCTGTCTACGATTCGATACGATTTGATATTCCGATGCATCACAATGCACCACCTCCTCAAATTTATTAATATTGCTAGACATGGTTTCAACAATTTCAAGCTGTCAGATATATACTGTATGAACTCCCCTTTTGTTTTGCATCAGCTCTTAAAAAAAGACACTTCGGGGATTTAGCAGAGTCTGAACACAGCAAACAAATAACAAAAACAAAGAAATCAATCAACAAGTAACATCAGTAGGCTATAATCGATTATGGTCTGTCAATGCATTGATGCAGAATTGCCTAGGTCAGCATCGTAATGCATCAATGCAATAATTAACACCCCTAACATATAAGTAGTATACTTATAAATACGAATAAAAACAGTGATTCATGTAGAGGTTGCAGGTGCAACCCAATTAACAGGAAAGTGAGGAAAATGAACACACGCTTCTGATGCAGCGATCCTGTCATATCAAAATGTATTGTAATTATAAGTTGGCGACTTGTAAAAGGTTTTTACATCCACTTCTAAAACAGATGGTCCAACATTTAAGAAATATGACACAGAAGAGCCGGAAAACCTAGCAAACATGGAAGCCCTAACAGCAGCCAAAGTCTGTTCCATGGAAATAAACGCAATGTTATATTGTTATTTCACACTATTTTTAACCGTCACATGACCAACTCAACTATCCTGAGATGTCCTGTGAAGTGAACGCTCACAAACCGTAACCACGAGAATCTTTTCCATCTTTCCCATTCATCTGACTTGACATGAACACAGCACGATGAGAGAAAACACCTGTGTAGACTGATGCTGCGTTCCAGACACAGTTTTCAGCCCGTAAGTTACGACTTCAGTTCACGACTCCAAACTTGGTAGCATTCCAGGAAAAGTCACCATCCGTCAGCAACATATTTTGGGCTTCATTCAATAAACATAACCTGTAGTAGTACGCATTTGTATTTGTATTGTGGATTACAATGTGTATAATTACTTGCCTATTTATGTCTATTCATTTCCATTTCTCACTGTTAATCACCAGCTGAATATTAGAATACAGATGTCAGAGACTGGGCAGGTGAAATTGAAGGAGCTTGAAATTAACAGAGCCTTAAAGCAGCAGACAGACAAAAGTAGCAAGAACAGCAAAACACAAAAATGTAACATTTGACCCAGGTCACTAAAGCCCATTTCCCACTGGACAAAAAAACCCATCAACCTCTGGTTTTTGTCTTCAGTGGAAAAGGTTACAATCGGCATTCCCGGGACAAGTTACTCTGCAGTAATCCAAGGTAAGGGGGGGAGGGGGGGAGAGTTTGGAGAGAAACCTCCCGACACGTCTGATACTCTATTGGATTTGCAAAACAAAGTTAAATGCCTCATTAACCAAGTAGAGCAACTGTCTGATAAATGTGTGGATTTGGAGTGACGATCGAAGAGAGATAAACTCCGTATTGCCGGGGAACCTGAGGGAAAAGAAAGAGGGAAAACTAAAGAGAGACTTTGTGGCGCAGCTGCTTGAAGAGGCTCTGGATTTAGCCAAAACCCTGGTGATAGACCGAGCCCATAGAGCTCTGAGGACGCGCCAGGATGATAGTGGCCCACCAAGACATCGGATAGTGAAGCTACACTATTGCCAAACAATAATGAGATTTGGGCTTCTCAGTCCACTAGACTAAGATTAACACACAACGGGACAGAAGCGGTGTTTACTGATCCAGATGAGGCTTTTCAATATGCGGAGCAGCACTTTGGAGGTATCTCAGCTTGATAGCGACAACTAGCTACGATTGTAAGCTCTCCCTTCTCTCCTTCTTGTCTAGACACGGCCTTTGATATGTGGAAAGAACTCGGTGTTCGTAACGAAGGGATTTACATATACAAGGATCGTTTGCATCTTTTCATCAGTTACAACAAAAATATGGTATACCCAAAAATCATTTAGTCAGATTTTTTCAAGTAAGACAAGTAAGAACACATCTTCCTCAGTTTGAAAAAGCAGGGCCTGATAACTGCCTAGGAGAGTTGGGGAGGACAAACCACAGTATATCCTGTTTATATATCCATAAATGAACGTCATTGTCTAATACAGTTTAAAATCCTACATAGGCTACATTATTCCAAACAAAGACTTCATAAGATCTTCCCTGAACTCTCTCCTCTATGTGAAAAATATGACACTCATGTCGTTGATTTGATTCATAGTTATGTTCTTTGTTGCAAAATACAGCGTTACTGGAGTGATGTCTTTGGTTTCATGTCTAAGGTGTCAAATATTCAAATGGTCCCAGAGCCAATTTTAGTACTCTTAGGGATATCCAATGAAGCTAAGAGACTGATACTGGCACAACAGTACTTCTTGGCACATGGAATTCTCACTGCAAAGAAGTGTATCCTCGTATTGTGAAAAAGGAAAGAGGGACCAACACTGAAGATATGGCTCATGGAGATAATGGACATGCTCCACCTTGAGGCAGCAAGGGCACAGCGGATGAAGACATGACATACAAGGGACTTTTAACTAAAAACTAACAATCCTTGTCAACAAGTCTTGAAAATTGAAAGCCGGATTGTCGGTTCTTCTCTATGTTCAATCTGGTGTATTTCTTGGACGGTAATTTCTTCCATCCACATCTGTGCTGGGCCTTCTGTTTTTTTTCCCCAGCATGATTTTCTCTCATCCTGCGTGCTGCTTAGCTCTGTATACTTTGCCACCTGCCTTTTTGTTCCCGTGTAGAGCAGCCAGGATAGCCCCATTAGCCGTGAGATATAAAGGAGGTCTTGGGCGCCAGTAAATCAACCCGGGCTTAGAGACAAGTCCCTCTATCCCTGTCCCCAGCTGCTTTTCTTGATTAAACCACCAGGCTGTCTCGTAGAGAGAACGAAAAGGGCAGTGAGAGTGAGTTGGCAGACAGGCAAGAAATATTAATTTGCAAAGCAAACTAGCAAGCACATATTGTCTGTCATTCTGCTCCAACAGTCTTGAGAGAAGTTGGGAACTTGACAGGAGCGGATTCATGAAGTCCCAGACATTTTTTTTTTCTCTCTCAAATATGCTCACACAAATGGAACAATTGAGTTTATGATGACACACTGTCACACTGGAAGTCCTCTTCTTGAAGTAAAAGTTCCAACAAGAAGTGAGTCCTTTTGTTCTTCAGCAAGCGAATAAATGCAACTAAAGTTGGAATTCCTTGACAAACTAACAAACCATTTGAAACAGTTGTCCTCAGGTTTACCCTTTCAGATCTGACACTTGGTAATAATTGAGGGGACTCCTGACATGTCACTGTGATCTCACAGGAATGTGTTCAATCCAACATTATTCAATCAAAACAGCAGTGAACGCAGACTGTCTATGACCGAGCCATGGGGGTATCATGAGACCTGGATACAGTGGACCAAGATGAGGCCCCGTTTGTTCCAGTAAATGCCAAAACACATACAACTTCCAGATTCCAATTTCAGTTCATGGTACATGGGGTGTCGTGGTCAAGACTGTCAACTTTAGTGTGAGTTTTATGTTCAGAGGAGTGTTGCAAAAATTGTATCTAGTATAGCATTGAAACACACTGTAAAATGTAATATTGTCATAGCCTAATTGATTGAACATTTAGTTTTTTCTGAATTTGTCCTGGGGCAAAAGTTCAGTAGATATTTTATTATTTTTGATCCATCGTAGTCCCCACATGTTTTATTGGGTGCCTCAGGTGCACAGAAAAAGGAGGTCTGGGAGGTTGTGGACCGTCAGAGATTGTGTGACACATGTGACACATACCCCTTTTCCACCAAGGCAAGTTTGTGGGCCCAAAAAGTTCTGAGGGGCTCTCAGCCAGGAAAACTGGTTCAGCAACGGCAGCAACACTTTGCTTGTTCAAGTTGGTAGGGAGAGGCTGAAAGTAGAGGAGCCAGACCACTTTCGTTGGAGAGAATTAAATCCAGTGGTCACTTGTCACACAGTGTCCCTATGGAGATCCTTAACCTTTTCCAACATAATTAACAGCTAAGTCCCCCAAAGAGGCCAGGTGGATGATTTGTCCTTGTACAGCTACATACTTGCTTGCAAATTACATGTGGTGCAGGTCCATATCGCACACTTTCCTTTGTGAAGTGTGGGCAGGATGCTGTCTAATTAAATGTGTGTAGGCAGACAAGTTCAAAGGAAGGTCATCCAAACTCTTGGTTCAGTGATATTCCAGTTAAAAACACAACCCCTGAATCCAATTACAAATAATTAGTGTGTGGCTAAAATGACTCACTCAGTCCATAACATTAGATATTAACATATCTAAAAGACATATTTAGCATCACAGAGATTAGTTTTGTTAGGGCCTGTTGCAAGATCTTGTGTAAGTTTGTTCCTGAGACAGAAATAGGTCTCAAACAAAGTTTTTTTTGACTAGTATCGCATTGCCTGACCTTCCTCCACAGCATTGCGGAGCAAAAGCTTACTGGGGTTTATTGGCGCCGGATGGAACAACATAGCAAAATAGCCTCGGGAAGGAACTTTTTTGGGGAGAACATGTGCACGTTCAAAAGTTGTTTTAGTTGGGTATCAGAAAACTCAGATTCAATCTGCAGAGATCTGAGGAACAGTTAACCATAGTCAGAATTACAGCCACTAGAGCCAGTCCCACAATGAGCTTTCCTTTGTATGTGCCATTTCTGAATCTGTTGCCGTTGAGGAGGGGGGGGGGGGGCTTGACCAACTGCCACTTTGCTCGTTTGAAAGCCATGATGTTTCTCTCTCTTGGACGGAAAAGCCGAGAAAGGGGAGGTAACCTTGCTCCTTTGGACCTCATAAGGGGCAAGATTCCAGATCAACCCATCGGAGCTTATATTTTCTCAAAGGCAGAGCATGATACCCAGGGCTCGGTTTATACCTATCGCCATTTCTAGCCACTGGGGGACCATAGGCAGGCTGGGGGAACGCATATTAATGTTACAAAACCCTTATAAAGTGCCACTTTATTGCAATGGGACCTTTAAGTGTCAGAATGTTTTGGAGCTATGTGGCCTGTGAAGAATGGGTCCAATGTTTACGTTTGTGAACATGAAGCAAAAGAATCGGTCATAATCTGTGTTCACATTCACTTCTCCATATCAACACACACGGGAAATTACTCTGAGTTTCGTTGTCTCGGTTCTAAACCATCTCTGATACTATCTGCTCGGAGGACGTGTTTCACACGCAGTACAACAAAACTCTACACTTGTAGCACACACACAAAAAGGTGCTATGGAAACTTCCACATAGAGCTTACGCGCATAGCCTCTGATGATGATTTACTTCTTGCAGACCTTCGCACATTCTCGCAGACAGACAGAATAATTTTGCTAACGTTAAAATGCTCACAATGGCAATGCTAACATCCTGACTTGCAGGTAAAATTTTTACCATGTTCACCATCTTAGTTTGACATGTTAGCATGCTAACATTTGCTGATTAGCCAAACACACCAAGTCAAGCTGAGGCTGATGGGAATGTCTTTGGTTTTTGCAGATTTTCAGTCATAAACCAAAGCATCGGACAAATTAAAAAAGTGACCTATGTAAAAAGTAAAGGTATCACCAAGTTATTTCAAATCATTCTGGGGGCAACGTAATCCATGAAATAGTACATTTCTCAAGAAATCCATAGAGCCACACATGGCTATAAATATCTGTAGTTGGTAGTTAGCGGACCATCTACCTTGTCTATGGTATGGTCGATGTAAGGGGCGTGTTGCCGGCACCAAATCAAAGGCTTTTTTTATGACCATAGACCTGATCTGAACTGAACTCTGCTGAATAACATGACGGCTGCATATGTGATACACATGGTCAAACACCGAACACTTTATTTTACAGCAGGTTGATTTGAACTCATATGTCAGCCAAACTCTCTCTGGACTCTATTTTCTTCTGGTTTTTGTATGAATAACCTCCCTGCCCTCACGCACACACAAACTCACATACACTCCGGTCAGCAAAGCCTGTGTAATGAGAGATGTATTTGTCAATACTACATCTCTCAGGAATCAAAGAGGTGTTGGATGGTGTGTCTGGTCTGCTTGTCTTTCTGCCCGCATGAGTTTGTGTCCCTGAATGCCTCCCCGCCTGACTGCCCTCCAACAGATGAAGGGATGGATAAAGATGGATACATGGATGGTGCTTCTTTCTCAACTATTTTTCTTCCTCTTTATCCACCTTTCCCTCTCTGTCCTAAATGTGGAGAAATGCGGTACAGCAGTGGTTCAAATTAGATATCACCCCCTCCCCCTTAGCCACTGGATCATTTTGATTGAATTAGCCACATAATCTAGCATGTAAAGGTCACCGAGGGCTTGCAGGGACTTCTGTGTGTTTGGATCTTGTCAAGGCGGGTCAGCGGACTGTGTTGCCAAAGCGGTGAGAGGAAATAGGGGAAAGTACGCGCTGAGAGATGAATTGAGCAGAAGAAGGAAGAAAAAAGGGAGCGATTGGGTAGGACAGAGGACAGAATAACAGGGTGGAGGGAGCGATGACATTGATGGTGATAGGGCGGAGGAAGGTGCGGAGCGGGATCAATCCAGATGACAGGCAGAGGGAGGGTGAGATCGATTTATAAAGGAAGACTGATAAAAGGACAAAGAGGACAGACGGAAAAAAAACCTTTGTTCTTTCATCGGTTTTTTATGCTCCTTTTTTGTAACAAGCAGTTTTTAAAGGTTTGTGTATATTCACTGAATATACAAACCCAAGGTGTGTGTGTGTGTGTATATACATATATATATGTATATATATATACATATATATACTGTATGAAAATACAAAAAAAAGCTAAAATCGCACAGATGTCTTGAGAAAGCAAACATTGTGGTGTTATATTGTATATCTATTGTATTATAAATGTAGATATGTTTTTGGTAATATGTTACTGTTATAATGTGTGTTGTTGTCAGTTGGCACTAAGGTGTTATTCCGTTGACACAGGCCAGTTGGCCCTCGATCATGGTCCCACAGTCAAATGTCATGTTAGAAATGTCACAAAACGCCAGTTTTTCCATGTTTCCTTTCTGTGTGTGTGTGTGTGTGTGTGTGTGTGTGTGTGTGTGTGCGCTCCTGTGTCTGTGTTTGTATGTTTTCAACCGTTCATAAGCAGCTTAATCATGGCAACCTCCTTCACTGTCTCCAGTGGAGTTGCAGTGAGATCCTCCTTAATGAGAAATATTCTAATTTTCCCTCTAATCAAATGCACACAGAAACACATAACCCCTCACTTCAGCACAAACATCTCATTTGCTTAATAGCAAGATGTCATTTGTGAGGCATACTTATTCTGTGGATGGAGTGGCATTTGAAACACGCGAGAAATTGTCACAGGTCCGATTCAAACCCTGGACCTCTGTGTCAAGGCATAAACCTCCCTGTATATGTTTGCCTCCTCCACCCACTGAACCAACCCGGCCACGGCAGTAATATACCTTTAAGTTGGTTCGCCAAACGCCATAAACAGGGCCTTAACAGAGGTTAAACAGTAGAGATGGAAAAAGACAGTGCAGGCAGGTATAATGGAATTGGCAGGTATGAAATGGAATTTTGTTAATTCTTCCTAAACCTTGACAGGATGGGCTTTGAAATACCTCAATTAAAAGACAAATATAAAACTGCACTTAAATAATCTTAAAACTTAATAAAACTTTCGATCACCAACTGCTGGTGTTTGTATGTATTACCTAGTTTTATTCAAAGACTTTCAGGTTACATAATGGTATGCAATAAGGACCAAACCAGAGACTACCGTACTACCGTAGCTGGGCAAATAACAGCTTACACAACAGCCTGGCCCTTATTTTCTCTCTGACATTTTATGTTATTTAAAGTAGTAAATGTGCTTTTTGTGCTCCGTTGTTGCAGGTGCATAGTTTTTGCCATAAATATATATTATATTATATATTTGCCCCTCTTGCAAGGTAGAGCAAAGTTTCCAGTGTGTTTGTGTGTAGTTCTGAATCAGAACGTCACATCTGCAGTATACCTTTTGGGTTAAGCATTTTTCTTTTTCCAGAGCAAAAATGTGACGCATCTCTGTGTTCGGATGCTTTAATTTGAAAAAATAGGCCACTTCCCAAGAGAATCTCCATCTCTCTGTCTCTCTCTCTCTCTCTGTCTCACTCTTTCTCTTTTCCCAGCCACATCTTTTCCTCTGTCCATTTGTTCTTGTTTTCACACCCGCATCCTCTCACTTACTCCCCTTCTCCCCCCCCCCCTCCTTCTGCTCTTACACCTCGTCAATTTGTCTCTTACTCAGTGAGTCGGTCACTCACTCACACAAGTGCTCGCTTGTTCATTTGCACCCACTCACTCACTACTTGCCTACTTACACCACACACACTTACACTTGTTTGTTGTTTAGCTCAGTCTCCCCTTCTTGTCATTGTTGCCTTACAGTGGATCCCTCCCTTCTAAATCCATATTATTAAGTTACGTAATTAGATCAGCGCTCCGTCAATAAGTAGCATTCTGTTGGGGCGTTCTGTCTTAAAGACAAAGGAAACCTTCCTTTTAGCTCTCATTCCCTCTCACACACATGTTTGTGTTTACCATCAGTCATCCTTAACTGCTCCGGCAGACCTCTGTATTTCAGGCAGCTTCCTTTGTTTTCTCCGGAATGAAAATAGAGTTTTTGGTAGATTTTTGAAGGACGGTACCAGTGATTTTACATGTTGCACAATTTCCCAAATTTCACAGTTTATTCTTCTTCACCCTCGGATGTTTGCTTACTTCCAGTTTTGCAAGGCGCATAATGGAAACGTCATACACACGCCCATTCATCCGCCCGTCCGAATGTCTTTGTGTCAGGGAGCTGGCAGGGTGAACTCGTCTGACGTCCGATCGTAAGGATTTGGACATTTGCGTTCTCACAGACACTTCCGCCGGGTAAAGTCTTATTGATTTCAGGCTTGCAGTGCATGTGGGAAAAGAAAAGAGGCTAAAGACACACACTTTGTACACTCTGTCACCCTGACGTCTGAGAGCTTAGTCACATCAGCGTGTATGACAACAACATTTTGAACCAAAATCCCTTCATTTCAGTATCAAGCGATCCTCGGATTCACTTGCAGATGTGAAGAGATGGACTTCAGTGAACTTTGTAATGCATATATTTGCACCACTGATGAATTTTAAATGATATAGACAGTGCTGTCCTTTGAAGGAACAGAGAGAAGTGGAATAATCTATTATATTAGCCCATTAACACACATTTCACATCAAGACATTCTTTTTTTGGTTTTAAATGAACACAATGGCCAAGACTATGTGAATCTTACCTATCTACACATATATTACATTTCATACCACTGTGCGTTTCCATCCACTACTGTTATGTAAATAGTAGGAGTTTAAAATCAGGTGGATGGAAATGAACTTGTAGACCATGGAAGTTCTACATAGTGTCTCGTGGGCAGAAGTAAAAGCTTATTTGTGTTGCATCATAATATTTTACAACATTGCAGAATGAGAAGTGACGACAATAGAGCTTTCCCCTTTGTTTTTTTTTCTTCCATTTTGCCATAAACAAAACGAGCCACAACCTACAAGTATTTACTATGCTGAGTCTTCAAAATGCTTTGTATTGGTTTGCAGAAATGTAAAGTCTGTGTTGAAAAAAAGAAAGAAGAAAAGCCTCCCAAGAGTCAGCAGCCTCCAAGACGGATTCAGTGTGTCAGTAAATGTCAACCATGTCATGTGAAATGAAATGGACTAAGAAGTGCAGTAAGCAATCGTGTGCAAGAGGGAGATGAAGTCAGGCGAAAACATGTCTGTTATCTATTTAAATTAGCTGAATAGGAAACAGCAAGTGGGCCTGTATTCACTCTGTTTTACTTGTCTGCTGTATCTCCAATGCCTAACCCTGTATTTCAGTTCTCAGTGGAAGCATAACACACACACACACACACAGACACTGACAGTCTGGTTTCAGCGATTTGATTTATTCCTTTTTATCTGGTGATAAGTGTAAATGACTACTTCACAGGTTGGTGGCATGTGATACAAGAACTAAATACATACAGCCGTTCCTGTGAAATGTGTATTTACTCTTCCACCTGACACTCTCTTCACCCATTTGCTCCCTACAGCTACCGCTGTCTCAGTCTCTCTTGCCTTCAGGTGTTTCTCTCTGTTGTCTCTTTCCCGCTGCGTCTGCCTTTCTCCCTGGCTGACGTCTTTGTCATCACTCTTCTTTTATTGTGTTGAATGAGAGGTTTGGAATGGCAGCGTGACAGGAGTGTGTATCCATGTTTCCATTTTCAGACCGAGGTCAGTGCCAGATCACACCTTCTTGTGTTTGCTTTGCACCGACGCTCCGCAGGGCATGTTATGTAAAAGACAGTGTGTTTGTGCATGGCTGTGTGTCTCTGCGTAATTATGGGACAGAGAAAGATGACATCTCATCCCCCTCAATCTCTCTGCTGTATGTGTTTTATCCGTACCCTGTGGAGGTCTAATCAAACTAAAATGACTACGATACAATCTGATAATCATGGATCATTACCAGGACTGTGGTTCGGGTCTTTGAACATGTCATTATTAGCCGTGTGTAATGAAGGCGAACTAGGGTTAAAAGCTAACTCCCCCCAACGGTAAATGGCTTGTAATAGCTGCTCTTATTTAGCGCAGTTTCACATATAAAGTATAAAATGTGGAAGGTTAATAACCTATGCAGGGGTCAAAGTAAAAAGTGACCTGTGTTCGTCAATGGGAAATTGGTGGGGCCAGACACTGGGTGACCTGGTGACTACTCACAGGGCAAGTTTGGGACTGGCTAGCTTACTGTTAACTCACTAGTCTTTTTTCTGTCTACTGTTCTGTTTACGTCCCCGTGATGTTATGTTCATCATTTTCAACCATTACATTTCAAAAAAAGGTCGATTTGAAGAGGGATAATAAGCGCTTCCAGCTATCGAGTTTGCCATCGGTCAATTAGCGAACCTGTTAGCAAAAGTATTGTCTTAGCAAAAGTTGGGGGAAGCGGTTTGTAACTAAAATGAGAAAAGCTAGTCCACCTTAAAGGTCAGTCCACCTTAAGTGAGCGTGTCAGTTGTCGCTCACTCCGGGGCACTTATTCAATGACGAATAGCCTTAATTCAATTCAATTCAAGTGTATTGTCATTCAAAATGTTAGACAGGGACCAGGACCAGCAAATGGCAGAGGCAGTAATTCATTAGGCTAAAAGTGATGAGGGTTAAATTTAGAATAAAAACACTCAAAGCGACAAGTATTTCAAGGCATCAGCAGTCTATCAAGTAAAGTGCATCAGCGGTCCATTTGGTGAAGTGCATACTGTTCAATAAAATGCATCCAGTTCTTTATGGAAAAAGGACGGCAGCAGCACACAGCAGACAGTCTAGTTGACAGTGCTCACCGCCGCTGGGTAGAAGCTGGGCTTTAGCCTTAAGGCTGCTCAGCCTCCAACAGCCGGAACTGTACACACACTACACTGCTACATTAACCGCTATAATGTTTGTGCTAACTTCCTACTCATCGTCTCTCACACACACACACAAACACACACACACACACACACACACACACACACACACACACACACATGGTCTCTCTATCTATTTCCTCTCTCTTGGCTACACAATCGCTTCGTTATGCACATAACCTACACACTACAAACTAAGTTATTCCTTAACCCTTGTGTTGTCTTCCCGTCAACCATGAAAAAAAGTTATCGCCTTTTCTAAAATTTTTGTCACTTTTTCCAATGTTGTGGTTGCTTATTTTTGATGTTTTTTTCCAAAGTCATTTGATATTTCTGGGTCTGATTTGAACCGAGGACAACATGCGGGTTAAAGGAGTTTTCTGCTTAACACCTTGTAGTTTGAAAAACATCTTGAAGCTGAATTAAAAACTGAATTCTTGAATTTCAATATGCTGAAAGATGTTTTATGGAATTGTCATCAAACAACGCCAAAAATAGAGCTTTATATGAATATATTTTAGAAAGAATTGCCTCGATGCTTAGGCCTAGGGAAAGGTTAATGGTGCAACACAGCTGAAATGCTACAACAGCTTCCTCTATGTCAGACTCCCCCCCCCCCCCCCCCCCCCCCCCCCCCCCCCCCCCCCCCCCCCCCCCCCCCCCACACACTTCCAGAGCACAGATTAATTTCACCTCTCCGAGTAGATCCTCTGAACTTCTAATCGCAACTATTTCACTGGAATAAATGTATTATAAGTTGTTACCATTTCGGGTCCTGGTTTGACCAGACCTGTAGGCAACAGTTTGATTCTTTTGGGTGGCTTTGATTCTGTCGATTTTTCTTCCAACCGAACACGACATCAACTGAACGCACTAATTAACATACTTCAACTACAGTAAAAAAAAACTAATTGCTGAAATCATTGATTTGTCAGAATGAAATCAACCAGCATCACCATGGATGTAGTAGGGGACCATGCCACTGACAACCCGTCAGTTAATCCTCCCAGTTTAAAGGCACTGAATGGCTGCCTAATTGCAGCATTTTTCCATTCTCATTCTCTCAGTGCACTTTCTGAAATCTCGGCAGGCTCCCAGAGGTCCAGGTAATTGGACCAAATACAGTCCTGACTCACCTCTAAGCCCCTCAGACATTCTCTTATTAAAGCCATTTCCATTGTTAACACACTGTTACTGTATAATGACCTTGCCAATTACAGTTGTTCTACACATTAAGTTGTTTTTATATTGTGAAAGAGTGCTTTACGTCTTAGAAGATCAAAAGGAAAAATAAAAAAGTAACATTTTGAGGTCTGTTTCATTCAGGTGGGTGAGTGCCTGGGAGGGTTTCCCATCACTTTGTAATGTGTGTTATTAGTTGACAGGTGGTGGGTGTTTCAGACTGAGAGGTGTCACTTTCTATTAGAGTCGCTTAAACCTGTCCCATTCAGGCTCGCAGCACTGCAAACTACAACTAGGAGAAAAATACCCAAACATTCAAAGACACAAGTAGCTTCATTTTTTTTTTTTTTTGCCAGTTTATGCTACCATAATTAAACGCATTTCACAAAGACACAAGTCATTAAAGTGCATCGTTTAAGCAGGAAAACACAAAACGGACTCTCAGAAAAAAATGAAAAGCCATTTCAAAGAATTCTAACAATATGCCAAAAATAAATCCTAAGCCCACAATGTTCTGTGTGGTCCCATTATAATGATGCATTCTCATCTAGGAAAGAATATCGAGGAGGCTAGTCAGCAGCAGCACCTCTTCGTGGATTGCGCTTGTGAACCAAAGTTTCCAACAGTATTTACCCTCAACGCTGTAAGATGACGAGCAACAACAACAAAAAAAGAGCACGCTCATTAACAAACCCGGAGCTCGCTGCAGATCTGCGAGGTGACACAAGGAATTAGCACAAGCAGAAATTACACAGCATTTTTGTCAGGGCTTTATTTTGTCCTGGTAACAGCAATTCAGACGTCTCGCCCTAGACTAACAACTAAACGCTTGACTTCACAGGAGGACTCAAGAGTATACAAGGATGCTGGATGGATAATTGCATCTTTTTTCAGGAAATAGACAGGGGTCAAGTTCAGCCCTTGAGTGTCTGTTGGGGGACTTTAACACACTGTCTGAGAGGCTTTTAACACAAGATGCACTTCACAGTGTTCACAAAAAAATGATCACTTTGTTTCTGCAAGCTGTTATTCAAAGTAGTTGAAGTCAGAACTGTGTATGTGTGTGTGTGTGTGTCTGTGTCTGTGTGTGTGTGTGCGACTCTGCGATAATCAAACAGATGCAGGGCTGAAGATGGAGCACAGCAAGTCGCACTGCTGGGAACAGAAATAGTTTGTTTACTCCAGCTGCTGCTCCAAAATCAACTCACTTCTTCTGTGCGTTTCCATGCGTTTGTGAGTTTGCAGATGGATAATGAGGCGGTCTAACTGTTGTCACGTGCCAAAACGTCAAGCTTTTAAAACCAGAATTTCCCAGCATCTCTTTTTCTGTTCGCGCCCTGTCTGACAGGATACCATGGCAGAAAATTAAAGCGTTATAATGCTAATTACTCTGTTGAATGTCTTTGTTTTGAGGAAGAGAGAGACCAAGAGAGGGATAACAATTCTTTTGCAGAGATGAAAAGCAGAATGCTAATTTGGAGTTGCCTGGGGAGACGCAGAGAGGCAGACAATACGGGAAGACTTTTTTTCTTTAAAACGAGTATCACCTTCTTTGTATTTGCATTTCTCGACTGCTTCACTCGGTGCTTCCAGCACATGATTTCCAAAACGACACCCTAAATAGAGGCCTTGCAGGTGTATGTGTTTGAGCGGCCATCATGTGTACTTGTGTCCATGTTTTGTCCCTCTGTCGTAGTTACACGATATCATAATTGAAGTGGGAAATGGAGCCCATGCAGGTGTCTTGCATTGTTGACCGCCGCCTGTTTAGAGCCGTGTTGATGATGATTGGAAATAATCTGCCTACGTGGAGACACATGGTGCCAGTGCAAGTATAATTACACTGCATGAGAACAGAGTGAGAGAGCGAGGTGGAGCGATTGGAAGTGGCTGGTGGGGGGAGAGAGACTATTTATAGCAGACTGCTAACTGTCGATGAGTGGCTGGTACTCAACGTAGAGAGGCTGTGATTGGTTGATAAGTGTTTGGCTCTCAAGAAGAGAGGTTACAATTGGTTTGTTGACTTGAAATATGTCATATTTTTTGTTTTGAACGTGTATTATTATTGCAAAGATACATATTAGTCAACATTTTATTTTGGGAAATACTCTTTTTTTGTGGTGGGGGGGGGATTGTTGGCTGTAAGTTTCATGAGAAGATCAACACCACTCTCATGTCTGTATGTGAAGCTGCAGCCAGTTAGCTTAGCTTAGCATAAAGACTGGAAGCACAGGGAAACAGCAAAAAAGCATCTCTTTTGCTTTTTGTACAAATTTGTACTTTTTGTACAAATTTGTACAAACAAGATATGAATGGGTTTTGCAGGTGCTGGTTTGAACAGAACCAAGCCAACTCTTCTCATTTAACTCTTGCCAGGAGAGTGAATAAGTGTTATTTTCCAAAAGTAGTAGTAGTAGTAGAACTACTCCTTTTAAATAATCGGGCTAGCTTAATTGCTGCCTCCATTGGATTTAGTTACCATTTTCCCACATCTCAGCATTAACTTAGATAAGTACAGTGTTATCATAACTGACAGGAAAGAAAGTCCAAAAACTCCTAATTAAAAACGTTTTTAATTGAGCTACTCTGGTATAAAAAAGGGACAGATCTCCACTATTAAATTGGACACATTGTTGTAACTCATCATTTTTCTATATCTTTGTGTCCCACAGGTACTACAGCGCCACCATCCTGCAGATGTCAGGAGTGCGGGACGACCGGCTGGCGATCTGGCTGGCTGGACTCACCACCCTCACCAACTTCCTGTTTACCCTGCTGGGAGTGTGGCTGGTGGAGAGAGTGGGGCGCAGGAAGCTCACCTTGGCCAGTATCATAGGTACGTCACTCCCAAATGTCCACATCACACAGAGATGTCCACAGATTCTCGCGTGCTATGTGTATCATTTCCCCGACAGGCACATGTTTGAGTTTGAGTCTGCTGGCCATCGGTTTTCTGATGTCTGCCCAGCACAGTCCTCCTGTCACCTTCCACCCGCTAGACCCATCAATGGCCAACTCTACCTGCTCCAAATACCAGTGAGTACATACCCAGAGTTCACCTTGGTTCCAAGTAGCATTCATTAAGCTACAATGGAACCACTGCTGCTGGAAAACTGGCTTATGAAGCTGGCTCCTCTGCAATGAAACAAACAACACTTATCATCTATCTTTAACAAACCACAAGCAAACAACAAGATTCAGCCCATATTCTGATGTTACAATCCAACTAAAAACTTTCTCAGGACCCAAACTTGATTGGTTTAAGCCATAGACTGTATATTTATTAACAGTCCATGGTTTAAGCCGTGGAATTACTCCCTCTGGTACTTGCCATCTCAAAGCTGTAAAGGACAACATGTTTTATTCCCCTCTTCACTAAGGCTGATATTAGATTCGATTATTCACATTTTGTCACATTATGCACAGGTATAGATAAAAACCGAGAGTTATAGCAGGACAGCTATTCACCGTGGAGCCCTTTTGCCCTTTGTTAAAGCACTCAATTCTTTCCAGTGTCAGAAAATCAGTCCAGAGTGAGGAGAGCCCACTCAGTGGACGAGAGCTTAAAATTATTCAAAAATGATATCTGTGGTGAAGCTATTGCAAGTTTTCCCAGGTACTTTACTAGGTTCAAACTGTAAATGTTGGTGTATATGATTTTTATCATCTCCCAAACCTTAAGACTGAATCCGCTACAGTACAATTTGCCATTAGGGTGTGCGAACACACACACACACACACACACACACACACACACACACACAGAAACTACACATCAGATGCATCTTGGTCCCAAATTTACTCTCACTTACACGGACACAAAATGAAACTCACATGTAACGACGGCCTTTCATCATAACAACAAACAACGCCTAATGGACTCGCCGCCCAGCACCCCCAGACTATAACACACACTAACACAGAGGTCATTTGAAGAGATGAGTGCTTTCACCACACTGTAGTGGCTTCATTGAGTTCACTTTACTCCGTACGAGCCCACACGTCCCCTGGCTGACCACGGCAGCATCGTAGGAGCCCCAGAGCAACCACAGGCCTCTCCCGCTCCTTTCCTTTAAGGGTAGTTAGTTACTGTGTGTCAGACATTTCCATTCTTGCCCAACACAGACAGAGTGTACAGGGATATCGTTTGTCCTCTCAAAATTCTTTGAGTATTTCTTATGAAACAATATGTCTTTGGCCACGCTGTAATCGACCAATTGGAATCGAAAAACGTTGCACGCTTTACATTTCAGGGGGAAAAAAGGACACGTTTTTTACAATATGACATCATCCGTCAGTTTGGGGGAAAAATGACCCACCTGAAAGGTATTATATTATTTTTATTATATTATTATTACTACATTATTGGATCTTATGACACCAGGTAAAAGGTAAATTTATTCAATTTTCAGGCATTAGTCAATTTTCAGGAAAGTATTTCATTATTAGGTGCTACAAGGGATCCCAAACAGTCAATTGATGGATACATACGTGATGTTGTACTAAATGTCGAGGCTAAATCCAAAGTCCAAATCCAAAAGTCTTCACCGGTCAGGGCCCATGTAGCTGTAGAAGACGTGAGAGTAAAGAAGAAGCATTGTTCTGTTTTATAGTGTAGAGCTAGTATATACTTAGGTGTACGATTCGGAAAATGTCACGATTCCATATTGATATGTAGTAACTTTTCTAATGTGATAGTATACACGTCATTACAAAACGAAAACAACAAAACAAATTACAAAATAAGTAAAAATTCGGAATTGATTTTTGGAATTCTATGAATCGATTTGGAATCTGTTGAACTGCGATACAAACGTGATTCGTTTTTTTTTTGCACCCCCCTATTACTTACTATATATTAAGCTTTGCTAATACATGACATAATGTATTATCTTTATCAAAAGACCCACATTTTACACATTTTCAACTGCATGATTTGAATGTGAAGCTATGCTCCTCATTTTCCTTCTCTGTTTACTCGTGCTTCCCTCGGGACCTAATCCCCAGTTTTATTTTGGTCTAGTTGACCTCAGTGTGAAATTAGAGCAAGGTGCCCTGTGCACAGGGAGGCTGCAGCCGGCAAGAATAAACACAACACACATTTCATGCACTCCCATCAGGATCACAACAACAACAACAACAACAACAACAACAACAACAAACCTGATGGAATGGCAATGTTCCCTTGTGGAAAAAGCCTCTTAAATGTGGACTGCTTACCAGATAAAAGACTATGGCACAAACAGTGACGTATGACGGGATAACGATGTTCTAATGGTGAATGCAACATTTGTTTGTATTTTGCTCTTAATTTTAATTTATTGCTTCCTGCATGTGGGGAACAGTTCATACATTACCTTCGTTTGGGTTAGAGTCAATTAGAGTCTCAATTAGAGTCTCAATTAGGAGGGGGGGGGGGGTAATGCTGTTATCTGTTATAGTCCCATTTTGTTGTAGAAGTATTTGTGTATTTTTCAGAGTTGAAAGGCAAATCAATGCTCTACTTTTAATTTTTTCTTCTTTTTTTTTAAGTAAAGGAATGTTACTTCAAGAGCTAACCCCATGCAGGATGATTGATTGTGTTCAGGGACATTACAGCTAATGTGTCTGCTTGTTTGGCTTGCAGGCTGTGTGAGCCATGCATGCTGGACCCTGGATGCGGCTTCTGTTACCGTGAGAACAGCTCAGCGCTCCTCGCCTCCTCCTGTGTACCAGTCAATAAGGCCTCCACCGAGCAAGCAGCATGGGGCAGGTGAGTCACAGGAAGCTGCGCGAGTCTGTGCATGTGTTAGGATGTAGCAGACACACAGTAGATGTAGCAGCAAGTCTGTATTTAGTTTTTACACTTTGAGATCCAGTGTCAGGAGGGATTAACAAAAGCCAATGGGTGTGCCCAACCCTCTCCCAGATGCTCCAACTCCAGCCGGATGAGAGCTGAGACCTACTGGGCCTACAACTACTGTCCCACCTCCTACTCCTGGCTGGTTCTACTGGGTCTGGTCTGCTACCTGGCAGCCTTCGCTCCAGGTACACATGTCATGGCACTGGCACTTTTATCCTTCAGCCATGCTGTGACACTATTTATAGTCCTTGGAAATAGATGTACTTAACATTGCTATGTTAAATTTAGGGCTGCAACTAACCATTTTTTCAAATTTTTTCTTGTTTAATTGATAAGTTGTTTGGTCTGTAAAGTTGTGGATCAGTGTTTCCCTAAGCCCAAGATAATGTCCTCAGATGGATTTGTCCACAACGCAAAGATGTTCAGTTTGCTGTCACAGAGGAGTGAAGTGACTAGAAAATATTCACTTTTAACCCTCATGTTATCCTCTGGTCAAATTGACCCGTTTTCCTATATCAAAGTTATTTTTAACTACCCAATTGTAATTACATGTTACAAAATTACATTATTGATTCCACACAACGCTCTTTGGCAAGTACAAATCTCTACTTTCATTAATTTAGTCTTATTCAAATTTATAGCGTTTGAAAAACAAATTGAAGTGGTTTATTATTAATAAATATTATTGAGTAAAAGTTGACTTATTGCAGTCTGTGGTTATCCATCAACATACATTCCTTTAATTTTAGTCTAAATAGTTCCTAATTTCTGCTTTTCTAACTCTTACATTAGGTATAATTTTCTATAAATGAGGTTTATTGACCATAAATTCCAAAAATAACTGTAAAACTGAACACTATTAACAATGTTGAAAGCATAAAAAAAGTGACAAACTTTAAAAAAAAAGCATCAAAAGTGTTGAAAAAGGGACAAAAACGTAAGAAAAAGTTAAAACCGTTGATAAGACGCGTCAACAAAAGTGTTGATTTTCAATTCAATCAATTTGGACGGGAAGACGACACAAGGGTTAAGAAGGTGGAATCAGAGAAATCTTTCAAACCGATTAATCAATTATCAAAATTGTTGCCAATTCATTTTATTGTACATTAACTAATCGGTTAATTGATTAATCTTTTCTGCTGTTTAGTTCTATCTTAGATCTAGGGGTTCTTTCTTTTTAATCACCACACACAATCACACAAAGCTGTCCTATGACGTACTTTACCTCCGGCTTGAAGTCGTCTCCATCCTCTCATAAAGTAGTCCCACGAGGCTTACCTCTGGTCTCTCCGTCTCAGGGATGGGTCCAATGCCGTGGACCATCAACTCAGAGATCTACCCTCTGTGGGCGAGGAGCACCGGGAACGCCTGCGCAGCCGGAGTCAACTGGACCTTCAACGTGCTGGTGTCTCTCACCTTCCTCCACCTGGCTCAGTACTTCACCTACTACGGTCAGTTCCTGGGCCGCCGAGTTTAGAACGGCCGATTACCTTTTAGAGCTTTTATTTGTTCTTTTTGTGGAAGGAGAGGGAGACAAAGTAGGGAAACTCTATCCTGCTTGTCTTTTTCTTTTTTAAATCCAGACATCAGTCCTGTCAGGAACCTTACTACCAGCCATGAATGCCGTCAGTCCTCATCTAGTCTCACATAGCCAGACCCGAGGGTCTGGCTAGTCCACACAGTATTCCAGGATGGGAGGAAAACGTGCTCTGGTTTATTGGCATTTCTTTACCACTGTTTCTCAAATGGGGGTTCTAGTAGCTGTTAGAGTACTTGGCTGTAATGCAGGGAGGACATTCAATCTTTTCATGATTCCTAAAATAATTATACTATAAAAACAAATGAATCTAGTGTTGGATGCAAAACATTTGAAATGTAAGCAGGCATTTAAGTGTTTTTAAATTACAAAGTTGTTGCTAAGCCTACACAGGCTTGGCGTTGTACCTCTTTATATAGCATTTTTCTTTCCATCCATCTTCATCCGCTTATCCGGTATCGGGTCGCGGGGGCAGCAGCTCCAGCAGGGGACCCCAAACTTCCCTTTCCCGAGCCACATCAACCAGCTCCGACTGGGGGATCCCGAGGCGTACCCAGGCCAGGTTGGAGATATAATCTCTCCACCTAGTCCTGGGTCTTCCCCGAGGCCTCCTCCCAGCTGGACGTGCCTGGAACACCTCCCTAGGGAGGCGCCGAGGAGGCATGCTTACCAGATGCCCGAACCACCTCAACTGGCTCCTTTCGACGCGAAGGAGCAGCGGCTCTACTCTGAGCTCCGGTCGGATGACTGAGCTTCTCACCCTATCTCTAAGGGAGACGCCAGCCCCCCTCCTGAGAAAACCCATTTTGGCCGCTTCTTTTAATAGCAAAAATGTTTTGTGCTGTTCAGGGGGTACATGGCTGAAAAATGTTTTAATGGGGGTGCATTATTGAATAAAGGTTTGAGAACCACTGCTTTAAACCAGTCATAGTCTTGGCCGGCGCTAAGCGCCAGACGGAGCCCCGGTCCACGTTCAAAGGTTGTTTTAGTCATGCAACAGAAAACTCTGATTGGACAGGAAGTCTAGCTAGATGTCTGGATTTACCCTGCAGAGATCTGAGGAGCAGTCAGCCATAGTCCTCATAAATCCCCCGGAGTTTAAAATGCCAACACAAAGAAAGAAGAAGGTTACAGACATCCAGAATTTCTGGCGGCGCCTGAACAATCCCGGAAGTGAAACGTCGTCGATGCAGACTAGTCCTCATCCAATGATCTCAATCTTTAATCTTTACGCAAACGTCTCAGCAGATCCTGTGTAACATGCCTAACATATATCCTGACCTTATGTCAAAACCAGCAAGGAGGTAGCAGCTGATTGACACCCCGATGTGTTTCCAACCTTTCTTATTTCATACGTCTTCAGTCAGTGGGACTCAACAGCAGGTATCTCCTCAGACAGGAAGGAAGTGACCTTTGGTGGAGCTGGCTGTCGATCCATCGGCGGCGGCTGTGGAGGCATCCTGAGATGCCGCGGGTTAATGATTCATTTGAGTTGTTCATCCATTCATCCGGTTTATAAGAATCGTTCGGCGAGAACAAAACAACTGTGTCAAAGCTGAAGAAAAAAAAAAAAGAAAACATGACTTTGCCCTAGAAATGGTAATTAGCATAATGCACACTTCCATGCACACTCATTTCAAAGTATCAATCTGCTGCGACAAAGAGGAAATAGAGATTGCAATCGTCAGGAAATCTCATTAAACTTCTGTCACCGTGTCTCTGTGTTAAAACTTGTTTCTTGGTGTGTGTATAATGCCATCTTGACAGAGTAATGTTACACACACACTCACTCACTCTATCTCCTTAAGAGTTTGTGGGCAGTCAACACCCATTATTAGTTGATCCCCCCGTGTTTCCTTTTTCTGTAGATGAATGAGAACAAACCTGCTTATAAAAAGCTCTCCGACGGGGAGGCTGTGTGTTTGTGGGTGGCGGTCCTTGGTGACAGTGTTCTTTTGTTTCGCCTTCCCAGGAGCTTTCTTCCTCTACTCCAGCATGGCTTTGCTGGGTTTCTTTTTCATCTATGGCTGCCTGCCGGAGACCAAAGCCCGGCGTCTGGAGGAGATAGAAGCGCTGTTCGAAAACCAGCTCTGTTCCTGCGGCGCCTCTGATTCGGACGAGGGACGGCAAGTCGAATACATCCGAGTCAAAGGTTCAAACTACCATCTATCAGACAACGACGCATCTGACGTGGACTAGAGAGTTTTTCGTTACTGAAACATGCAGTGTCATGTGATATCTTTGTGTGTGTGTGTGTGTGTGTGTGTGTGTGTGTGTGTGTGTGTGTGTGTGTGTGTGTGTGTGTGTGTGAGCAGAGGAGCCACTGGTGACCCTCCCTATGAGGTCCAGAATCCCAGTTTACTTGTATCATAAGTCACTTCCAATTCAGGAATCCAAAATCAACAACAATTCCGGGACATGACAGCCTATTCTCTGAATTTAGGGTGAACTGATGCCAAATCTGGAGTCAAACCTGCTTTAGGAGACAGCTGAATCTTCAACCATGCACCACAAATATCACAATTACAAAAGGCTAAAACATTGCCTTTGCCACACATAACAGATGTTGTGTTTTTCATGAGCACTTAGACAGGAAACACACATTGCATGCACAAAATACAAGGGGCATTTCCTCTCTGATGAAGTCCAGCGAGGCCCCAGCTCAGTATCAGTAATATGTTCCTAATATTTTGTACATTTGTTGACTAAATATATTTTACGATTTATTTACAGTGTTGTACTACAGTATAAAAAGTCAAATGATCCAGCCGTCCTACAGCATTGTGCCAGAATATGTCTCAATTTAAAGAGGATTTAAAGATACAGTAGAGATGGTCTTTGAAACCAGGTTTGTGCGTCCACAAAACCTTTGTTGACATGAGAGCAGTTGGGACTTCTTGTCGATCTCTAGTACCATTATGCCTTTCTATATGAAACACATCTCAGTTACATGTTGTTTAAGCTTGTAGCATAGCACACTAATGTCAGTCGTAGTTTTTTGGTGCTGATGTCTTTTTATGAAAAGCAAACACCAGAGATGTACAGTATTTATTGTTTATGTATTGTCAGTTCGTGCCTAAACAAAACCCCTCACCAATCTAGTAGCACCGAAAGGAATACAAGTTGTGTTGCTATAGTTTATATATTTATTAATGTATTCTTTAAATATTTCTTGTCAGGAGAGCTGGACTGGGGGGCGGGGGGCTGAGTACCCAGAAGTTGCTAGAATGAATGGATGTGGGGAGGGGCCCTTAGAGAATGCCTTTCTACGGGGCCCAGAATTTAGTGCCACGCCCGTTTGTTGCCACAAAGTACTAATTGCTTTAGCATAGTCTACGTTGTTGTTTTTAAGTGTCAGGCCTGCAACTCTAATTCTAAAACTAGCGTTTTTTAGCATTAGATTATACTATGGCGAGTACATCCTCATGTCACTCTGTTACTAGGTTGTCAAAACCTATAAAATGACCCCATGTTCTAAACCTGGGTATTGAACGTGTAATGTAAACTTCCTAAAACTGTGGTTTTATGATTGAAACTTGTATTTGGAGTATTTCATTCTAGCCTAAACATGATCATATTAGTGCCTGTGTGTTGTGAAGGTCCATTATGGCCGTTTTTCATTACAAATCCCTGAAGTGGATGTTTTACTGTATATTAAGTCAACGTAGCTTTTTCTTTATTTGACATGTACATATTTGCTTTTCACCTGTGATGGGATTTTATTTTTTTACTTTCATTTCATGTATTTGATTTTGGTCTTCCTTCATAGCCTTATGTACAAATAGCAGAGGATATCTATGTGGTTCTCGTGTCAACAGCCGAGGAGTAGGCTTTACTGTAATTTGCCAATGTTGTTTTGTAACAAATTGTAAAATTGTGTGAGGTTACACCTTGTTAGTCAAATACACATTGATTTCTGTGTAGCAAAAATCTGTTTGAAAGTAGACTATGGCGTAACGTCGTGTAATGACACACCAGTGAACAGGTGAAGGACAAGGACAGTCCATCCTTTCTGACACATGGGTTCTCACCTATCATGAATTAATAAGAAATAAAACCTCTTTAATAAACTTTTAAATAAAAAGAAGCTGTTTATCAAATACCATCGCAAAATGTATTGACATTTTCAGTGACAGTCAAGTTGAATGAAGTATTGTTTGGTATTGTCAAGGTGTCACGTTTACATATGGATGCTTATGAAAACAATTAATCAGTATGACAGGAATTAGTGCCATATTGTTTTCATAAATGACAAGACTAATAAAATGGCTTACAGTTTAAAGGTGGAGAAAGATGGCTGACTATAATTCCAAATGGGATTTTCATCTGGTCCAAGATATCTTAAAAAAACACACACAAACTAGTTTTGTACTGAAAGTATTATTACAGTTAAAACGCACACAGATGAAGCTCCATAACACAGATTGTGTAATCTTGTGTTGACCAAATATTTAGCGGGATTGTTTCAGCTGCTGACATCCAGTTGTGTTAACACTGTCCTCTGCCGCCACGGCGGGGACATTTAATGTGTACTGCTGGTGAAATGGTTGCAAGTCTTTCCTATGTCGGTTTCTACAGTTTACGAGGAACCACAAAAAATACCAATAAAAAAAAAGTGCTGTATAGTTATTTGATTATTGTTCAAGCTGTATATGTTTTGCTAGAGTTTATATTCTATAAAAAAAATATCTTCTTGAAATCTTAACACTAGAATGTGTATACGGGGAAAGAAATAAACTTATGAATCAGAGTAATGCTTTGGAGCTTTATTTCATTGCGTCTCTTTTGTAACACTTGTAACAAACACATTGAGCGATTGACGTGGTTTATTTGCTTAAAACAAACTGTTAAATAATGCTTTTGATTTTTTTTTAAACATGCACAGAACAGGCATGTTTTTTTTCCTCCTGTTGCTTCATTTATCTACCTTGCTTTCTTCCTCTGTTTGAGCAGGAGCAAAGTGTCAGCTATTTTCCCGTGTCTCGCCCTCTTCGGAGTCTCTTACCCCTTGTGACAGATGTGACCTCCTCCCTCACTTCATTTGAGAGATCTTTCACCAGACGGCCATTTTCCTGTTGCTCTCTCACGTCACTGCCCTCTCTATTCTCCTTACCTAAATCAGAAACGAGCAGAAAACATCCATATTTAACAAAATACCCATGTTTATTTCTGTGTCTGCCAGTGGGATTTTGCAATCTATTACTTTCACCTCTGACATCAGTCATGCTCGGAGCATCTAGAATGGTGTTTCTGCGTCTCTGTAGGATCACTCTGCCATCGCTGTTGTTGGCAGGGCATTTGTTCATATTGCTGCTGCCTGATGGGAAACCAGCCGTGGATTTCTTCTTGGTCCGTGGGTCCTTGGGCGTGTGCTTCTCTCCACTCCTGGCCTTGCCTGATAAAGGAGCGTGTGTACTTGGCTCGGCAGCAGTATCGGTGTGCCCCCCTGTGGCTGGATGCTGTACTGACACATCAACAGGTGATCGGCACCCGGTGGCTTCGGTTGCGCCGTCTGCAGCAAAGCTGCACTGAGTCGCGGCGTGACATGTCTCAGCTGTGGGGTTGTCGACAGTTTGAGTTCCAGCATCTCGAGTTTCATTGGGTGTTCTGTTGCATTTGCACAGCTCTGAGCTCTGAGTTTGAGGAGAGACATGATGAGCTGTGTTGTCTCCCAGCTGTTGGCTATTACTTTCTAGGGCTTTAACTTGAAATGATACGTTCTCCATAACTTTCTGATTGTCTCTGAAGTTCATTATGGGTTTCAAGAGCTTTGTGGGAGACCTGGGCTTGGTGTGCCTTTGTTTTGGATTCCCATGCGTGTGTTGTGTCCCCTGATTTGGGTTCAGGCTAACTGCACAACAGGCTTGATCCATGTATGAACAGGTGGCCTGGAGACATGGCTGACAGCATTCTTCGTCCTAAAATACAGTTTAGAAAAGTGAGACACAACAGATACTGCTGAAGAGAGCAGTGGTTAGTGACGGGTGGTGTTGTGAAATTTAGAAACAAATGATTCCTATTGCTGGCAGGGGTTGATTGGAGGAGTGTTTGTCTGCTAGTAATGCACTTGTGTGTGTGTGTATGTGTGTTTTTAAATTCAGCAGTCACTTACATCATTTGAGTCTGAACTGAGGTAACCTCCACTACAAGAGTAACTTGGTGAGTATTCGCAGTCATTCATTGGACCATTGTTGTGTTCGAGACATGCTGCGGGAGTGGGAAAAAAACATCTATTCAATGTATTATCTTTTCTCGGGCATATGCACAATAAATGGGAAGCTTAATTGGAGATGCTTAAGAAACTTACAAAAGTGTATGTCAGTGAATTTGGAGAGCTGTGAATAAAACAGAATTAACATGTAAAACTGCAACTTCCCACATACAAAGTGCATGGTCCCCTCATATATACCTCTATCAGGATGAATTGACAAATACTTTTAGAAGCTCTATACATCAGCTCTGGATGATTCAGGTTAAATTGTCTTAAAAGTCTATCAGATTTTCTTTCTTTTTTTAAATCAATGTTGGTTTCCATGGCAGTTACAAACTCTACCACCTGGTGGCAGTAAAAGGCTAACTTTACACACTCACATGTACGTGTTTGCTGCCCTCCACTTCCATGCACTGCGGGTCAGGGACAGTTCTGACAGGGAGGAAAAAGCAACAACGTAAAAAACTAATCATATTCCAAATCCATGATGATCCAAGTGTTTTTATTATATTCCATGTGTAAACACCTACTGTGGTGCTGGTGTTTCATCTTTGAGATATATCTTTGAGGTTCCTCTTTCAAAATGACAAGCTGAAAAATCAAATCTGATGTTAACCTCAACAAGAAAGTCACTGTGGTTAATGCAAAAGGTTTCAAGTTGTCTTTACCTTCTCTTTCACATTCTTCAGTACTGAAGCCCCTAAAGACATCCCCGTCAAACTGCTGCTCAGCTTCTGATTGGTTAAGAGTGAAGTCCAACACAGGATCCTTGTCCTCGGGTTGGTTGAGACAGAAGGTGACCTCATGTCTTGCTCGGTCCCTGTGGGCCTCTGTGTTCCTGTGATAACACACATATGTTTTGAGTTCTTACAAAATGGCAGAGAGAACATAATCCATCACATTCTAGCGTTGTTCTCACTCTGGCCCTGGACTTCTGAACAGGACTTGGGCTGCTGTGGGTGTCTCCAGTTGGTAGAGGCCTGGGTTGGATCCACAGGACCAGGGGATGCAGTCTGTCATACCTCTGGGTTGGGAAAAAGGCTGAAACTAGCAAACGTAAAATCCGATTGGATGTTAAAGCATCATATTTGGGAAGACGCTGTCACATTTTAATGCCCAAACCTTCATAGGAGCTCATAGTTAGCTCCCAGGTAAAATGCTAGTTGTCAGTGACCAAAAACTAATCTAATATTACTTGAAAGACATGGAGACGTTTTGTTTGTATAAGGCAGTTATTCACAGATAAGATCTGTACTGTTGTCCCCTTACGACTTATTTATTAAGTATGTGATCTGCAGCAGAGTTTTACAGCGGTGTGGGAGTGTTACCTAATGGCCCTGTCAGGGCTGCTGCCTCTGTGTAGCAGTGTTCTGTACTCTCACTCTCTCTCTCTCTCTCTCTCTCTGTGTTTGTCTAAATGCAGGAGTCAGGTGTCCAGCTGCTTCTCATCAGCTACAATCAACCTCTTCCACTCAGGGTCAGAGCGTAGACAAAACTTTCACCATTAGTTTTGGTCCAGACAACGTTTGCTAGTTAGTGCTGTGCTCTATGTTTTTCAACCTCTAATCCTGTTTCTTGTGTCATCAGAATGCAGTTTGGACCTGACTCCAGCCATCAATTGTGCCAAGGACCCTTATTGGACTCCCTTAAGACCAGAAATCCCATTCCCTGGATCCAGCCTGCTCCGTCCCGCTCTTCCTAGAATTACTTTGGATCTGCAGCCTGAAAAACTGGACTTTGCACACTTGAGTACATTCTAATAAACCTTATAATTTATTCTCCTGGCTCTGAGTACTGTCTGCATTTGGGTTCTACTAGTCATTCCCACGTATCAGGCTAATTTGTGTAACGTCCTATTGTGTTCTTTAACACCCCCAATGTAGCACAAGTATGGTTAATATTTCATAATTATTGTTTCCATCAGATCGTTTTATAGGTCTTGACATTTCCGACTCACTTGAAAGCAGTTTTAATTCACGGCGAAAGAAAAGAGATGTTGCAGGAAACAGTCAGCTGTAACACAAACTTCTGGGTAGTTCAGTGCTTGTTTCCTTTTTTTGCAGCAATAGAGGGTTGTTTTACGGTTGGATGTACGAGACTTTCCCACCTCAAAGCGGACTGACAAGTGTGATTGCCTGTTACATGATGGGTCTAACATTTTGCGTTTGCACATTCTACACACAGTGAGAACCAGTCTAGCAGAGTCTAAGGTCACTGAAGATTCAAGTGAAGTTGAATGTTCCCATGCCTGTGTAACAAATGTAACTATAACAGTTGTCATGTGTAGTATCCCTTTAAAAAAAAGAAGTCTTTTCACTACCTTGGTCTGATCCAGCCCTAAGGTGTAGTGGGGGGGTAGCTGTGGCTGCGTCTGGCTTCTCTGCAGGGGGAACATTCCTGCGGAGACCCGTTGCCCTAAATTGACGGATTTTATAAAATGTACAGTTACCATTGTGTAGTATATGTCAATTCATAAGTGTGTTCTATAAAATACTAAACACCACCTTGGCCTGAGGAAGCAGATGTGCTGGAGGAAAAAGGGCTGAGGGGGTCGGTTATGGGTGGCAGGTAGTCCGATGCACTGTTGTCTGAGAAAGCTGACTCCAGCACTGGTGACAGCTGGAGGACAGAAAAGTAAGTGACTCTTCAGCTAGAGGGCCCAAACACGTGTGCACATACAGGTAATTTCACTAAGACCACTCAATCCATTATCTGTAACCTCAGGTCCTTTAAGGATGAAGCCGAGAAAACATGCACCAACACAGGGAAAACATGCTAACTAAAGGGACCTTTCTGTGCGGGTGACAATGCGAACCCATTCCAACACTGTGCCCCTCCATTTCATAAGATAAGAAATGCTTAAAGTGCAATGTGACTAGCAGGAAAGGGACTAACCTGCCGACACTTGAAGCCTTGGGGAATGACATGCTTTCTATTTCTAGTTCCTTGAACACTAGACAACACAGAATATGCACAGTTATTGTTGGTACTGTTTTGGGAAAATGTATATATTCATATTTGGGCTGCAAACTAGTGATTTTATATAGTCAAAAAGAAAAAAACAATTGAACCATGAATTCATAGGCCAGAGGTTGGACTCAGTACTTAAATACAATGTTATAGAGTCAGTATCTGTGATACAAATGTGTAGTTAGTTTGATTCTGTAGTGGTAGACCTGAGTGATGCTGACAAAATCCAATGTGACGATACAAACCACACATCAGCCAAACCACACTCCAGCTCTACCTGAACTGAGGCTGGCTCTCAACAAGGCACAGCTGGGATGGAGAGCAGGGGCTCATTGGGAGTACCAGGGACTCATTTCTCTTATGCTTGGATAATTTAGGGCTGCTAAGAACTGCCACTTTCGGAGGATCTGAAACACAGACATTGTTCACTTACATAATTCGCCCGAAGGACTGATGAACATAGGCACTGGTGGACAGACCTAATGTGTATTAACCACAATTGCCAGATAGTGTTATTTAATGTTTTACAATTTGGAAAATACTTTATTTGCATGTACTGCACCTTCTGAGTCAGATATCTCACCATAAAACATCCTGAATATTATATTTTTTTAATTAGTTTGAGATTAAGACCGTAGTTTACAAGGAGGGCCAGCTAAATCTCTCTTGTTCTCCTGAACTGATGTCATGTTGTCCCTTTCAGTTACATTTCTCGGTAACACCGTTGTCTTATGTTATGTCTGCAGTTACAAACGTTAGTTGTTACTTATTACCTCTATTCACTTTCTTAGCAGCAATCTGGTTGACGATAAACAACGTCATCAGGTCCATACTACCAGAACTAGTGCCTCGAGGGGATGCTGGCAGAGCTATTCCCAAGTTTTTCAACTTCTGTTGCATTTTTCTCTTTTCAAAAAACTCCTGGGAAAAAAAAGAGCAACACCAGGACATTTGACGTGGCATATCAAAAAAGACTAACGTTATAGCTTTTGTCTCGTAAAGTCGTGGACATGTTATTTTGCTCTCTCACCCTCTGCTTTTTTGCATCATTCTTCACCACAAACCTGTTCCTGCAATGAGAGCCGTTACAACGTTAACGTCACCGAGCTTAGCTAACGTTTATCACGTTAACATTAGCACGTCAGATATTAACATGCCGCCCCTCCTGTCTTACCTTGAACCTCCAACCCAATTCATTGTCAACGCCTGTCTTTATCAAAGAAGCAATAAAAACGTACAGTAAATGTGAAAACAACTAAGCTAAACTAAAGTAAGAGTAAAAATTCAGAGTAACGTCGCACTGGTAGTTATCTAGCTAGTTAGCTAACGTTTACTAACTAAAGCTGTTGCAACTAGATGTGTAGAGATGCGCGAGGAACATCCACTGTCGTTTCACGCGCCACTTAAGTGATTAATATTCATAGTCATTTAATCACTTCCAACTAAATATTTTCCTGGATGAACAAATACTGTATAAAAATACTTTTGTCAAAAACAAAAACCCTGAAAATGTCAGAAGTATCGTTAGTGTATTTGACTTTAGGTTATAATCTACAACATTACTTTGTAACGTTCATCAGGCAACCAATCGCCTTGGAACATCGGGGGACGCGACCAATGAAAAAAGCCGCTACAAAAGCGTAGGGCGGAAATAAGGATCGTCAAGTTATCTGAAAAAACATGGATGAATTAAGAATACAAAAACCTGTGGAGAAAAAAATACAATGAATAAAGAAACTAATTAAAAGAGTACTACCACTACTACTATTTTGCTATATAACCCAGCATATCTGTATAGTTTCACTTTGAGTGAAAATATTTCACAAAATAGAAAACGATTACACTAGAGAGGCTGTAACATAACATGTCGCTATCGTTCTAGTTTCGATGGCAATACATCATGAAATTAGATGAACACATTTTAATTTTTAAATACAAAACCATGAACAAAAATCCTCTACTCTTCCATAAACTTGACGGCCTTACTGTAAACCCAGGAAAGTTGACCTTGAGTTTTATTTTGAAAAGTATAAACCGGAAGTGCAATTAACACAGTCTGTCTCGCTAGACCTCCCAACAGAGCAGGATGTAGCGGTACATGTATCGGGCTCGCTTCATATCAATTCAACCACCAGAAGTCATTCTCTTTGTTTATGTCGACGCGGTGAGTCGGGTTTGGGGATGGGTGTTGTTAGGATTGACAGCAGAGACGACTAACGTTTGAAAAATGTCCAACATCCTCGATGCGGCGTCCAAAATCAAATGGGACCGCACGGCTGCGGCGAAGCGAGCCGTGTTTCTTGCGTTTGCTGCTTACGGTATCAAAACACTGTATCCCATAATCTGCAAGCAGCTCAGCAAAAACAACGATCCGAGGAATCACCGCCGGGTTTCAAAGGCGGAAAACGGCTCCACCTGTTTGGTAAAAACACAGACCTGTGCTGCGAATCACAAGAAGACATCTCCCGGGTTAAATGCGGAATTTTTCAAGCAGATCCTCGAACTTGGTAAAATCCTCTTCCCCAGGCTCGTGTCCAAAGAGCTCGGTTTGCTCTGCTTGCACTCGGTGGCGCTGATATCCAGGACGTTTCTGTCTATTTATGTGGCCAGCTTGGACGGAAAGATTGTCAAAACGATAGTGGAGAAGGAACCCAAGAGCTTCATCATCCAGCTGATGAAATGGCTCCTCATCGCCATCCCGGCCACGTTCGTCAACAGCGCCATTCGGTACCTGGAGTGCAAACTGGCTCTGGCCTTCCGCACCCGCCTCGTGAACCATGCCTACCGGACCTACTTCACCGATCAGACCTACTACCGAGTCAGCAACATGGACGGGAGGCTCGCCAACCCGGACCAGTCTCTCACTGAGGACGTAATGATGTTTTCCCAGTCGGTGGCCCACCTCTATTCTAACCTCACCAAGCCAATACTGGACGTGATGCTGACTTCCTACACGCTGATCCAGACCGCCAGGTCCAGGGGGGCCAACGCCAGTGGGCCTACCCTGCTGGCCGGCCTGGTGGTCTTTGTCACGGCTAAAGTCCTGCGTGCCTGCTCGCCCAAATTCGGCAAGCTTGTGGCCGAGGAGGCTCATAGGAAAGGCTATCTGCGCTATGTACATTCCAGGATCATTGCAAATGCTGAGGAAATAGCTTTCTACAGGGGACACAAGGTATGCAGGGCTGGATACGTAGAATATACAGGTTGCATTGGTTGTGGCAGGCATGCAGCAATCTTACAGGCAATAACGTGGGAATTTAATTGTAATAATCATTATAGAATACAACCACAAGTAAATCCATATTCTAAATGAATATAGGTCATTAATAGACTGTACACCTGTGTTTATATTGAACACCTAATTTGTTTTTTTTTCTTCACAATCTATTCCAACCTTGTTACTTCTATAGGTGAAATCCAGTTATAAACATGAGATAAGAGATTATCTTGATTATCGCTTCCAATAACAAAGTTCATATTGTGTCATAGCAGTGTAATTTAAGTGATGAACACACACACACACACACACACACACACACAAGCAGGCCAGTTGGTGACAGAAGGTTCAAGCTTAGATTAACTGTAGTTTTATTTAGACGGGAAAGAGCAAGTGTGTAATCGAACATTAACCTTGTATAAAAACAAGGAGCCATACATTTACCAAGTTTTTGCACAATTTCTGTTTTCCGCCTATAGTCCCCGGGCAGGTAGACCAGATTGTACAATTTTACAGACATTATCGTTCACATTTTACACCCCACCTTATCACCATAACTTAGTCTTTTACTAGTGTATGTGTATAGTTAAGTAATGATTATTCTATCTTTGATATATTGTATAGCCTGTTGTGCTTGAATAGATATAGAATTTGCACTGGCAGGGTTCTTGCACTGGTAGTCTCTTCCACTAGGATACCATTGCACCCCATTGCATTTTCCCACACTGCTCCTTTAAACATGCTAAAATCTAACTTTACTGTCAGGGCACACTATTGGTATCTTCCTTTGTGTTTTTGTACTATGTATGTGTGTGTTGATGTCCTATGTCTGTGTGCCTATGTGTATAATCTATTGGACACATTAATTTCCTTTGGAATAGTCGATCTATCTATCTATTTATCTAATTATTCACAAATATGTGCAAAGTTGCAGACATGAAATTATCCGTCATCCCCACATCCTAAAATTAATCCCCCTTCCCGTTCACAAATATGTGCAAAGATTGATTTTAGTGTAATAAACCAAACAATGTTCCCTCACAGAAATGCAGGATGTGGCTACGCTGCTGTGTGTTGTAAAGGTATGCTGTCCTTGGCAGGTGGAGATGCGTCAGCTGCAGAAGTGCTACCGGGCTCTGGCGGACCAGATGAACTTGATCCTGTCCAAGCGTCTCTGGTACATCATGGTCGAGCAGTTCCTCATGAAGTATGTGTGGAGCTGCAGCGGGCTCGTCATGGTGGCCGTGCCGATCATCACAGCTACCGGCTTCGCGGACAACAGTAAGGAGACCTTAAAGGGCTCCCAAATAGAGCCGGGCACTGTACCAATGTTATATCGTGATATTAGAAAGGGCAAACCCTGACGAACTTCCGGCAAATTTGAGATTCGCTCTGCAAGTCCGTCTGGACAAGAGCCCATTTCCAATTTTTACCAAATCGAGGCACTGATCACAACCGCTGAGGCTTTACACAATGACAATAGAGCAGTGAATTTCCATGAACGGGCACAAAGGTGTCAATAATACGGCCAATTTGTGTGACATCCTGTTTTGTTCTTAACCCCCCCCCACAATAAAGCACAAGTAGACTTTAAATTTCACCATTAAGTTTTTCCGTCAGGTTGTTTATAGATTTTGACTTTTCCAAGCGCACTTGGAGGCAGCTTATTGCACCGGGGGAGAGAGGGAAAGAAAAGAGATGAGCGAGACACAGCGAGTGCTTTGTTGTTGCAGGGAACATTCAGCCCGGGCAGGTCAGTGCTTGTGTTCTGTTTTTTACACTCGTAGTGATTAAAAACCTTCGTGTGGCAGCAATAAAAGCACTGATGTTTCCTGTTTACTGTGAGGGAAACTCACTTCTCCACAAACCATAGCTCAAAACACACGAGTCTGATCGCTGGTTACATGATTGGCCTCCGCGGTGTGTGACGTGGGGTTGCATTTCTCCAAAAGTTGAGTTGTTCTCAACATTTTTGCCGCATGTTTTGAGTGTGGAACCCCCGCCGCAGTCTGAAGGCACTACCCCCATTCAAAATGAAAGGAAAGACCTGCGTTTTGGTCCGCCCGTCCGACGGTCTGGCAAAAACATAGGCCTTTCCTTTCAGAATCAGCTTTAATTATTGACCAGGTATGAAGACACATACAAGGAATTTCCTTATGTAATATTCCATTTTATTCCACATGACCCATACCTAATCCAGACCGAACGGTTTTGCCACATAGAACCTTAGTGGTGATGTGTAGGACACCTTTTATGAAGGGGCCATCCGCACGGAAACACTTTCTGGTGCAAATGCAGATTTTTATCGTTTTGGCCGGTCGTCCAAACAAATCCTATAAACACAATTTCTGCCTGAAGACGCACTTTTTTTGAAACCAGGTCCCAGGTTTAAAAGATTCGAAAACGGCGCCCTTGCAAAGCCGCTTTCTTGCGTATCTATGATGTCATCACCACACCCCTCAACCTCTAGCTTCGACCCCTTACTCCGCGACGACCCCTCATGACAACAACAATGGCGGACTACATGCTTGTGTTCCTGCTGGAGAAGATATGGAGCCTATTAGGGTTACTAGGGTAAAATATACTGTCTCTCGGGATACAGCGTGCCGTTTCTCCTTTTACGGGGGAATTTCTGTAGCAGAGACAGCGCCACCTATAGGCCTGGAATACGAATTAGCGCATCGAGTCATTTCCAAATGGATTTGTTTGGACGCAAATACTCCTGAAACAATGCCAGGGAAGACGGGGAGAAAAAGATTGTTTTGGTGCGCATGAGGGTCATTAGCACCTCCAAACCAACAGCTACTGCTTCGTCATCCCTGCAGGGGCTGATTAGCATGTGTGAGAACAGGAGCTGCCTCCCACACCTTCCTGGTTGAGTCCCTTTGTTTGCTGTTGAGCATTACTGCTGTGCTGTTGTTCTCGCATCACTGCTGATATTTAAATAACTTATTTCCATGGTGTTGTAATGCTCGTAGATGAAAGTGTGAGAATACGTCAATAGGCTCACAGAACAGTTTATTATTATTATTATTATTATTATTACTGTTCACCATTATATCTCCTAATTATATAAATAACGAACATACACACTTATATTTCTTTATTAAGATTTCTACTTGATATTCATACCATTATTGCAACTGCAACACAGGATTTCCCTTTGTGGATCAATAAAGTATTTCTGATTCTGTCTTTTTGTCTCCCTTTACTCCCTCTAGAAACAGCAGACGGGCGCACGCACGTGATGGTAAGCGAGAGGACGGAGGCTTTCACCACCGCCCGTAACCTCTTAGCCTCAGGAGCCGACGCCATCGAAAGGATCATGTCCTCCTACAAAGAGGTGAGGACACCGCAGTGCTGAAGTTAGCAGGGCTTCGCTGGAGAGTGCAGCAAGTCTTTGTTACTTCAGTTAATAAAACGTGTGCTCCCCGTATCCCTGCTTAAGAGGAATTCCTTGCCCCAACATTCTCCCTCTTTTTCTCATCACCGTTCAAAATTCTGTTCTTATTGAAACACCAAAGTAATAAAAAAGTGAGTTTAGTCACGGCAAATGCACTTGATTGACACATATACTGTAGGGTACAAAATAAGCTATGCGTGGGCCACAGTGTTATTGGAATTTAGAAAAATGTGAACATTTCAATGATCAATGATCTTGAACCTGCCCCTCGGTAAACAAGGTATTGCTGCGTCAGCATAAGTAGATAAGCCTACTTTTTATCATGCTGTTTGGCCTTTGGCTTTTAATGTATCTCTGGAAAAAAAAAAAAAAAAACTATGAAGGGCCCTGCCCTCCTATGGGTAACGATAACCGCATTGCACTGTTGTTTCAAACTGAAAACATTAATTGATCAAATCAAATATTGGTTTCTTGTGGACAAGAAATAATTCGGCGAATCACTATATTGATAATCAGTTTGTCATCAAGTCATTTTTCAACACTCACTGGTAGCTGCTAGCTTCTTCAATGCGAGCATTTGCTGCGGTATCTCATTGTAGTTGGAGTGTCTTTGAGTCGTGGACAAAACGATGGATTAGAAGGTCTCACCTTGAGCTCTGGGGAATTGCGATGATGTTTAACAGGCCAGAAAATTAAATTATTAATTACAAAATAATCCATCTGATTAAACAGTGAAAATAATTATTAGATGCAGCCATTGCACAGCAAATTTGCAGATCTTTTTTCATTACTGACAGTTGTAGGGTTTTATCTTGCAACCGGCGCAGCGCAAGTGTCTTTGCTTTTTTATGACTGTCCTGCGCCCGCGTCGTTTAAATAACAAATGCACCTGCTCCATGGGCGTGCTGGTCTTACAGGGACATGTGTTCTGGTGAATTCTTGGCGTATTGCTTTTCTTGAGGCGGTGGGAAGTGATCGCGCCATTAACCAACAAAACCTGGTCTAAAGTCAATAACACAGCATTTTGTTGTTATTTTAACAGTACATTAGTAAATTGCGGCTATATGCTCGTGCACAGCGCGCACGTACTGTGCTTGTTACACACACACGCACACAGGGTGCAAATCTGCCATCATCATAGCAGTGCGGCAAGGTACAAACGCGCCTGGCTTTTAAAGGGAATGGGAGATGACTCCGATTGGTTTATTGCATGTTACGCCTAAAACACTATAAATGAATGAAGAAACTAAGTACAACCCTTTTGAACCATGCGCCGGCGCACGGACCCTTTTTTCCGCTGGTTCTTATTTAAACTGGAAGCTTATCTCTTAGTTATATTTTATTGATGTTCACTATTCGTGGTACAATGAAGCAATGTATCAATTAGAGCTGGGCAATCTATCCATATATCGTGATATGTGACTAGATATCATCTTAAATTATCGTAATATCTTAATATTGCATGAGTGCGGTCTTTCCCTGGTTTTAAAGGCTTCATTAGAGTCAAGTGATGACATTTTTGAACTTACCAGACTGTTGTAACTGCTATATTTTACCCCGACCCATTTAGTCATTATATCCACATTTCTGATGATTATTTGATCAAAAATATTTTGTGAAAGCACCAATAGTCAACACTACAATATTGTTGCGGTCTCAATATTGAGGTATTTGATTTTCTCCATATCACCCAGCCCTTACATTACATTACATTTTCATCTTATGTCTAAAGAATATGAATTGTCAGGATACAGTTTTAGATTTTCACATGATGGACAGATGTATAGGCATGGGTGGTTGGGTCACTTCATTGGCCCTTGCTGGAACGGACAAGTGGTGGAACAGATGGGTGGGCGGATGGATGAATGTGCAGACTAGCAGATTACTGTATATCCATCTCTCTACTTTCCCCGTGTGACGCTCACCATGCATGCACAGGAATTAGTTTGAGTCCTGACTGAAAAAGCAAAGAATCGTTGAAGGAAAGGCCTTGTTCATTGAGGGCCAAATCCCAATCTCTCGTTGCATTTTAATCCCCAAAATAGCCAAGACCCATTCATTCATTCTTTCTTTCAAGGCTCCATAAGAGGATTTGGCTGCAGCACACTTGTGGTGAAACCGTATGGAGTACAGCGTATAACGTATTTGAGCAAGGGGGAGGAGGAATCTAAGTTCTTTTTAAAAGTTCTAGGCAGGTTGTTGTCTTCTTTTTTTCTGTGTGAGTCAGTGTGAGTCACTTTTCTCAAAACTTGGTACCACGTTACTCACACCCGAATGTGCAGGGCAAGAAGGCTGTGAAATCTTACAAAACCCCATCCAAATCCCTTGAGAATGCATTCATTTTCTGAATGTGCAAAGCTGTGGCAGAACAGATTGTCACGACTGACATTTTATTAGAAGTCCCAGGCTCCAAACACATCCCTGGAGGATACAAGTTTTGTCCTGCTTTCAGCACTGGGCTGAGTGTACAGTGTTGTCATGTGTGCATCAACAAGCCCCTGCACGCAAAGCCAAGAGACTTGCGTGTGTGTGTGTGTGTGAGTGTGTGTGTGTGTGTGTGTGTGAGTGTGAGTGTGTGTGTGAGTAATTTTAGCAGGCCCCAGGGATAGAGCACATTCCTAAAGCCCTATGCCCTGCTCACGCCTCCATCTATGTGACTACAAAATGCTTTGCAGTACATAATACATACTGTATGGTACAAAACCTGTTTTTTAAGTACAACTTCTGAAGTTCTACAATGTACAGCACAAAGCACAGTCCCTTTTCACTCTTCTCTCTCTCTTGCTCTAAGAAATTAAGCTACCTTAAGTGCAGTCAGAAATGTCAAGATCTATAAATGATTATAAACAATTATTGTGACATTTTAAGTAAGTCTACCTGTGCAACATTGGGAGGGTTAAAGGGCATAGCAGGACGTCATACGCCGTTTTTGTGACGTCCCATTGGAGTCACAACCCTGCGACAAATCACCGGCTTGCTTGCTATGATCTGAACTCGCCCTTATACACCTGTTTACTTCCTGAATTTAGCAAAAAAATGGCTGCGACTATTCTCACATTGCCAAACCAGCGTTTGGCTAGTCCACACAGCATTCCAGGATGTGAGAAAAACATGCTCTGGTTATTTGGCATGTCTCTAAACCAATCACAATCGCGATGGGGGATGCTAAGCGCCGGACAGAGCCCTGGTGCCGCTGCAAAATAGTCTTGAAAAGGAAGTTGTTGTGGCAGAACATGTGTGCGTTCAAAGGTTGTTTAAGTCCTGCAACAGAAAAAAAGATGGAGATAGTCTAGCTAGCTGTTTGGATTCACCCTGCAGATATCTGCATTAACCAAAAGTCGTTGTTAACCCACCGAAGTTTAAAATTCCAACATAAAGAAAGCAGACATCCAGCCTAAAAGTAGTGGAACTTCATGGATATAGACAAGGCTGCAACAAATAAACCTAAAAGATAAGTAAAGATATGTTCAGAGTTAAAGCTAAGTAACAAAAGAAAAACACTCATGTCCCTACATGTATCCTTTTTTTGATTCAAATTTTTACTTTTTTTTTAGTTGTCACATTTAAAGGTGGAGATGTTCAAGGCTATATTTTACAATGAATTCACTCATATCATGTTTCTTTTTCTTTGAGCCTATCTCTAAAGCCCCACATGGTGTTCAAGTATTCCCAGAATTGGTGTTTGTTTAATATAACCAAGCTGCGTCAACAGTCTGCACTGTCTCACCGCATGGTGCAGCACTAAAGCCAAAGCAAGAGGGTGATTTTTCTCTTGTTTTTTTCCCTTATTTGTCCGTATGAGTTCAGAACCCGGTTTTGCTCATTTTTCTTTTACATCTTAATACATTTTGTGTTTACATAATTTTGTGCTGTAAATTGGCTTTTGTTCATCATCTAAATGTAATACTGATAAATATACAGTATATACATACATCTTAATGTATTCTTTATTGTCGTAATTTGTAAAGTTTTTAATATACTTTTAAATTCACTCTTGACAAGATCAAAAAGTATCACACGTGATTCACAGGTTTTAGATCTGTGTTGGTGCTTACTCCACACACTGTAAACCAACATAGAAGAACACGCAACCCAGCTATATATTTGTTCAAACACTGTTACGCATGCATGCGCACACACAAACACACACACACTTAACACCGCAGTGGTTCCCAACCTTTATAATAGAATTGTTCCATTACTCCATTCATTGTGTTACTTCTGTAATTTAACCATCCATTAACTTTCAACATTTAGCTAACCATTTCAACAATATATCTCACTTTTAGCTAACTATTTTGACAAATTTTATCACTTACTGCTAACTGTTTCAACAATATATCTCATTTTTAGCTAACTATTTTGACCATTTTTCATGACTTTCTGCTAACTGTTTAACCAAAATATCTCACTTTTTTTAGCTAGCTCCTTCCATTAGTAAATTGATTTGACAGTAGTAAGTAAAAGCTTATTTGTTATGTATGGCTAACTACTTGAACAGTTTACTTTTAGCTATCTGTTGGAACCATTTTGCCATTACTTTTAGCTAGCTGCTAAACTCTCTGCCCGCTCGCTAAATAGTTTTTACGCACTTTCAATCGCAACACATAGCATTCAAGTGTCACAAATGACTCTGTGGATTTTATTTCTTATCAAATTGTAAAGACATTTTTTTCAAATGATTGGATTTACTCTACAATTTCTACACATACCCCCTGGTATGTTCCACTGAATCACTGCTTTAACACACACAGTTTTATGAGCACATGGCTTTAACAGTGACCTGTATCAAACTCTAATCCTCTGTTTGGTTACGTTCCTCTGACTTTACCCAGTAATGACTTCTGGCCCCTGTGTGTTTGTTGGTACAGATCACAGAGCTGGCAGGTTACACTGCACGGGTCCACAACATGTTTGTGGTGTTTGAGGACGTCCAGAAGGGTGTTTACAAGCGCTCCTCTCTGTCAGCCACAACAGGAGCAGAGAAGAAGAGCAAGCCTGAGATGCACATAGAGGGACCACTAGAGATAAAGGGTAGGCCTGCTCTGCAGTACACAAACGAACGGACACACACACACCTTAAAGTGCTCATATTATGTTTATTAGCTTTTTTTACTTTCCTTTATTCTGTTTTATATATATTTGTTGTACTCTTTAAGTGAAAAAGCCTGAAGTCCACCCCAAAGGGACTTGCCATTTCCAACAGAAAACACAATTCACAAACTGCTCCAAACAGCTCTGTTGTAGTCCAGCTTTTACTTCCGTGACGAACGTGCATCACTTTGTAACTCACGTTAGAATGCTCGCCTAGCTGCTAGCATAGCACACCCTCATACTCATACACTGCTTCTGACTGGCTAGTAGTCCTTACCTAGCTACTGCGCATGTGTGACAACAAACAACTGTTCCATCCAACAAAGGTGGAACAGAAGTGAGATGTTTCACTCTGTAGCTAAAAGAGAGCTCAACACACAGGGTGAAAGAGTAGCTGCAGCAATGTGCAGTACAACAAATATATAGTGTTTTCTGAAAATTAAGCCTCATAAAAAAAAAAGCGTCCTCCATGCTAGGATCAAAGGTGCATACAACCTCTAAAATGAGCACCTCACTGTACTCTTCATTGATCAACAACATTGGGTGTATTAGCAAGCAGCAAAAAGGTATCAGAGTTACTACTGCATTGCAGTGCTAAAACTTTAATGGTTTAACACAAACATTTTTGTAAATTCCTACTGAAGGCGAGAAATGGTTTATGTCTTTCAGTATTAGATCCACTATTCTGTCATGACACACACACACACACACACACACACACACCTACACACCACCCCTATTTCTGTATGAAAATGAACTGGAAGAGAGAAACGGGTAGTCTCCACACACTTGGTTACTGTTGCTGCGTTTGATAAACTTTTAACACTCACTACCACTGCTGTCTGGAGCATGGGGCATTGTGTGCGCATAAATAATCCTAACTCTAGTCAGTGTGGCATCCACTGTTTATTGTCAAACCCTATAATATCACAATTTGTCTTCCTATATCTTATTCCAATTAGTCATATGCAAAATGAACAGACAAATTAAGCAACACTTTTAAGATACACTTTTTGCCCAGAGTTTAAACATTAAGCCAAGCCCTTTTGCTAGGGCAACTTGCATAAGCAGAATAAATTCCCAGATCCCCCACATGATATTACACAAAATGAACAGTATCGCGGTCAAAGGTTGGAATCATTGCATAAATACCCCTGTGTACAAATCCATTTGACCCCAGAATGAATCTCCTTTTAGAGATCACAGTTAAGCTAAGAGATAAGTGAAGTGGTGAAGAGGGATTTTTCTTATTTTTAACCCCTTACTTCCTGCTATGTAGGTATTATCCCATTCACATCCATGCTTATGCATCGACAGAGTCTAATCCTCAATTTCTGCTCTTATACTCTCATTTTCTGACTCGGTCTCTCTTGTGTCTCTTCAGGTGAAGTTATAGATGTGGACAACGGCATCGTGTGTGAGAATGTCCCAATTATTACGCCGAATGGGGATGTCGTAGTGTCTTGCCTGAACCTCAAGGTGAGACAGCTCTACTCTTTTCTCCCTTTTGAATTTCTGTATTCTGCAATATTCTTGCTTCTATCTCTTTTACTGCACTTGTTAGAATAGACTTTAACACATGAAAAAAGCACCAGAGTGGTTATCTAATCTCTATTCCAGCGCCAAACTCCACTTAATATTATCCATTAACTTATGTATTTGCAGGCGCTCTGTTTTTAGATGTTTTCTGATCCCTACTCCACTATCCCTGAAGGTTTTGTTGGTCTTCAGTATGTGGACATAATTAACATCTCTGAGGAATCCTCTGGGGTCTTATTAGGAATCAGATACATCATTGGGGGTGTTTCTTCACTACAGGTTTTTGGCTACTGTAATTAGCTGGAGAGGCTATTGTGGTGGTTACACTTACAGATCAATACAGACAAAAGAGTAAAATGTCCCTTTCAAACGTTTCAGTTGTCATTAGGACCGAAACGCTCCTTCCTATTTACTTATAACACAGTGTGCGCGGAGCCCTGTGTCTCCCGAGGGGGTGCCCCATGGATAGAAATGCATTGTCTTCATTTTTATCCCTGTTGCGTTCACAGCATGTTCTGTTTAACAGAGCAGTCAGAGCTTCATTTGTAAATCAGGGGGACCTGGAACACAGAAAGGGTGCTGTTCCGGCAGTTCAGGGGGAGAGAAAAAGTCCCAAACGCATAAAAAACGCAAACACCAATCTCATTCTGGGGAGTCATGACTTGAAAAGATTCAGAACCCCTGGCATGAAGGTTGAAGTTCAATGGAAGATCATCCTGGCCTCATTTAAAAAAAAAAAAAAAAAAAAAAGGTTTGCGGGAGTATTGCTTTTAACAGCGTGCAGCTCACGCCATCAGACCTCAGCCAATCTGGTTGTGAATGCTGATTTGAGGTCAATACACCTGCTGACATTGAGCTTGTAGATAACGGGAAGATCTGTTGACACTGCACTCTTGTCCACAAGACTTTATAATAAACAGTACTGTGCTGGGACCCCTTCCTTTTTCTTATAATGTAAGTCTAATATATATAAGTGAAACTGCTACAGTGTGCGACGGCTAGTATTATGCATTGAATTAAATAAAAATAAAATGTAGCAATGTAGCTTCACTCAGAACAGAACAATTATTGCTTAATTTTGTTGACACTGTTTGCTTCTTTATTTTATTTTGATAGCGCCTGTACTCTGGGAAACACAAAGCAATGTATGCTGCTCGGTTGTCCTGTTAGCTGCAGCCACACTAGAGGCATTTAGTGGTACCTTCCAAGCAGTTTGATCTGACTTCAATAGGTTCAATTTCAGAGATGGAGAACATATAATTAAAATAATGGAAGATCCTCCTGGCCTCAATTTAAAAAAATAAAAATAATAATAATAATGCAAAAGGTATCCTGTCTGTGGGAGTGTTGCATTTGAACTAGCACTCACAGCTCACGCCATCAGACCTCAGCCAATCTGGTTGGGAATGCTGATTTGAGGTCAATACACGTGCTAACATTGAGCTTGAAGATAACAGGAACATCTTTTGACATTACTCATGTCCACAATACTGTATCTGAATACACAGTTCCTGGGCAGATACCAGATGCAGATATATAGATAGTGTAAATACTGCACGTGAGTGAAACCGCCACAGTGTGTGACAGCTGGTATTATGCATTAAATGCGAATTAAATTCATAAAAATGTAGCAATGTCGCTTCATTCAGAACTAGGGCTGTAACGATACACCAAACCCAGGATCTTTAATGTTCGTAACTATACAGAGATTTGACTCATCTTTAGGGGCAATTAATACATTCTCTCTCCATTTCAGGTGGAAGAGGGCATGCACCTTTTGATCACAGGGCCTAACGGCTGTGGGAAAAGCTCCCTGTTCAGGATCCTCAGCGGCCTGTGGCCTGTCTACGGCGGCCGCCTCCACAAACCCTCTCCTCAACATATGTTCTACATCCCTCAGAGGTATACACACACAGACACACACTCTTTCACACGTGACTTATTCCAATATCCCACTGTGGTGAGTTGTACCGAAACCACTGTAGGGGTTTGATCATGGTGAGCCCTACCAGTAATCTAATCCATTGTAAAGAGAAACCAGAGCTGAGGCTACAGTGACATATTTACTACTCAAACAAGGCTTGGAAAAAATCAAATTACAATAATTCCTCTGTTATACTTCTCTCTGTATTTGGCAGTGAGGTTAGCATCATCAGTGTACTAAATCAGCCATGTGTCTCCACAGTGAAAGGAACAAAAGTACCAGATATTTCAGGCAACAGAAAATGAATTGTAACCCATTCTGATAATAATTTAGGGTCCTATCTGGCACCCGGCGCAGCGCAAAACCCAACACAAGTTTCTTTGCTAGTTTAAGACTGCAGATGTCAATTTTCCATCCAGCCCCCACGTCGTTGAAGTAGCAGATGCACCTGCGCCCATCTGTTCCCCCATGGGCGTACTGGTCTTACAGGGAGATGTGTTCAGGTGCATTCTTGCGTATTGCTATCATAAGGCAGCAGAAAATGATTGTGCCATTGAACAACAAAAACCTGGTCTAAAGTCAATAACACAGCATTTCATTGTTATTTTAACCGCACATTAGTCAAATGTGCCTAGGAAAAAGTGAATTAGTATTCTGTTATATAGTAAAATAGTATTATGATATGATCCGCTAACGCCCTTTCACTTTACACATCAGTTTTCCTCCTAGAAATGTCTCCTTCCTGCTTCCGGGGCAAATCTGCCATCATAATAGCAATGCACCAAGGTACAAACGCGCTTGGCTTTTAAAGGGAATGGGAGATGACACTCTGATTGGTTTATTGCATGTTACGCCCAAAACATACCTGTGAACTAATGAAAACACAAATTACAACCCTTCTGAACTACGTGCCCTGCACACAGGCCTTTTTTTCCTTCGTTTGAACATGCCCTACACGCACCAGCGCCAGGCGCTTCACGCCGTGCAATCAGATTGTTAAAAGAGGGCCCTTCATGTTTTTCATGTCAATACTTCCTGCTCTTTCCAGTGCTCTATTTGTCTCATACAATCAGATGCTTAATACCTTTGGGCCTTGGACTGTAAGCTGGACAAACTTTGCTATTTAAAGAAGTTACCTTGGCCTCTGGAAAATGTTAGGAGGCATTTTCTAGTACGTTGGTATTGTATAGATATACTTGGTTAATTGAGACAATAATCCTCTGGTTAATCGATTGTTCTGGTTTGTTGTTGTTTTGTTTTATTCTATTTATTTAACACAGACAAATAATCCACATAATACACACAGCAATATGACGACATGACAATATCACCTCAATCAGAAAATCACAAAAACATGAAATGTAAAACAAATGAATCAAGTATTAGTGGCAGCCATTAAAACATAAAGCATTATAATGGAACATCTATCGACGACACATAAGGATGGTGGTGACAATGCTCTGAACTCGTACCAGGTAAGATGATCCATTCCATTATTCCTCCAAAAAGCTAGAAGGAGTGTAGCCCTTTTAAACTGGACTGAACCTGTCTAAGACGAACCATCAAATGTAATGTAACCCAGGGCTGCTTTGAGCTGCTGACCCAGCTGACGCCCTCCTGCAGAGTGGTGAATATTTTATACATAGGATGAAACGGCCACCTGGCAGCTGTAAGACAATCCAACACACTATCTACAGTAGATGCAACACAAGCGTAATGGGTGTCTTTCTCTTTCATTTCCTGTTCTTTAAGATGTGCCCTTTTGTACATAAACACCCACATGTCAGCTGTCTGGAGCACTTAATGAAATGAGAGGTTGTGTGGTTGTGTGGTTGTGTGTGTTGTGTGTGTGTGTGTGTGTGTCTGTGTGTGTGTCTGTGTCTGTCTCTCTCACCAGGCCTTACATGTCCATGGGTTCACTGCGGGACCAAGTGATCTACCCAGACTCTGTGGAGGACATGGCGGCCAGAGGCCTCAGTGACAAGGACATAGACTCCATCTTGGACATAGTCAACCTGAATCATATTGTCACCAGAGAGGGAGGTAGGGCACTAATGACAACAACTTACACTGCAAGACAACTTGTTTTAATTTAATAAAGGAGGAGACTATAGAAAAACACAGACAGAACTCAGGAAACACTTTCTGACAACCGTCTACCTTGTAGAAAGTTCCCATCAAACAAACTAGACAAAACAACTTGAAAAACCTAGAGAAATGATCTGGCTGAGGGGGGGGGGGAACAACCACCCCCTAGAAAAAAGATAGAACATAAATAACCAACAGCTAGACAAAACAACTAAAAAAATCTGAATCAAATTAAAGCCTTGACAATTGAGTCTTGACAATGGCTAAGACTTTGTAAATTTTGTGTTAACGGTTCTACAGTTTGACTTTTAAATCATTAAAATTTGCTAAATGTTGCACTGTACATTGCATCTGCAGTGCAAGTTTGCGCCTCTGTAGAGATCAAATATGGACATAGGTATTATTGTGTGTTCTAGGTTAAATGGGTAGTGGGAATTTCCCAGTCCTGTCTTATTTGTGTCCCATTAAGAGGGCCGTACACACAGCTCTGTCCACCTTTCATCTGTGGACTTGTTACATGTGACTACTGGAACATGGTGAACTCGGGTGTGACGTCATTCCCGGTTAAGAGCTCCGACTTCCAAAAATGGAACGCAGCATTACTTGTATTGCCTAACGTTGAGCCTGGGGTTAATTGGCAGCCACTCTCCTCTCACTGCCAAACAAACAGGCCTATTGTTGGGAACCACAAAGCCTTGTGTACAAAGCCTTGCTCTGCAAAGAGGTTTAATGGAGGAATTGCTGCACTGTAAAAGTCTTGCAAATGAACTTTCGTATATGCAGCGACTGATCATCAGACATTGATGTTGGCACACATGCAAGTCATGTTACCGTCAGTCTTTGGAAATGTCGCAAAGAAAGCTATTTCTTGGCGCTGCTCACCTCCTTTGTGCTGACTTTGGGTTGCCTTTGGGTATGAAATGTGCTCTATAAAGAAATCTGCCTTGCCTTGCCTAGTGATAGCTATATAGAAACAGCAAAACCGGTCTGTTTACATTTTATAACTCAACGTATTTTGATTAACTCTTTATGGAAAACACCTAACGTATTCCAAAGCTTCCACTATCTATAACATAGGTACAATAACTTTATCAAACTTGATTCACTGAAAGGATTTTGTGCTCATTCATGTTCTAAATACTGTTCCGGATACTTTCACCCTGACATGGGTTAAAAAAAAAAAAAAAAGCATATGCTCTCTGAGTTTAGAGAGTTCAGAGTTCTTTATTGTCCCTCGAGGCAAAATTTGATTTGGATTTGGAGGTACAGAAAACAACACAAGGAAAAATGCATAAAACATCTTAGCAGCACACAACCAACAGATGTTCTCAGATTTGTCCTCGGGTCAGACTGACCCGTTTTCCTATGTCAATGTTCATTTTAACTACCCAATTGTAATTACCCAAAATAACATGATTGATTCCACACAACGCTCTTTGGCAATTACAAATCTCTACTTTCTTTAATTTTGGAGTGTCTTATTCAATTATATAGCATTGAAAAAATAAATGTAAGAGGTTTAGAAATAGTTTTGAGTAAAAGTTGACATATTCCACTCAGTGATTATCCATCAACATACCTTCTTTTAATTTGAGACTAAATAGTTCCTAATTTCTGCTTTTCTAACTCAGACATTAGGTATAATTTCCTATAAATGAGGTTAAAAGACCATAAATTCAAAAAATAACTTTAGAACTAGAGTTAATAAGTTAGTGTTACGCAGTGTTGAAAACATAGAAAAAGTGACAAACATTGAAGAAAGCGTCAAAAGTGTTGAAAAAAGGGACAGAAACGCAAGACAAAGTAAGAAACATTGATAAAATGCGTAAACAAAAGGGTTGATTTTCAATTTTGATGGGAAGACAACACAAGGGTTAAGAACAAGTTCATCAGTTAAAAAGTGGACGGTGTCAAATGAAATCCCTTGAGATTGTCTGGATTTCCAAAAGTGTCACTGAGAAGGCCCTAAGAAAGTCCCAATCAAAAGAAACATGCATTCAAGAGTCGTGCAAGTTGTCAGCTTTTATTGCACAAGGTACAACAGGAGATGCGTACCTGTGTTCTAGGGAGCCTTTACTGTATCTCTGCTCAGAGGGAAGAGGAATGACTTCCTCCAAGAGTGTGTGGTCAGAGCAACATGCCTGTGTCTGACGAAGGCACGCCCAATCTGACCATCTATAATCCCAACATCTAGTATCTGTCTTTAGATAACGTCTCTGTGGAAGGGTTGTTAAAAGTGATGTCTTCTTCTGCGTTCAGGCTGGGATGCCGAGCTGGACTGGAAGGACGTGCTGTCAGGAGGCGAGAAGCAGAGGATGGGCATGGCTCGCATGTTCTACCACAAGTAAGGAGAAACGGCATTCTGGTCTTCATTACGCTGAGGCCAGTTCACCATCATACACGCCGCATACGACAATTGCAATGTCCGTTGGTCAGTCCAGACTTAATCATCTCAACAGCTGTCTGATGCATTGTCATTCCATTTGATACAGACAACCCACCAAAATGATTCGGAATCTGTCATTTTGTGATCCCCTAATTTGTCATCTAGCGCCATCATCAGGTCAAAATGTCACATTGACATTCCCATGGCTGTATTGTTTCACTGATTTACTGTTCGAGGCAGCAAAGTTAGTTGTTGAACAGTAAAATCAATACACACACAGCCATTAAATAATATTCCTGCAGTCTGGGTTTGTATGTGTCAATTTCTTTTGAAAGTGAATGCAGAGTTGATGGTTGTCATTTTAATTTCGCCTTTTATCTAGGGTAACAGTTGGTCATTTTTAATGTTTTTTACATTGCACATGCAGAGGATCTCTCTTATTAACCAATCTTATTAGTTACTTATCAAATGTACAGCCATTTTGAAAACAATGTCCCCTGTCTATGTCAGACCTAAATATGCTCTGTTGGATGAGTGTACCAGCGCTGTGAGCATTGACGTGGAGGGAAAGATTTTCCAGGCTGCCAAGGATGCTGGCATCTCTCTGCTCTCCATCACACACAGACCCTCCCTGTGGTAAGACATATCTCACCGAAGAATTTTCAGTCTATTCAATAAAAGAGAAATTCAAATAAATTGTCTCGCAGAAATGTACCTCAGTTTACTCGCGACTCAACCCACCCTAGAGTTGCAAATTCATGGGAAACCGCTGAAAGACACACGTCTGCGCCTCTCCCACTTTAAATCTCTCCTCTCCGCCTCCAGGAAGTACCACACCCACCTGCTGCAGTTCGACGGCGAGGGAGGCTGGCGCTTCGAGCATCTGGACACGGCGACGCGCCTCTCCCTCACCGAGGAGAAACAGCGGCTGGAGGGCCAACTCGCCGGCATTCCCGAGATGCAGCATCGCCTCAACGAGCTCTGCAAGATCCTGGGAGACGACTCTGTACTCAAAACAGCCGAGGAGTGAGAAAG